>NW_026623111.1:59062845-59384095 GCF_023065955.2 Ursus arctos
GGAGGACTATGTAAAGGAGAAGGTCTTACCTTTCTAAGTGTATGAAGGAGGCTTTGCTTGGGCTTTGGGAAGTCATCCACAGGTGATGGACTCCTGTATTTAAGACTTCTTATAAAGCTTCCCTCTCCTGTCAGCTTTTTCTGACTCCCATTTCTCTGAATTTCTCTCATTCAGCTTTGTGTTTAGCTTTCTCACTACAAACAAATTGTCTCTAGTGGTTGAGATTCCAGGAAGATTGCCAGGGTATAGCCCTTCAATTCCATAAAAAGGAAAGATATTAACTAAAAACATATACACGTGCACACGAAGTCTCCCTCACCCGGTTCACGTGCCTGGTCTCTTACTAAGCTCTTCCCCTTCTTCCCACAAATAGCCCCAAGAGACACAAAACTGCAGTCTCTCTCTCTCCTCCTCTTCTTTCCTCCCCCACCTCTCATTTCTTGGCACACACAGAATGTCACTTCAGCACCTAGCAAATCACATCAGTGTGTTGCCTGTACCCAGAGGCCATGCGGCTTCCTCTATGCTCCCCCTTCCGCCCCTTGCAAGCCCGGGTGATTAATTAGAGGCCCATAGGGTACAGTGTTGGGCAATTACTCCTAGTGACAACACACAAGAAGGCCGAGCAAGGCCCAAATATGGCCCTTTTCACCCACCCTTCCAAAACCAAACATCTTGCACAAGAGTACATTTATAAGCTGGGTCCTCTGCCCGTAAGCCTCCCAAATGGTAACAAGCTCAGTGGTGCTGACCGCTTTGTCTCCCTTTCTTCTAGCTCCTCTACCAGTGACCTCTCCAACTTTGACCATGCTTATCTGAGGCGAAGCCCTGACCACTGCAGCTCCCAGGGGAGCATGGAGAGCCTGGAGCCCAGTGGGGGATACCCACCCTGCCATCTTCTTTCCCCTGCCAAGTCCACCAGCAGCATTGACCAGCTCAGCCACCTCCATAACAAGAGAGACTCAGCCTACAGCTCCTTCTCCACCAGTTCTAGCATCCTAGAGTATCCACCCCCTGGCATCTCTAGCCGGGAGCGGTCAGGCTCCATGGACACCACTTCTGCTCGGGGTGGCCTCCTAGAAGGGATGAGGCAGGCAGACATTCGCTATGTCAAGACAGTCTATGATCCCCGGAGGGGAGTCTCAGCCGAATATGAAGTGAACTCTTCAGCCCTGCTTCTCCAAGGTAGGGAGGCCCGAGCATCAGCAGATGGTCAGGGCTATGATAAATGGCATGTTCCTCGGGGCAGGGGAGCACCACCCCCATCCTGGAGCCAGCAGTGCCCCAGTTCCTTGGAGACTGCCACTCCCAACCTTCCTCCTAAAGTGGGCGCACCCCTGCCCCCAGCTCGGAGCGACAGTTATGCAGCCTTTCGGCAGCGAGAACGACCCAGCTCTTGGTCTAGCCTTGATCAGAAGCGGTTCTGTCGGCCTCAGGCAAACCCTGCAGGCTCCCTGAAATCTCCCTTCATAGAGGAACAGCTGCACACTGTGCTAGAGAAGAGTCCAGAGAACAGCCCCCCAGCAAAGCCCAAGCATAATTACACCCAGAAGGCCCAACCTGGCCAGCCTCTGCTGCCGACTGGCATCTACCCGGTACCTTCTCTGGAGCCACACTTTGCTCAGGTGCCCCAGCCTTCTGTGAGTAGTAACGGCACGCTCTACCCAGCACTGGCCAAGGAGAGTGGGTATACAGCTCCTCATGGAGCTTGTGACAAGATGGGGACCTTTGACGAGAACGGGAACCAAAATGGATCTAGCAGGCCTGGGTTTGCCTTCTACCAACCTCTAGAACATGATTCAGTGTCCCCAGTAGAGAGGAAACCTGAAACCTCAGCCAAATGTGTCCCCTACAAAGTCCATTTCCCTTCAGTACCTGAAAATGAGGAGGATACCTCCCTGGAGAGACAGCTTACACCTCTCCGAGGCAACAGCTCACATCCCAATGAAAGAAAGAGCGCCCACAGCAACAAACCATATTCTAATTACCACAGCCTCAAATCCCCTCAGGCCTGGCAAGTGGGTGAAGACAAGAGATCTTCCAGGCCCTCGGAGCCTTGGGAGGGTGATTTACATGAAGACCACAATGCCAACCTACAGCAGAGGCTGGAGAGGGAAAGCCTAGGCCAGAGCCTGTCGAACAACTTTGGCAGGACCAAGTCAGCCTTTTCCTCTCTCCAAAACATTCCTGAGAGTCTAAGAAGGCAAAGCAGCTTGGAGCTAGGAGGAAGAACCCAGGAGGGCTACCTGGAGAGCCAGTCTACCTTTGTAGTCAACAACAAGGTAGAAGACTCTGGAAAGAAAGCTGTTCCTGACCACAGGAGCCATCTGGACAGGCCAGTTTCCTATCCAAGACCCGAGGTGAGAACCAGTGCCTTGGTCTCTTTCTCCAGTTCAGAATCAAGGTACGAGGACCCTCCCTCCCCACCCCACCAGCAGACATCCAGTCTGGGCAGGAGGCGGCTCAGCTCCAGCAGCACTTCGGCTCTGCAGGGCTTTCAGTATGGGAGACCCCACTGCTCTGTGCTGGAGAAGGTTTCCAAGATCGAGCAGCGAGAGCAAGGGAGCCAGAGACCCCCAAGTGTGAGCAGCTCTAGTTATGGCCATAACTACAGGCCCAACAGGACACTTGCAACTTCTAATACTTTTGGGAATGACTTTGAGGAGACAAAAGCCAATGTCCGTTTTTCTGAATCCACTGAACCCATAGGCAATGGGGAGCAGCACTTCAAAAACGAGGAGCCAAAGCTGGAAGAGGTTTCCTGGCAGCCTTATGGTCAGCAGTTGAGGAGGGGTGCCGATGTCGGCCGTGGCCCCCAACTTCAAGGCAGTGAGACCCCGAGGCGGGACACCCACCTTATGCGCAGCCAGAGCACCTTTCAGCTCTCCAGCGAGGCGGAGAAGGAGCCCATGTGGCTGGATGAGAGGCCCGGCACGCCCGAGTCACCGGTGCTGGATGCCCCCTTCAGCCGTGCCTACCGGAACAGCATCAAGGACGCGCAGTCCCGTGTCCTGGGGGCCACCTCCTTTCGCCGCCGAGACCTCGAGCTGGGGACACCCGCAACTTCGAGGCCCTGGCGCCCGCGGCCCGCCTCCGCCCATGTGGGGCTGAGGAGCCCAGAGGCAGCGGCTTCGGCCTCCCCGCACACCCCTCGTGAGCGGCACAGTGTGACCCCCGCAGAGGACGGGCCTGCCCAACCCGCTCCCCCTGCCGCCCGAAGGGGGCCGCGCCGGCGTCTGACCCCTGAGCAGAAGAAGCGCTCTTACTCAGAGCCTGAGAAGATGAACGAGGTGGGGATCTCGGAGGAGGCCGAGCCGGTGCCCTTGAGCCCACAGAGGAAGGGGCTGCGGTTCCCGGAGAGCACGGTAGCGGACCGGCGCCGCATCTTCGAGCGTGACAGCAAGGCCTGCTCCACGCTCAGCCTGTCGGGCCCGGAGCTGAAGCAGTTCCAGCAGAGCGCACTGGCCGACTACATTCAGCGCAAGACCGGCAAGCGGCCTTCTTCCGCCGCCGGCTGCAGCTTCCAGGAGCCCGGGCTGCTGCGGGAGCGCGCCCAGAGCACCTACCTGCAGCCTGGCCTCACGGCGCCTGAAGGCCCCAGCCTCGCCTCGGCCTCCAGCCTTTGCTCGCTGCGGGAACCCAGTCTACAGCCCCGCAGGGAGGCCGTCCTCCTGCCGGCCACAGCAGTGGGAGGCGTGGGGGAGTCCCCACGGGTCCCCAGAGATCGAAGCAGCTCTTTCGCTGGAGGCCGCCTCCTAGGGGAACGGCGATGTGCGGACCAAGCCCCGAGGGAGCAGCTCGGTGGAGCTAATAACTATGGACCAAAGGGCACCCAGAGGGTGGACAAGACCCCTGGGGAGCCCTCCCCTTGGGGAGCCGCGTCCAAGAGGGCTGGGAAGTCCATGTCTGCAGAGGACCTGCTGGAGCGCTCAGATGTCCTGGCGGTCCCTGTTCATGTGAGATCACGGTCCTCTCCCACCGCAGACAAGAAGCGTCAGGTATGTACAACCAGAGGTTCTAGAATGGGTCCCTTCGCCCCAGAGCTTTAGTGAGGCTCTCCATCCCCCCCGCCTCTCGCCACTTTAATTTTCCTATTACATGCAAAAGAGTAGCATTTGTTTTCATGGAGTGATTTCTTTCTCGGTGCCCTGATGTGGATATGTAGATATATAGCATTGTATTGAGATCTCGTATAGATCCATATATCTTATATAGAGATATGTATACACATAGATATCTGTGTGTGTGTGTGTGTGTGTACACTTCGTTTTAGGAAGTTATCCACCTCTCAGTGCAAGAATGCATGGTTAGGAAAAGTTAGGGATTATTTTTGCTGGTTTGGTTTTTTTATATTCATGGAATAGAGACTATGTCTAAGTATTTTAAAGATTTTAGCTTTGCATCCTCTGTTTCTGACTTTCGCATTTACAGAACATAAAGAATTATTAACTTTAATAGTTATTGGCTATCCAACTCCTGGCCCTCAGCTAAGTATGCTTTACCTTTGTTATCTCATTAATCCTCACAATCCTCCTGTGTAGTATATTATTCACAACAAACCTATGTCTCCCTGACTCCCATCTGAATTCTTGGAGTGCACCACTTTGGTGAGATAGGAGAATCACAGACTTTCACATTCTCACAAAAAAGGATTTTCTAATAAAGATTTCAAACTATTCAAAGATAATGAAGTGCTTTCCACTGGAAATTTCAGCAGAGCTAGCAATAGAACCTGAGCACGAACTCCCAGGAGTCTGCTAATTTCCCTAATTCTTAGTCACTCCTTGCTACCGGTGGACTGCAGATCAAAGGCCTACGTCATGGATCCCTTCCCACCTAAGAAGATATTAGGAATTCACACCTATGTTAGCACAGGGGAGAACATGCCTCCACTGTCCCTTCTCACATTCTGTTTTCTCCAGCAGAGAAGTCAGTCATTTAGCAAGAATTTGTAGAGAATGTGTTATATGAGAAGTACTGTACTACAAGGTTGAAGGAAACACAGAAGCAAGCAATGCTCATGCCTTTCTGGGGCTCACAACTGAGCAAGGAATATGATGAACTTCTCTATAAATGACTCACCAGACTAGTGAATATTTTGGGACCAGTGATAAATAATATGCTATGGAGGAGAGAGTGATTAATTCTAACTGAAGGCATCTAAAGGCTTCTCTTGAAGGAGATGGTATTTGAACCAGGCTGTGAGGGATGGGCAGGATGTTGACAAAGGATTGGGGGTTGTGTGTGGGAGGAACTAGTTGGTAGAAACAGCTTCAAAGAAAGATTCATACATTACTGCCTGAGAAGTTTTTTGGTGCACTGCTTCTGAAACAAAATACTGTACCCATCTAGATATTTTCTGTTCCAAAATGCCCAGAAATATTTTCTCCCCAGTATAAATGCACAAAAAATTGTAGAGAGGCAGTCCTCCATAACCTTTCACTAACCATTTTCCTTCCCTCAGAATGAAGCACAGAGCTAATTTCTACTCCTTATCCTACCACTAGAACACTTAAAATCCATGGATGTAACATACAATTTCAGCTAGTTTGACGGACTTCAGTAGCATAACAACAACCCAAACATTTTCTCAATTTTTCTTCCCATGTTCTCTAAAGAAAACAGAAATGTTTAGGTGAAAACTAAATCATCTTCTATTTCTTACTATAGTTCATTATCCTCCCTTGGGGAATTGTTGGGATGGCTATGAATGTTACTCTGCTTTCTCCCCAAGTTACTCTGCTTTCTCCCCAAATATTTCTCAAGTCTGGTAAACTGGGAAATAAAGCTAAAACATAGGTGGTGTAGAGAAAGGATGAATTCCTCCAAATTCCAGCTGAATATGTGATGTGAAAAATTTTTTTTAGAAAAGTACAGAACATTATTTACATCCTCTTCAATAAAGTCAGTACCATATTTAGATATTTGATTTAGGGACTTTGATGCCAAAAGGGGAAAATATTTCAAAATAAAATACTCTATCTGTGCTGCTTTGCTCCTATAGATTCTGAAAGCAGATTACCAGCCCCCAGATTGTCACTGTGCCATGACTGTGCTCCAGAGCCTCCTTCTCCCATTCTCCCACCCAGCAACCAAACCTTGCCTGCCCAAGACTGGTCCATGGCAAGGTCTTCTTGCATCTTCTTCATACAGCCATCCTCTACCCTGTTTGTAGAACTAGTTAAAAAACAAAAGTAAAACTAGGCTCCACACGATTACTGTGGTTATTTCAGGATATTATTATTTTTATGTGCATGAATTCCAGAGACTTAACCATTATTATTAAGCTTTGATGAAAGTATTCAATAAGAATTTATCTCATCCCAGCTTTACAGAACTCTGAGGAATTAAGTAACCCTGTAGAAATTGCCTACCTACTAAGTTAAAGCCAAAATATGGAGTCTTTTTCTGGGGCTGGCTTATTCCATGGCATCCTGAACAAATGTTCCTTGCTCCTGCCAACCAGATGCTAATAGAGCAGTATTTTATAAGCTTTTGACAAGGATTCAGTTCCTTTTCAGAAGCCCACCAGTGAGGACAATTTCTGCCTCCTAAACCAGGTTAGCATGGGAATCATCTGTTCATATAAACTGATCATTCTTGCACCTAAATAACTGCAGAAGGCTGCCACCACTCGTAGCCTGAGACCTGCTCACTCCGCAGGCCTGTGCCTCTCCTTACCAGCGGTGGTCCTCTGAAACATGCAGCCTCGGACCGCTTCTCCATTAATTCTTCTTCATTTGAAGTGTAATTGCAGAACAAATGGATATTAGTGATGGAGCTGAAGGACACATCAAATTCTTGCCTATTTCGTACTTTCTATGAAACTTTGGAAAACTTAACCTTTTTAAAATGGGTGGGCCCTGCAAAGCTGCCAGAAAATACCCAAATATTTCTGCTTTGGAAATGGAAATTTACACCTATTCATTGCACAGATTTAGAATCCAGCAAAGGCTATTAAAAAACAAAAATTAAAAAAACCAAAAAACACCTTTGGAGAAATAAGGTCCTTGGCTGGGAGTTGTTTTCTCCAGTTGCTGAGTCAGAGGTTTCTCTGGTTCTCACTGAATACATTGACCTTAGTTCCTGATATATATAAGATGTTCACCATGTGATGGTGTGACAAACATCTTTTAACTGCTGAGGAAATTGCTTAGTTCATCCCACAGTGTTGGATGTAGGCTTGACTCTGTAGAATGCAGCTTGTAAATCATTTTAGCACCCCTCAGGAAGCACCCATTCAAGCTTGTGCATAAATAGAATCACCTTTCCACAAAACGTGAAATTACAAGTAGCCAATAATAATAATAAATGTTTACTATGTATGTACTGGTCATTGTTCTACATGTTTTATAAGCATAAAAATAATCCTTACATCTATGCAAAGAAGTAGATACTATTGTTATGTCTGTATTACAGATGAGGGATCTGAGACACAGAAAGGGTGAGAAATTTACCAAGGTAGTGGGAACAAGGTTTTTGACCCCATGCTGTCTGACTCAGGATTCTGCAAGTCACCATACCATGATCCCTCCTTGAATAAAAAAGACTAGGGGAGGGAGGAGGCAAGAGTTAAATATCTATCTGAAAATGTAAGCCAATGAATTGATTTTAACATTTATTGATTACTGTTATTCCCGTTTAAATAAAATTTTAAGATTTCTCAAATGGATTCCTAAATCATTTTAGCAGATACTTGGAAACTGATATCCAAAGTAGATGAATACTACTGTCTTCATATTTCACTGGCCAGAGAAATAGTAGGATATCTAACTCGGAACCCAAAGCAAAAGTAAGGATCAGGACTCGAGAGACTTTAGGTTGATAATAAAGTTTTACGTTTGCTATGCCTAACAAAGTCTAAGAACAGGGGTATTTTTTAAGTCAGTCATCAGAAGTCAGATAACTAACAAACACAAATAGACATTTACCCAAGTGTCTACTGGAATAACTCTATACCTTGTATTTCTCCCATAGCCGTTGCTGTTTCCTAAATTGCCATAAGTACTTTATTTTCTATAAACTAGTAAGAAGAAAAAGTCTTCTTTGGCAATGATTATATGCCCAAATCAGAGCAAGTAAATGCAACAGAAACTGATCTCCTTGGGCTTGTACTAGGTTGGACTTCTGTCCAAACGATATTGTCATCAACAGATTGAGAGTTCTCTTAATGGTCTAACTTCCTTTAGCTTGTGCACACCCACATAAATATCAACTTAAGCTTGATATTCTGGGGGCCAACTCGTGTGACTACAGAAGTTAAACTCATTCTCATACTGAAATTCAAAGGAAATAAAATGGGAAAATATACTTAATCGTTAGTGGGCAAGGAGCTCAAAGGGGATCTAGAGACATTCCCACTTAATTGCACATTCTTGTCAAGAGGGGGGTGGAACAGGGAAAGACTTTAGAAGGACCATAAGGTTCCATGGAGAACAGGAATTCCCATTCCCTAGAGTGATATTTGAGCAAATTGGAGATACTCAGAACTCCTTTTTCTCAAAGCGCTCAAGTCTGATTGCATCCAGCCCAGCTTCTACTCACTTGTTAAGATTTCAAGGAAAGATCTTCGGCTTTGAAGACATCATGGTTTGAATGCTAACTCCTCTACTTTAACTGTAGGTAAAATACTTAACCTCTCTGAGCTACAGTTACCTTCCCTCTCCTTATTGTTATAGATTAAATCACAGAGGGACTGTTAGGTGCCTGATACAATTCCAGGCACATAATTTGAGGATTTTAAGGTACTTTGCAGTGTCTAGCACTCAGTAAATGGGATAACTGTAATTAACAATATTCACATGCTTGTTTTTCCTTCAGGCCTACTACCACCTTTGGCTCTTTTTTTATTGCCTTTTAGTACTACCACTGACTGGGCAAAAAAAGGGGGGGGGTGGAAAGCCATTAGCCCTTTGGACAGAGTAAATGGTGAAATAAGTTGCTAAAACTAAGTATATGGATCACATGTGGATTTGTTTATAAATAATTAAAAATTAAATGTATTATCAATAGCAACATCATTGTCTTCATCAGGACCTGTTTCACATGGGCCAAATTTTATACTATCAAAAACTCACCAAAAACAAAAAACACCTCACCTACCACACCTTCAGGAAACCAATCTATACCCTTATTAAAAACAAGTAATGACTACTCCTGAAAAGTTACCAAAGTTATTGATATTACATGTGGGTGAGATGTTTTTTCCTGAGGAGAATATACTTCAACCTAATTACAAGCCAGATTCATATCTTTTCTCTAATTATAACTCCGAACATTTGAAATTTTTTGCTAAGTTCAATAAACTATCCTTTCCTTGTCATCTCCCATATTTCCCTAATGCTGTTTCAAAAGTTTGGCCCTTTGAAATAATTTTCATCATTATATTTCAAGTACAGCAGTTATTCTGAACACTGGAGGTAACTGTCATCAGACTTCTGCTTAGAAAATGACTTTGTAAGGAGAAGCACCTGGGGCGACAGACCAAGGTGCAAATCCTAGCTCCGTCATTTGTGGCCTTGAAAAGGGGAACTGCTTTGGGCCTGTCTCCGCTGGGGTTAACAGTACTTCCTGGGGCTTTGGGGGTGAAGTGGGATAGTATGCAACAGTGCTGCGTTGGTGCCTGACACTAAGTAGTAGGCCTCCAATAAATGTTCCTTCTCTTTTCTACCTCCACCCTCTTGGTAAATTTAATTGCTCGTTTGTTAGCAATAACACCGTGCTTTTCTTGTGTTTCAAGGATGTGGTTTTGGGGGAAAACAACAGCTTTGGTCTTGTGAAGGATCCAAGCTATTTGGCTGGCCCTGGGTCCAGGTATGTATGTGTATTTATGAGGCCCTCTGCCTTATGAATGCTGCTGGAGTTAAATGTTCCTCTTCCACTCTACAAGAAAGGGAAAACTGACATTTAGATGTTTCATAGTATTGTACGCTGCCTTTTCAATTTGCCTAGGCCATAAGAAAGTCATTTATAAATACAAAATTTAAAAGTTTCCTAAGAGTGATACTTATTCAGAATAGGCTTTGAATGTGCACTATTGAGGCAGTAGTTGACCTCAAATAAGTCTGGCCTTAGAAGAGTTCAAGGAGATGCCCTTCTTAAACATATCCTGTGGCTGTCACAACTGGGGCCTCACTTGTGTGGTTCTCTTCCGGTTCTGTGCACAAAGGATCAGGTCTGGTGACTAAAACACTAGAAGAATGAGCATTTCATGAACAGCTTCACAGAGCAAGACAAACTTATTAGAAGCACACGAAGTAAAAAATAAAGCTCCCAAATCATGTTTAGGCACTTAGGGATAGAAAACAGAAAGTTTGTTTAATGTTGCCAGCAAGGGGCGCCTGGGTGGCTCAGTCAGTTAAGTGTCTGCCTCTGGCTCAGGTCATGATCCCAGGGTCCTGGGATCCAGCCCTGTATCCGGCTCCCTGCTCAGTGGGAGTCTGTTGCTCCCTCTCCCTTGCCCCTCCCCCTGCTTGTGTTCTGGCCAATGAACAGTCTTTAGAAAGAAAATTGACATCAAAATCATTTCTCCAAGGTAGAAAAATATAGAGTTTGAATTTCTGAACTATTCACATGGAGCTTAAGTAGAAATTTCCAAAGAATTTCTCCTGAAGCCCATGCCTGTATGTAGTTTAATGCAGCATCATAGGGCTCTCTACTGTAATTTATTAGTAGTAATGATAATGCATTTAAATCCTCCCTACCACCTTCCATGTTTTTTTAAGCCAGTTTCTTTTTCTTATTTCATTCAACCATTGTCTCTCTCTTTCTATACTATATTCACCTTCTCAATAAATCAGCCTAATACTGTCACTTAAAAGCAGCCTGTGTGGGGTGCCTGGGTAGCTTAGTTGGTTAAGGGTCTGACTCTCGATTTTGGCTCAGGTCATGATCTCAGGATCATGAGATCGAGCCCCATGTTGGGCTCTGTGCTAGGCGTGGAGCCTGCTTAAGATTCTATCTCCCTCTCCCTCTGTTCCTCCCCTCCCAATCACGGGCTCTCTATTTAAAAAAAAAAAAAAAAAAAAAAAGGCAGCCTATGTAGTGTCAGGAAGTGGGTATTAAGTTACCTTCTTTACTTTTCCCCAGCTACATGCTCTTGCTCCCACAGCTGTGCCTAAAGTGAAAGAAGTATTCAAGGTGAGGCTGAGGACTTTGGTTAGTTTGAGAGCATTGCTTAAAAGTTAGAGACAAAGGAAAACTAATAGTGACCTAGAGCACTGCCAAAAGAGAACTGTCTGAAGTCAGAGGTGAAACTCAATTCAACCACAAACAATCAAATACCTCAATTACAAAAAGAATTTGAGTAGACATTTCTCCAGAGATGATTTAAAAAAAAAAAAAGGCCAACGAGCATATGAAAAGATGCTCAACATCACTGTCAGAGAAACACAAATCAAAACCTCAATAAGATACCACCTCATACCCCCTGGGATGGCTACTATAAGAAAACAAACAAAACAACCACCGTAAGAAAACAAGGGCTGGTGAGCATGTGAAGACATTGGACCCCTTGTGCAAACGTGACTACTAGGCTCCTCCCCGCTTCCCCCTGCCTGCCACTCCTAATTTGTAGCCGGATAATAAATGTCTTTCCCCCCACCAAAAACAATTGTTGGTGGGATTGAAAAATGGTCTCAACTGCTTTGGAAAACGGTATGTATAGGTTCTTCAAAAAAATTAAAAACAGATCTGCCATATCCCCTAGCAGTCCCACTTCTGAGTCTATATCTGAAAGAGTTTCTTGAAAGCAATGTCTCGAACATACCCATGTTCATAGCATCACTGCTCACAATAGGAAAGAAGTGGAAGCAACACAAATGTCCATCAATAGATTTTTAAAATGTGGTGTATATATATATATAGAATATAATTTAGTCTTAAAAGGGGAATTCTGGCACATGCTACAACACGGATGAACCTTGAGGACATTATCCTAAGTGAAATACGCCAGACACAAAAAGACAAATACTCTGATTCCACTTATATAAGGCATCTTAAAGTAGTCAAATCCACAGAAATGGAAGTAGAGGTGTCAAGGGCTGGGAGGAGTTGTTACTTAGTAGGTATAGAGTTTCAGATTTACAAGAAGAGAATGTTCTGGAGATCTGTTGCACAACAATGTGGATATTCTTTTTTTTTTTTTTTTTTAAGATTTTTTATTTATTTATTCGACAGAGAGACAGCCAGCGAGAGAGGGAACACAAGCAGGGGGAGTGGGAGAGGAAGAAGCAGGCTCACAGTGGAGGAGCCTGATGTGGGGCTCGATCCCATAACGCCAGGATCACGCCCTGAGCTGAAGGCAGACGCTTAACCGCTGTGCCACCCAGGTGCCCCACAATGTGGATATTCTTAACACTACTGAATCCATTTAAAAATAGAGTAGTAAATTTTATGTGTTTATCACATTTTAAAAAAACGCTATGAAGAAAAAAAAAATGAGACCAATTGCTTTCAAACTCCATTCTTGAATGTTAGGATTCCTAGATACCTATCAATAGCTGTTTGCCTCTCACACTCTAGTATAAAAGAGACTCAGGGATGCCTGGGTGGCTCAGTCAGTTGAGCATCTGCCTTCTGCTCAGGTTATGATCCCGGGGTACTGGGACTGAGTCCTACATGGGGCTCCCAGCTCAGTGAGGAGCCAGCTTCTTCCTCTGCCTGCCACTCCCCCTGCTCGTGCACTATCTCTGGCAAATAAATAAATAAAATCTTTAAAAAATAACAAAAATTGGGGCGCCTGGGTGGCACAGCAGTTAAGCGTCTGCCTTTGGCTCAGGGCGTGATCCCGGAGTTCTGGGATCAAGCCCCACGTCAGGCTCTTCCTCTATGAGCCTGCTTATTCCTCTCCCACTCCCCCTGTGTTCCCTCTCTCGCTGGCTGTCTCTCTCTCTGTCGAATAAATAAATAAAATCTTAAAAAAAAAATAAAAATAAAATAAAAAAATAAAAAATAAAAAATAACAAAAATAAAAGACACTCAAACAAAATCTTTTACCCTATCCTTTGTTTTTGGAAAAAATACAATCACCAAGAAGCAGCATTCTCAGACAAAGCATTTAACTCAAATACTACCTTCAAAAATAAACAATTTAAGTATGGTTCCTATAAACTAAGAGGATTAAACATAAACTAGAAATACAGCAATGTTTATTTGGGCTTTATTTTAAATAAAGGATAAATATTACATTTTGGTTTTTAGTGATGTCTCTCCTTTTAAAAAGACCTCAAGATACAACTATAATAAAGTGAAGGTACCCACGTTAGTCATTAAAACAGATTCCAGGTACTCCATGTCCTATTAGAGGATGCTGAGTTTAAAAATAGTTTATATCCTAGTCTAAACAGCAACTGGGCAGAGACATTGCTAGTTCAAAAGACATTTACTGGGAGGGTACTTTGTATCAGGTACTGAGGATATACCAAAATGAATATGGGAGGAAAGCACCCAGCAAATCTCCTGCCTTTTCAGTTCACCCATCTGGGAACCCACCAAGAAATACAGAGTAGCCAATCTTAGATATTGAGAGGTTCCTGGTAAAGAAACTGCCTCTAAATGAAAAGGATATTTCAGGGGGAGGGCAAAGTTGCATCTGAGAGAGATAGGCCCTTTAACCATCTGCATTTATAATACAGAAAAAGTAACATCACGAGAAGAGCTAATTTGGTTCTTTGCAGTCTTTCCCTTCCATATGCTGCATTATCCTTGCCTGGCACTCAGACGGTTTTATGGCAGGCCTGTGCTGGGGCTCTGCCTGGGGACTGAGCCACAGCTCCCTCAGGACCCAGATCTGTAAAATGAAAAGTTCCATCTGCTCTCCAGATTTACTTGCATACCAGTAGTCAGGGAGCTCCAAATGTAGAATTTTCAAATTAGGGTGGGTTTGCTGGAGATTGGTTTTATCCGCACATTAACTCTTGTGTGGCAGCAGGCAGTGCTGCGGATTTGTTTTGTTTTCCTTTAGAACATGATAGCAAAAGTATTGGAAATCATTGGGTTTGTCCTCAGAGCCAAGGTAAAGGACAGGTGTTTAAATCACCATGTACCCTATTTGCTCCTTGTTATCAATCTCTCTCTCCAGAGATAATTGCTTATTAGCTCCTTGGGTGAGACTCTTCCCCCTTCTTACTTTCCATTCTAAAAAATGAAAACACTAGGAGACTAAGGGAAAATAGTAAATAAAACCTTCAAATTCAGCAGCCTGAACAGATGCTTTCCAAATAGACCTCTCCCATGGGGATCACACTGGGCGAGAATAAGGCAGCACTCTTTTTCCCAAAGTAGTCCTAAAAGGGGCTGAAGAAATGTACCTGTTTCCTTTCATATCTTGAAGCCTGCCCTGCAAAGCTACCTTATGTGGGATGTGTATGCTGGGGGTGGGGGGCGTGGGGTGGGGAGGAGTGAGAGAAAGCTAATAATAAGAAATGCCTTGTGACCCCAGGTCTATCATTTGACATTTTCCTGTAGGAGTTTATGCCTGTCTGGCGTCTTTGTATGAGCAGCCTGAGGGACAGTGTGCAGTTTCTCTGGGGTCCTTTCCCCTAAATGCTTTTCCCATCTGTGTAATGACCTCTGGGTTCAGTATTTGCCACTTTCTTCTGAGCTGTAACCCTGTGTTTATATCCTGTTCCAGGTCACTCAGTTGTTCAGAAAGAGGCCATGAAGACATGCCATTGCTCAAACACCATCCTAGCCCTCGTTGGGGTGGTTCAAGCTGCAAAGCAGTTGGTGGTGCCTCTGTTCCCAGCAAATGTCCTGGACCCCTGGACCCTCAGAGGCAGGCTAGCAGAGCAACACCTTGCCCTGGGCTGCTGCCCACAGGAATGCCAGGGCATCTCACAGACACCAGGGCTGCACCCCTGACCCCACTCGGCTCAGCTCTGCCTTCCCCTGTTCCCTCAAGCTCACAGGCTGCAACTGATCAACTGACTGGAAGGGACAGTCAGACAGGGCAACAGCCTCTTCCGCCCTACGCCCCAGCAGTGACCCACAGAAGCAATGGGCACAGCCTGGTCCAGCCTGCAAGTCCAAGAGGCCATGAGCCCAACAGCCCAGAGCATGGGATAGAAGAGGCAACAAGAAGGCAGGTCTCGCTGCCTCAGCGGCCTGCCCCGCCTCGGGTGAAGTGGGCCCACGCAGTCAGAGAGGACAGCCTCCCTGAGGACTCTTCAGCACCTGAGTTTGCAAACCAGAAGCACTATAAAACACAGCAGTCTCCTCCAAGCTCAAGCAGCACTCTTGAGGACACGCCTCTTGGGACGCCAAGCACTCCAGGGAGGATCTCCCTCCGAATATCTGAGTCAGTCCTGCAGACCTCCCCACCACCTCGGGAGGACTATGATGATGAAGTGTTTGTGAAGGACTTGTACCCCAATGCCACTTCTAGTCCCACATTTGAACTGCCCCCACCCCCACCACCTCCACTGAGCCAAGACACCCCAGTGAATAGCTTGGACGACTTTCCTCCACCTCCTCCCCAAGCTGTGTATGAGGCAGAGCTGGACAGTGAGGATTACAAGGAGCCCTGTACCAGGTAAGTGGGCAGACTCTGCGTAGGGCAAGCCCCCAGCCAAGGGAGGAAAGGATGCCCCTCTAATGAGAGATTTTCACACTGTGGACTTCCCAGATCCTTCTTCCATTGGCTTCAGGAGAGCCCTGGTATGGAGATTTTTTTCTATATACGCTTAAGTCATGAAACTGGCAGAACAGTTTCATTTGTTTACCTTGGCTAGTTGTTACGTTAGTGCCCAATACTAGCACTGGGAACAAAGGAACAAGAGTACTGAACATGAACACAAAGCCCAGAAGGTATAGTTCACTTCTGTGGACATGGTAAGTTCAGAGGGTCCAAATAAGGAACATCCCTCTTCCCTGCCTGAGTTCTGAATCAGTTGAGAAGACAAAGGAGGAAGACATAGAAGACAAAAATATCACTTTTATTACTGATAGAGCTGATACTGGAAATTATGGCTTCTCTGTGAGTATAAGTGAGCCTCCTGATGCTGAGCCCTAACAGGTTTACCTGCCTAGCCTCAGGGCATGCTAGACACACATTGGTGGTTGTGTGTGTGTGTGTGTGTGTGTGTGTGTGTGTGTGTGTGTATGGAGGGAGACGGGGGCGTATAGATTAGCATAGAGGCAGCCTCACTTAAAAGAAAAAGGCTGGACTACAGACAAGCTATGGTCAACTTTCTTTCCAAAATCACTCCATGTCCATTGGAAAGGATAAAGAACAGAGCTAAAGGTCAGTTAATGTTTAGGGAAAACCTTGTGGAAGCCAAAAGAATGGGTAGAAGCACTTCCCAACAAATACTCCCTGAGAAAAGCGATCTCTAAACCCCAAAAGAACACACTGCCTCTGTGGTAACTGCCTCTAAACACGACAGGAGTGATGTACCACCACTACCCTCTGTTCCCCTGGACCTTTCAGAAAGCTCTGGAATCTCAATGCAACATTCACCAAAACTGAATTCCTACTAGATCCATCCCCCTTAAAAAGTCACACAACTTCCCTGTGACCAACAGCCAGACTGAGGAGAATGCCCTTTAGGACCCTGCAGTTTGGGAGGAATGATAACCTCAGAGCATGACTAGCTTGTCCCCACCATTCCTCACGTGAGAAGCAACAACCCTGATGTGGAAAGGTTAGGCTTCCTACCTTTCTGCTGATTCATCTCTTATCCTTTCTTTCTTAATATCCCTAGCAGCTCCAGCAAATTTGCCAAGGTGACAGTTGCCAAGGAAAGGCCCGTTCCTGGTACAGTCCATTTGGTTGGTAGTCAGACACCAGCTTCCAGATCCCAAACTTCTGTCAAGGGTTCAGAGGTCAATGAGACCCACCCACCTTCCAGCATGGGTGCTCTGCCTCAACCTGATGGGGCTCTTGGCAAGCAGCCAAGCCCTGGGCAGCCACCTCCCATCCACGACCCAGTCTGTGGGATTCAGGGTTTAGAAAAGAATGTCAGTTCTGGCCCTCAGAAGACCTCAGAAGATATCAGAACAGAGGCTCTGGCCAAGGAAATTGTCCACCAAGACAAATCTCTGGCAGACATTTTGGATCCAGACTCCAGGATGAAGACAACTATGGACCTGATGGAAGGTTTGTTTCCCCGAGATGGTAGCTTGCTAAAGGAGAATGGCATACAGAGGAAGGCCATGCAGAGAACTGTCAACTGCACAGGATATGAAAGCAAGAGGTAAGTCCCTGGTAATGCCCGCAAAGAGACTTACATTTAAACTCCTTCCACAGGGGTGGTGGTTAAGTCTAGGACAACTTACCTATGTTTTCCTGCCTCCAGGGATTCTGACCCAAGAGTGACACTCCATCTCAGCCTTAGGAGAATGGCTCTGAGGAGTAGGACGTGGGAAGGACTGACCTTGAGTTATCAGGCACTTGCGCAACAAAAATAGTAATGGTGGTGATAACTGCCATTAATACCGTTAATATTGTTCATGTTCTTTGTGTTAATCATTGTACTTATTTTTTATATAAACATTATCTCATTTAGTCTTCACAAGAACCTCCTGATGTAGCTACCAATTTTATCTCCCTTTTACAAGTGAGGAAACTGAAGCACAGAGAAATTAAGACCATGCCCTACCATAGTCCTAGAACATGTGAGTGGTGGCATCTGGATTTGAACTCATCACTATGGCTGTGCCTGCTCTCTTAATGATTTTACAGTGCTCCCAACTCAGTAGACAAGCAACTGCCCATTCTCTGTCAGAATCACCTTGATAGAGAGCCCCACAGGGGTCCGTGCCCAGAGGGGGGCAGGGGGAAGTGGTGAGCACATCAGAGGCCTCCTCTGATGAGGAGGTGAGCACAGACTGTAAGAAGGATAAAGCCTAGACAAATGGTTTAATTTACTACCTGCCATCCACTTTTCGAGAGTTAGGGTGGATGTTTGCTTCACCTTGAAAATCAAGAAAGATCTGAACGTGAGCGCACTCTTTTGTTCAGCCGGTGACACTCTGCTCCTCAGGCACTGTGAGTGCACGTTTACTGTGGTGTAATGCGTCCCAGCCCCCAGCCACCAGAGTGAGCAGTCTGTATTTTTCTTTCTTTTGATTTCTTCTGGGTTATTGCAGCATTTTCTTGCATGTTTTGATTTCCTTAAAGGACGACTATGGGAAAGGTTTAGAGTGGTTTTTGTTTTCTTTTTAATTTTCAATGAAAGCTATGTGGATTAATGGACTGGAACTCCACAGTTAGTGGCTTCTAGACTAAATAAAAACAGCATTTCATCTAAATTTGGTCTTGCCTTTTAGAATTTTCCAGCTGATTCTAACTAAATCACTAACAGGAATACTATATTTTGATTTGCGGGATGGGGAGAAAGAAAGAGTTATGGAGTCCTTATGGGCTCTTTGATAGGTTGCTGGAGACTCTCCTAACATGAGGCCTGAACTGTTCCCTTATCCATCCCTTTCTTCATACTAGGCAGAGACTAATTAAGGTGAAGTGACTTATCCAGGGTCATATGTTTAGCAAACATTTACTGAGTTCCTACAATGTGCAAGGCAGTCCACTGGGTTCTATGAGGGACGGAAAGATGAGTCTCTGTGGGTGTGCCAATCACTTAACTATGGGTGTTTGTAGTAAACCAAAGTAAGGAGCTTCCAGTCATTCTGTTCTCTGACCACTTGCTGTAGAAAGGCCAAACTTAAAAATACATCCTTAGCAAAACATTTCCTAGCATTATCACTGAGAACTTGCGTTCTCTCAATTTAGAAGTGAAATAAATGGTCATGTAACTTTTGCAGCACCGAGACCTGGAGGAATTTCAAAAGGGTGGCATACGCCATCTTCTGGTGGAAAGGAGCATTGCCCTGTTGTGCATGAGACACGACAAACAGCCTGAGAAGCCGATTGATTTGTAATGCAATGAATATATCTGGGGGGACAAGCGTATCAGAAGACTTTCTAATTTTTTCAATTTCCTGAGTTAAATGTTGCTTAGAACATTTATCATTAAACTATACTGCTTAGAAGAATAGTCCAAGCAGGAAACTAGTAAAAATGATTTTGTGTGGTTCTTTATCCCACAGTAAAATGATGGCCTAGATGTTAAAGTCACCAGATTGAAATACCTCTCCAAGAGAACCTAACCCACTTCCATAGAGTCATTTATTCAGCTGGTAGCATCTGACCTATACTTTGAGAGACAGCTTGGCTACAGTAAAAGAACACGAGATATTGGGTTTCTCAATTCCTGGTTGGTTCTCCAGTCTTGAAACCCCTGCTGTGTAACTGAGGAGTCGACTTCACATCTTGTCCTCACTGACCAGCAGCGGGCTCTAGGTTTCTTAGGCTCATCTGGGGTATCATGCTTACATGAGAAGGAAAAATGGTAAGTGGCCCAGGCAACAATTATAGCAGACGTCGGGAAGATTATGGTGACCCTGGAAGACTAGGAAACAACCTGCAATCTGAGATATGTGCAGCAGCACCTTGAAAATACCTTCAAGGTCATTGAGTCACAGCTCCCCCATGGTCTTTCTGTGAAATAAGGAGTCAACATCGTTCTTACATTCATCACAAAAAAAGGAGAAACACACAGGGAGGTTAAATGACTCACCCAGAGTCATCTGGCAGATCCACAGCCCTGACTCCCAGGCTCCAGCCCGGTACTGCCTTTGGCATTTTCAAGCCCAAGTCTGCCTGGAATCAAGAGCCCTATGCATAGTAATCACTCATTAGTAAATATTTATTCATCCTAATTTCTGGGAAGGGACTGAACAGAATTTTTTACACATTTCTGAATGGACAGGAAGATAGTGAAATGACGCTTCTGGAACGTGTTATGTACTTTTTTGTTCTTTACGACACAGGAGTGAAGACAAGGAAGCAGTGGGCATATTGGTCAACTGCCCTGCCTACTACAGCGTGTCTGCCCCCAAGGCTGAACTTCTGAACAAAATCAAAGATATGCCAGAAGCGGTGAATGAGGAAGAGGAGCAGGTGGATGTCAACGAAAAGAAGGTAAAGGAAGAATTGGGGCCTGTGTTCTGCTGTCCCCAAAAAGATAGTCAAGGTCCTGGCAAGGCTACTGGCCATTTAGAGGACAGGAGAGGAAGAAGGGCCTGTCACATCACCATCCCTGCCCATACTGTCATTGGACTCTCGACTTCATGGCACTTAGTGATTTTTCACAGCTTTCCTGTCATTTTCAGTTTTACAGATGACAAAAGTGAAGGTTACTTCCTAAAAGTCACATAGCTGAAACTAAAATCCAGGTGCCCTGCCTCTTAATCCAACATGGAGACCCCAGCACTCTTCTCAGAGCTGACCAGCCAATGCCCACAGTTGGGGTCATTTTCCTTTCATGTTTCATGGTCAGAAGGAACATGGAAACTGGAAAATGTAGAAAGTTTAAGGGAAAAGACTGACTGTCAAAAGACACTTGTGAGAAAAGGTAACGTTAATCTTTAGGTTCCCCCTCTGCAGTACCCCAGTGAAGAGCTTGGAATTTAGCTGTTAGCAGCTGATACTCCTACAGAAATTTCAAACGTAAAGCATTTTAAAAATGACTGTGATGCCGCCGCTGTCTTCCCGCATACCCTGGAGAGCTAAGCCTGGCTATGCCTGTAGCGGAGAAAGTTCTCGCCATTCCACTTTCCCTACAGCCCCAGAGGGGCCGCCTGCCCCTGTGCTCTCAGCTTTTCATACCCATCAGGCCTGCGTGCTGAAAAAGGACTCTTTGTTAAAGCTTGTCTCTTGCTGAGCTTGGAATGTAAGTGGCTCTCAGTGGTACCAATTCCAGGAGCAGCTTTCTTCTGTGGTTCTGTTTCACTTACTGTGTCCTAAGCTCTCTTGTTTCTGTGTGGATTGAGACCACAGGATATAGACCCTGGGAGCAGGGAGTCATGGGGCAGGAGGATTTAAGGATTTTAGAAGCCCCTCCATCAGGGGGAGTCTTCCCCTCCCACTGTTCTAGCTCCTCTGGCTCTGCAGGCTCCCAAGCACATGGCTGACACACTGATGTGGCCACTGTGGTAACACGCTCTCCCAGCCCAAGGTTTTCCCATGTAAACCCCTGCTTCGTGGCACACCCTCTGGCATGTCCCTTACCTCAGTGCTGCCAAATGCCCCCGTTTAATGGCTAAAAAACCCACCTGCTCTGGTCTCTCTATATTTATCCCAAAGAAGGAGCTCTATAAATACCATTACAGGTACCAGGTTGTCATGACCCCTTTCACTGAATATTTGACAGTTTTTTGTTTTTTTGCATGTAGACATACCCTATTTTACAGTAGCAGTTGGACAAATTACTCATTGCCTTTTTTTTTTTTAGTGTGTTTCACTCACTTTATTATCAGCCTCTCACTCTGATGATTATGTGGCAAAAGTATTTTTAGACTGGGAATATAAAGACACAGAGGATTAATACTCACAGGAAGTAATAGTAGGGACCATGTACCGAGCACTTCTTGTTCCATGCAGGCAGTGTTTTTCATAGTGCCGTATTATCTTTATTTCCACAAAACTGCTCTCACACCTGTATTGCCACATTTTACACTGAAGTCATCAGAATGAGTCAGGGCAAGAGGAGAAGACAAGACATGCAAGACAAAGGGACTGGCCTAGAAAAAGACCTGGAAAAACATAGGGAGCGTGTGTGTACTGAAGAGAGCTTTTGCCAGCAGTTTGATATTTTGGGATGTAAAACAGAAAGGCTCCTACCTCAGTTAGAAATTACCAAATTTCGAGGATCAACGGGAAGGTGACGAATCCCAGAAGATGAGGCTGAGAGGCTCCATAGGAGCCAGAAGGTCATGGAGGTCACATGGGGCTCTGTGTGAAAGGCTAAGGAGTATGGATCTTACTGTGTGGCAGTAGAGGACCCTGTGAGATGCTTTTAATGAACTACAAGCTTATTCATGTGAGACAGAATTTTCACTGGTGTCATTTGCATTTACATATCTGATTTGGAAACAAAATATGTGTTTTAAATGACGTTGTGGAAGGCATCTATTAGTATTTTCAGCATGGAGTTGAAAATGCAGTTCCCTTCCTGATATACATACAACAAGCTTTCTTAAGGGTAATTTAAAAAAAAATGATGCTGGGCCAAGATTGTTCCAAGGCTGAGCACAGCCTTGCGTAAAGTAATAGCTTATTACCTAATATTTAAAGTTATTAATAACCTAAGATGTATCTCTAGGCATAAAATTCACTAAGAGTCTGTGGAAACTAGAGTCCCAATTTATTAATATTTTTAAAAATTAGGCTTTGAAACCAATTCTAACATATTCTTATATATACATCATAGATGATGGAGTATAAGGTTCCAAGTAAATATAAGCATTAAAGTATGAAACACTTAGTCTGAACTTCGGTCTGAACATACCTAAAGACAGTCTAGTAATTAGAATTTTAAATTATTTGCCTAACCCTGCCATATCTATTAGGTAAAAATCTGCTTCAACAGATCCCATGATTCTTTATTCTGAAGGCCAAAAGGCTTTGACTAAAAGACTTAGTGGAATATTTCAAAAGGCAAAAAGACTCTGTTGTTCCTCAGAATTGGCTTCCCCCAAGAGATCATTAGCAATCCAGATGGCTCTCAGCTGCTCATTTCTGTTGCTCTTCCTTCATTCCTCAAGTTCCAGATCTCTCTGTGGTCTTTCTTCCTTTCAGCCTGAAAGACTTCCTTCAGCATTTCTTTTAAAATAGGTTTGCTGGTGACAGCTCTTAGTTTTTCTTCATCGAGAAATGTCTTTATTCTCCTGCTATTCCTGAAGGATATTCTCACTGGATATGGGATTCCGGGTTGACTGTCCTTTTTCTTTTAGCACTTTAAAATAGCTGTTCCCCCTTCTTGCTCCCATGGTTGCTGAGGAGAAATGCACGGTCATTTAAGTATTGTTTCTCCTATATGCCATGTATTGTTTCTCTCTGGCTGCTTTCAAAGGTTTTTTTTCTGTATCTTTGATTTTCAACAGTTTGATTATGATCTGCATTGGGCTGATTTTCTTGGGTTTATCCTGCTTGGCATTTACTAACTTCTGGATTCTGTAAATTTATGTCTTTCACCAAATTCAGGAAGTTCTCAGCCATTATGTCTTCAAATATTTTTTATGCACTATTCTCTCTTCTTCTTTTGGGACTCAGGTACCACAAATATTAGACCTTTTGCTATTGCCCCACAAGTCCCTGAAGCTCTGTTCAGAATGGATAATTTCTATCTTCATTCTGCAAGTGATCTTAATTTCAAATATAGTTTTTAGTTCCAAAATTTCCATTCAGTTGGTTTTTTGTTTTTATTAATTTTTCTTAAAGATTTTATTTATTTGAGAGAGGGAGATAGCGAGAGAGCGAGCGCACGCATGAACAGTGGGGAGAGGGAGAAGCAGGCTCCCTGCTGAGCAGGGAGTCCAACATGGGGCTCCATCCCAGGACATGGGATCATGACCTGAGCCAAAGCCAGATGCTTAACTGACTGAGCCACCCAGGCACCCATTTGTTTTTAGATTTTATTTATTTGAGAAAGAGAGCGAGAATGAGTGGTGGAGGGGCAGAGGGAGAGAATCTCAAGCAGACTGTACTGAGCAGAGAGCCTGACGTGGGGCTTGATCTCAAAACCCTGAGATCATGACCTGAACCAAAATCAAGAGTCAGATGCTTAACCGACTGAGCCAAGGGGTCCCCCATTTGGTTTTTTTAGTGTCTATTTCTTTGCCAAGAACTTGTCTTGACTTCAAGAGTGTTTACTCTTACCATGAAGGAAGGTTATAAAAGCTATTTTAAGGGCTTTGGTAATCCCAGCACTGGGGTTCTCTCAGGGTTAGCACCTGCTGGGCTTCCCCTGAGAGTTGCTCATGTTTTACTGTTTGTGGTTTTTGTTTTTTTATATTGGGTGATTTTGAATTGTATTCTGAACATTTGGGGTATTATGTTGTGAGACCCTGAGTTCTGTTAAAATCCTCTACAGAATGGTGATTTTTTGTTTTTGCTTTAGCAAGAAGACTCTAGCTTCGGACTACAAGTTCTATCCCACCTTTGGGATAGGTTCCAATGTCACTTCTGTTTTCAGAGCCTTTGCTGTGTTGTACAGGTCTGTCCCAAACATGCACGGTTCAGAGGCTAGTCTGGGACTTGAGTAGTTGCTTCTATCATAGTTCACTTCTCAAAGCCTTTGCTGTGCTGCTTTGGGTCTGTCCTATACACATGCAGCTTGAGTCTGACCTAGGCCTTATGTCAGTTTGTACACAGAATTCGAGCATCTTCTTTCCAGCTTTCTCCTGTCCAGTATTTTTCCCACATTCTCTGGCTCCCAGCAGCCCCTTTGCCTGGGCCTCTGGCTGGAAAGACAAGTTCTCATGATTATAGCAGCCTGTGCTGCTATGCTGTTCTGCATGACCCTCAATAAAAGAGAAAGAAGAAATAGTAGGGATTCCCCTCACACTCTTTGGGCCAGTGCCTCTGACCAGAAAGGTTTTTCTTTTGGGTTTTTCAGTGCCTGCGCCATCACTGCAGAGTGCAGCTCAGGGACTGGAGCTACTCTTGGGAATCAGGGCTTGGGGAAGAAAAAGGGACAGTTCCCCACATTCTTGAGTTCACATAGGCCCCTTTTCTGGTCTTCTTGTTTTAAAGGCAGGGCTTTTCTCAGAGTTTGCCATACCCTGTGTGCAATTCTGCACTGGTCAGAGCAAGAGCATAAAAGGAGGAGGCAGGAAACTAACCCCCATTCTGGGTCATACTTCACATTTGGCTCCCTGCCCCAACACACTGTCATACTTAACTTGACAGAGCCCCCGTCAGAGTCCAGGGATGTTAGTTGTGTCAAGTGGGGAGGGAGGCTGTAGTGGCTGTATGCCATCTTGGCCAATGCCAGTGTCAAGAGTTCCTCGCTCTTCTCCCTCCCCAGGATGTACCAGGAGGGAGACAACTGTGGCAGATTTGCATTTTAGAACAGTCTCTGGCAGCTGGGGAGGTAGACTGGAGGAAGAGGTGGTCGTTGGAGGCCATTATAGGAAAGTGATGATACCTGTATAAGGGCAGTTGCAATAGGAGCCATGACAAACAGATGGATTTAAAAAAAAAAGGGGGGGGGGGTGGGGAGAGCAAAGTGGACAGAACCTGGGGACAGATTAGACATGAAGCATGGTAGAGAGAAGAGGGTCAAGGCCGCCTCTTGAGTTACTGGCCTAGATGGCTGTCCTAACTGAAATAGGGAAAACAGGGAGTCATTCAGGGAGGGAGGATGATGGGCTTAGTTGAATTTAAAGAAATTCAGTATTGTTTCTTGTGTGTCAGAGATTCCTGATACCCAGAACCAAGAGACCATGCTAAGTAAATAGGACAACTTTCTGATCACAAGCCTTCCTGAGAGGAAATGAATGATAAAGAACCACTCTTAACAGAGAATGTACCAGAGAATATTTGAAATGGCAGTTGAGTCCCCAAGATCTTTTTGTTTTGCTCAGGTCACCCAGCATGGGGTAGAGGTTTGATCCCATTTCTGTCACTGGGACAAAAATCACCCCGATTCACTCCTGGATGAAATTCAGCTGAGAAAACAACCATGTGCTACTGCCTAGATCCTCCCATTTAAAACCAAAGAAAGAAAGAAACAACAACAAAGCCTATGGCTGAAATATCTTTATCTTTCTCAATTTTACTAGCAGGAGCCTAAATTCCACTCTGCCCCTAAACTTCAGCCACACGGCTAGGAGTCCCAAATTACTCTTACTTGAGATGAAGATGGTCCACCAGCAGAGGTCAACCGTGTTAGTGACATGATTGGCAATACTGTCAGCACAAATCCTTGAGCAGAAGGCAAAGTAGTGTTGCCACATAGGGGAGATTTTAAGTATTCCCCTGGAAGCGTCACCCTACAATGTGCAGTGGTGTGTTGTTCAGACTGTTGCCAAATCAATGATAGCACAAAAAGTAATAATAATGCAAATGTATATAATACTTTTATATTTCCCAGAATACTTGCGCAAGCTTTATTGTATTTGAGCCTCATAACATTCCTATAAGTTATTTTGTAGTGATCAAAAGCCTGACCCCTGGAGCCAGATGACTTGGCTCTGGTAAGTTAAATAACCTCTGTCCACCTTACTTTTCTCATTAGTAAAACCAGGATAATAATAGTACCTATCTCATCAGATTGTTTTGAGTAGTAATCAAATAGTAGAACACTTAAATAGTGCTTGGCACAGAGAAGCAGCTTAATATTTAAACATTATTAGCTTTAGGCAGGTATTATTATCCCCTTGCTCTGAGAAAGCAGAGGCACAAAAGGTTGGGTGGCTTGGCCTGATGGTGAGTTTTCCGTCAGAGCCTCGGCTCCTGATTCCTGGAGCAGTGAAGAATGGAGAAGGGGCCCAGCAGGGTTGCTGCAAGCAGATGGTGAAGTGGGAGGGGAAGGTCTGTTAAACTATATTTAGAGAAAGAACCCTTATAAATAGCATCTCACACACGGTGACGTACCAGTTTACACCCGTTGAGAAGTTAAGGGAATAAATGTCAATGACTTTGTAAATTAAGTAGCTCCTGAGAGACTAGTATGTTACTAAAACAAGCCCCTCCAAAAAGACCTCTATTGTCTCTCCCACAGTGAATTCTGCAAATAGAAGTTGGTAGGGTTTTTTTTTTTTTTTTTGGAGAGGTCTGCCTGGCAGAGAAATGGTTGTTTGGTACAGCCAACTTTCCTTTAACTGCATTTTTAAAAGCCATATTTCCATAATTTAAAAGCTTAGAAAAATTTTTTAAAAAATCAAATGCCATCCAAATATGCACCGTTTGGGCCAGGTGTGACTGATGCTCAGTATCTTACACATCCCAGCCTGGCCACATGTGCTAATATATCACATTACAGCCCAGCAAAGGGCTTTCAGAAATCAGAACGCCGCGAAGTGGGTACTGGTTCATCACACAGGATCCTCCCTGCATCACTCCCAGACACTTTCATCTCATTTCATTCCTCCTTACACCATGAAACCCCCCATACACACATCAGCTCCCGTACAGAGAGGCTTGCCACTCTGCCCAGCATTGGTGCCTTTGAGAACCAAAACAAGGTATGGTGCAGAGGACAGACAGAGGATTAGACTGAGCCTGGTCCCCAGCTGCTGTTCAGCTATGTCACATTCTTGGCCCGGGGCTCGCCCACCAGGCCATGCTTGCTTGGTAGCTACCCTTTTGGTGCTGCTGGCCTATGTCAGAGCCCAAGAGCACTGGTGAGCTGAGTTCAGCAGAAACCCAGCCCAACACGTGAGGGCAGACTTCTCCTAACTGGTCTCTGCTCATCTGCAGATTCAAAATCAGCATACCTGTCCCTTAAAATACCACCTTCTGAGGCCATGATGAGGATTTTTTTTAATGATACCAATTAAAATTATTAATAGAAGCGCTTTGAGTTCCAGAACCGATGACACAATGTTAGTTTCCAAAGAAGTCATAGTTGTAGGAATGAAAAAACATGAGGCCATTACCTTCTTTCCTTACTACTAGTTTTTTCAAAGACTTTTCTAGAAAGTACTCAAGATGTGAGGGTGAAATGGATCCCACAACATCTGAATAATCAGAGCCCTTTTCGTGAGGTTGGAGTATAGCAGTGTTGCTGCGTAGTCACCTGCCTCTTTGCATTTGGTATAACTGGTGTTCTATGAGAAGGTGCCATCCAGTGACAATGAGAGTGGTGAGCCCGGGAAATGCAGCCTGTAAGTCCTGGGCTGACTTCATGCAGAGGTCAGCCTCTCTCAGTGTCTATCTGAAAAGCAGCAGTAATGACATTTGACTTCTCTTAACCCTGTCCAGCAGGAATATTGGAAGATGTAAGAGCAGGCAGTGTTTTTTTTCCTACTGCTTTCTATCCATATCTCCTTGCTTTTCTCTTCATAGGAACGGGTATCACCGTGCGGGCTCATCAGACCCTGCTGGGTGTCTGAAGCCCCTTAACTGGTTGTGTAGCAGGCAAATACCAGAGCTGCCAGCCAGAACTGGTGGGGTTCTTTTTTGGAAAACAAGTTTTCCAGGAGAACATACGTTAAATGAAACAATCTTCTCTCCCACCTGAATTTTTCTGGGTCAGACTCCTCTGCTGGGGAGTAATATAAGCTGTACAGCTTTCTCCACTACTAAAATTATCCTTGATTGACTTTGTCTTAACTAAACAGCTTGAGGAAAGCCAAAGATGAAAAGCTGTGATGACACAGTGCAGCAGATAGGAATATTTTAGTCACCCTTTAGCCTTTGGGATTAGGCAAGTCAAGAAGACAAGTTGTCACCATGAAAGCCAGAATTTGGACATTTAAAGGACATTATGAACCTTACTTAGACTGGAAGATTGGAGTACCTCTGATGGCCCAGCTTCAAGATGGGCGCATCATGGAGAAAGAAATATTTCCCCATATCACTGTGATTACTGCATTTTCTGGTGATGTTGAACAGTACAGAAAGTCCTCAGGACCCTTCAAGTCTGTTAGTCAAATTTTTTTCTATTTTTCTGCTTTCTTTTCCTTTCTCTAAAAATGAAGATTTACTCTAACATCGAAAAATTGTGATCAGTTTTTACCAAGTTTCCAATCGAAGTCATATGGCTTGCTTTTTATATGTATGCATAAAAAAATCTTTTTGAGCTGGAACCCTTTTAGTGGTTAAAGAAATAGGTTTTAACCAAAAAAAAGATTATGTCCTTTCTCTGTCTGGCTACATTAGGCTAAGAGAAAAACAAAAGACTAATTTAAAAATCACAGTTTAATTTCTCTTGTAGCAAAGTAGTAGACATTTAATATAAATGTAGTCAAAATTGAAACCACTAAGACCCGTACTTTATTCTTTCAGTTAAATATATTGGATATTTGTGTAATTGTCTTATATGTATAGAAATTTGCAAAAAAGATGGCAAATTATATAGCTCAGGCAACTGGAGACTGTGGAGTGCAGTGGAAAAATCATGAGGCTTCTGATAAAGGTCTCAGTGAACATTCACAAGGGTAAATTGTACAAGGTAGTTAGTTGCTAAAAATCAGGCTGACTTGAGTTCAGGGCAGCCCCACGTAATGGTACATGCATCTTGGCCCATCACCTCGCCTAAGTCTGCTTCTTTGTGTATGTGGATAAAATAGTATCTACTGCACTACTGTTGGGATGACTAAATGAGATAATCCACCTAGAGTTTCTGGCACACAGTAACTGCTGTAGTTAATGGTAATTCAGCTCTCTGACCTTGGGCAGGTCCCTTAATTCCTTCGACTCTAGGCTTCTCTACTTGTAAAACAAGAAATATTTACCCTACTTGCCTATGGTATTGTTGTGAGGATCAAAAGAGCATGTCTTGAAAAGCCTTTCAAAAGTGAGTTAACAAGCCAATTCGGAAGGCAGAGCTGTATGTAGCATGACGATTGGGAAATCTTATGAGGTGCTGGGTAGTCAAGTGTTGGCCTGTGGGGACTGCATAGATTCAGAGAAAGGCAGTTGTAGACCTTCACGGAAAGGAAAGAATATTGTGGCCTAATGTTGAGGGGCAGTCCATACAGAGTAGGGGACCTTCAGCTGAGCCTTGAAAAAACAGGATGTGGCTGGGAGAAGTCAATTCTCCTGCCATTAACAGCTCCACTGGCTAACCTCTGTTATGTGTCTCCTCTGTGAATACAGGCCGAGCTCATTGGAAGCCTCACCCACAAGCTTGAGACCCTCCAGGAAGCGAAAGGGAGTCTGCTGATGGACATCAAGCTCAATAATGCCTTGGGGGAAGAGGTGGAGGCTTTGATCAGTGAACTCTGCAAGCCCAATGAGTTTGACAAGTACAAGATGTTCATCGGGGACTTGGACAAGGTGGTAAACCTGCTGCTCTCCCTCTCAGGGCGCCTGGCCCGTGTGGAGAATGTCCTGAGTGGGCTTGGTGAGGATGCCAGTAACGAAGAAAGGGTAGGTGGCTTAGCGATTTAGTTCAACAGTTTTTCCCACTGAAGCCACGTACACAGAGGGGTGTAATTAAACACAATCCCTTTTCTGGAGAAGACTGCAATCTCTTTGGAACCGAGAGTCCAATATAGAGGTTATCAGGAAACACAGAAGAAGGCATCTTGCATGCCAAGAGGTAATGCTGACACTTCAGGCTCAGGGAATACTTAGGAAAGTGAAAACACAGGTGCCAGAGTTTCTTTCCTTCCTTTCTATCCCAGGAAAAAGAAGAGACAACAGCATGGTGGGGGCTGACATTAGAAAAAGAGAGAGGGACAAAAAAGCGTTGGGACTGAGGACAGGGCGCAGGAATGTGGGCTCAGGCTCCAGTGTGGGGCTGCAGGTCCTCGGTGAGGATGCACTCAGGTGTCTCCACTGCGCCCTCTGCTGGAAGGAAGGACAGGCAGTAACAGTGGCGGCAACTCTGGCTAACATTGAAGTTCTCCATCTTTGGCTGGCACAGTGGGCTTACACACTTTACTTGCGGGCTCACTGAATCCTCACAACAAGCCAGAAAGTGATAGAGCTAGGATATGATGGGTCCTGCTGCAGATCCCACATTTTATTCACTAGGTTGAACTTAATTCCATAGCTACAGTGCGTTCTTCACCTACTCATCTTTTTTTAAGAAGACTGTATTTATTTATTTGAGAGCTAGAACAAGCAGGGAGAGGGGAAGAGGGAGAGGGAGAAGCAGGCTCCCCGTTGAGCGGGCAACCTGACGTGGGGCTTGATCCTGGACCCTGAGATAATGACCTGAGCCTAAGGCAGACATTTAACTGACTGAGCCACCCAGGAGCCCCCACCTACTCGTCTTTACAGCAAATATTTACTGGGTATCTAATGTATGCCCCTAGGCTCATGGGATACAACTGGAAACAAAGCAGACAGATCCCTGCCCCCAGGGAACTTATCAAGAGAAGTCAGACAATCAACAGAGCTGTAACTATCGTACATATATATTTATGCTAGAAGGTGATAAGCACTCCAGCCATCAAGAGGCTTCTTTGCTTTCTGGTTCCTTCTATCTACAGCTCTCTCTTTCAGTGCTATCAGGGATTTCCCAATTATTTCTCCTATACATTAAAAGGGAAGATGTCTTTTTTTCCAAATAGAAAAGTCTAGATGGTATTAAGAAAGTGACTGAGCATACAAGAACTTTCTGCAGTTGCACCCCACTTCCTGCGAGTGCCCTCCTCATGAGGATGTGCTGAGCCTTAGGTTCCTTATCTAGAAATCACCCAGTAGTGCCTGCCTCAAAAACGTCATCCTTTCCTCCTTCCTTCCACTCAACAAAGAAGCACCTGTCAAATATCCAGTGCTGTGCATGCTAGGGATGAACACCGACTAAAACGCAGGCCCCGCCCTCAAGGAACTCAGTGTATAAAAAGGAAAACCAGTGTGGAAGCAGCAAGTGCATCCAATATGCCACCGCACAGCGATAAACTCAGCCACGAACACTTCTCAGGTGTTGGGGGAGCCCAGGAAAGATTTGGCACAAGGGACACTTGAACAGGGTATAGAAGAATTTCTTAATTCCACATGGATTAAGAGGGGAGGGCTTCACCATTTAGAGGGAATGTCAGGGACAAAGTCAAGAAAGACCATGGCATGTTCTACAACCATACATATGTGACTGGTATGTCTAAAACAGAGTGACTGCTTGGTTTTTAAAAATTGCAGATTGCAGGAAATATTAGAAAAGTGTGTAGTCAGGGAACAGACAGGAAATAGAGGGCTTAATCAACAAGGGTAAGTAGAGAAAGTTCAATGAAGGTGTGGGAAGGAGTAAGAAAGACCAAGAAGGGTTAAAGAAGCCTCCCTGTTCCCCCAGGGTTAAAAGCACTTGGAGGAGGAGGAGAGTCCTTATCAGAACTCTGTGTCTGTCCTACAGCACTGAGGCCTTGGTGAGCTAATGTAGCCCCCTCTACCTGGCAAGGAAGGAGCCAGGGATAAATGCCCCAAGTTCTTTCTTTTCTTTCCTTCCCCTCCCTCCTTCCTACCCACCTGCCATGACTCCTGTTAGCCAGGCCAAGAGGGAAGGGAGCCCTGTTGGTGCAGCCTGCACCATTCAGCTTCCTTAGACACAGAGCAAGGCTAAGAAAAGTGGATCTGGAGGGCCAAGCAATATTCAACACAGAAAATAGTCATAAATACCTTGTGGGTCATACTTTATAGACTTAGGACTTTAGCCGGAAAGCCAGGAAGAGCCATAAACTAATTTTATGACCTAATCAGCCTGGGGAGGAGTGAGACTTACGCTCAGAGTCTAGCCAGAAGGAGTTAAGCTGTTCATTTAGGCTGCTGTCATGGGAATAGAGACTAGGGAGTGAGAGAATGAGTTTGAATTAGCAAGGCATGCTAGATGAGGGGAAGGGGAAAGCGGAAACTAACTTTACGTTTCCTGTTTGGCCACTGGGATGGATACCACAGGTATGTGAGAGAAGGAACAGTTTTAGTTAGGGGAAGAGGAGCTGTTCCAGAACTAAACTCAGCTCAACATTTAAACGTACACACACCCTTGAATACAAATATGTGCTTGCTCACATGCAAAATACATCCATATTAGTTTTTATAATCATTAGTCTTAAGAAACTGAAAAGTATAAATAGAAAAGAAGAAAGGAAGAATAAGTGGTTCAACAAATGCCAAAGGTAGGATAAAGGTCATGGGGCATGAGGGGGATGGGAGAGTGTCTATCAGGCTTCAACTGAATCTCTAATTTCTGTTTCTAATCTGAAGAAAATATGATAAACGCTCCTGTTAAGAATTGGCACAGTTAACAATGGGTACACAGGTATTATACTATTCTCTATACGTATCTAATGGGTAAAATATTTCCTAATTTTTTAAAGGTGAGGAAGAGGTTTTTACTTTTTAACTTCTCTACAGTATTTTGAAAGGTTTCGTCATTCACATTCAGTCCCTAAAGGTTTTTTTAGTGTTTTTTTTTTTTTTTAGTTTTATTCAAATTCCAGTTAGTTAACACAGCGTAATACTAGTTTCAGGTGTACAGTGTAGTGATTCAGCACTTCCATACATCGCCCTGTGCTCATCACAAGTGCTCTCCTTCATCCCATCACCTGTTTAGCCCATCCTGCCATCCACTTCCCCTCTGGTGACCATCAGTTCTCTAGAGTTAAGAGTCTGTTTCTTGGTTTGCCTCTTTCTCTTTTTTTCTCCCTTTGCTTATTTTGTTTCTTAAATTCCACATGAGTGAAATCATATGGTATTTGTCTTTCTCTGACTTATTTTGCTTAGCATAATACTTTCTAGCTCCATCTCTGTCATTGCAAATGGCAAGATTTCATTCATTTTATGGCTAATATTCCGTGTGTGCGTGTGTGTGTGTGTGTGTGTATGAATGGATAAAGATGTAGTGTGTGTGTATTGATGGACACTTGGGCTGCTGCCATAATTTGGCTCTTGTAGATAATGCTGCTATAAACGTTAAAGTGAGTGTATCCCTAAGGGGTTTTTGTTTTTGAGAGAGAGCAATGTATGCAAGGGGGTGGGGGAGAGACTTCAGCTGGTGGCAGGGAGAGGGAGAGAGAGAGAGAATCTTAAGCGGGCTCCACACACCAGCGTGGAGCCATACAGGGCTCAATCTCATGACCCTGAGGTCATGACATGAGCCTGAGCTGAAATCAAGTGTTGGACACTTAACATACTGAGCCACCCAGGCACCCCTAAGAGTTTTCTTTTCTTTTTTCTTTTTTTTATTTAAGATTTTTTTTTTTTTTTAAGATTTTTTATTTATTTATTTGACAGAGAGAGAGACAGCTGGAGAGAGAGGGAACACAAGCAGGGGGAGTGGGAGAGGAAGAAGCAGGCTCCCAGCAGAGCAGGGAGCCCAATGCAGGGCTCGATCCCAGGACCCTGGGATCATGATCTGAGCCAAAGGCAAACGCTTAATGACTGAGCCACCCAGGCGCCCCTAAGATTTTATTTTTAAGCAAGCTCTACACCCAACGTGGGGCTCTAACTCACAACTCCGAGATCAAGAGTTGCATGCTCCACTGACTGAGCCAGCCAGGCGCCCCATATGGTGTGTTTTTCTGATTGAGGGAAGGAAGCCATAAAAATGCAGATATTTGTAAGATAAACCCATAACTTTGTAGCTTTTGCCCTGGGCATTATTATCTAAGATCTGACAGGTTAGTTCAAGGGAAGTTAAGGCAAAGACACGTGGTCTGTGAGCCTTTCATAAGCCTACATAGCCAATTTGTATTGAAATAAGATTAAAGATATACGTCTTGATTAATTCTCATTTTAATGTTTCTCAATCACCTTGACCTTAAAAGTCTAAATCATTAAACATAAAGTGAAAAAAAAAATTTAATGACATTCATTGTAAGTCAGCGTATTGCTTAAAAAGCCATGGTAAAAATTATTATAAAGCAAATTAGCCCTAAAGATAACACGCTACCTTATTATTGGGTTTGTATAAGAAATGCTTAGAATATGAAATAGCCATCATTGTTAAATAGAATTTCTCTCATGTTAGATTCCTGAAAACTAGAGGCCTGAAAACTAGAAACAGATTTCTTTAGATATGGGAAATATAACATTCCCATTGTTATCTGTGGATCAAGACAGAGGTTCTCAAACTTCAGATGCAGAAGAATCACCTGGAAGGCTTATTAAACCACAGCTTTCTGGGCCGCAAGCTTTAGATTCAGTAGGTGACACAGGGCCTGAAAATTTCCATTTCTAACAAATTCCCAGGAGATGCTGCTCCCGGTGGTCCACACTTTGAGAACTGCTATAAATGTAAATACTTGTAAATACTCAACTCAAGGTAACTAGAAGATTGGCCTTTTTTTCACCCCCTTCAGTTTTTTATCATGGTAAACTACACATAACCTAATATTTGCCTTCTTAGCCATTTTAAAGTGTTCGGTACTGTTAAGTATATTCACATTGTTGTGCAACTGATCTCCTGAACTTTTTCTTCTCGCAAAACTGAAACTTTATCAACTCCATTCACCCCTTCCCCCTAGCTCCTGTCAACCACTGATTCTACTTTGTATCTCTATGCTTTTGACTACTCATACAGGTACACGTAACCTCTAAATACTTCATGTAAGCAGAATCACTGTCCTTTTAAATCTAGAAGCCTCAAGTCAAGCTTTTACCCCAGCCAATTTATTGTAATCTCTCTTAAAGCTGCCGTATAACTTGACAAGTTAGAGAACTATATACATGCAGCAGAAGGGTAATCAAGTGATTTTCAAAAAAGTCAGTCTCCTTACTCTAGAGTGATAACCGAAACAGAAACTTGGGCCTTTCACAGTCCTGGAAAAGGGTCTCCCCACAGGCAGTTTCCTTCCTCCACCTTGCCCTTTGCTGATCTGTTTATTTCGCTCTGGCAGAGGTCTCTCAACGAGAAGAGGAAGGTCCTGGCTGGGCAGCATGAAGATGCCCGGGAGCTCAAGGAGAACCTGGATCGAAGGGAACGTGTGGTGTTGGACATCCTCGCCAATTACCTTTCAGAGGAACAACTCCAGGATTACCAGCATTTTGTGAAAATGAAGTCAACCCTCCTCATTGAGCAGCGAAAGCTGGATGACAAGATCAAGCTAGGCCAGGAACAAGTCAAGTGTCTGCTGGAGAGTCTCCCCTCAGATTTCATTCCCAAGGCAGGGGCCTTGGCTCTGCCCCCAGACCTCGAGAGTGAGATGGCTCCTGCTAGGGGGTGTACTTTAAGTGGTGTTTTCCCAACATTAACCTCTCCGCTTTAACCTCTTCTAAAAGACCCAACCAAAAGTTCACCCTTTCTCTCAACACTATTTAATCTGAAAACTATTTCAGTACAAACCACCGTTTAAACTCTATGGGTCATTGGGGTTTTTCTGGATAAAAGGAAAAAATTCTATCCAGGAAAAAGCCTGTTTTTTTTTTTCCTTCTCGCCCTAGGTGATTGATCTGAGAGCTTGAATGCTGCTGGGAACCTACCCCTTTCTATTCTCACTTTCTAGTAGAAGGAATATTAATGAAACTGTGAGAACTGATTGGAGGGCATTTGATTGATCATTTAGTTTTTATAACAGGCTGAGGCAACATAGATGAGTGTGTGTCACCCTCAGGAATGTATCCACAGTGGCCTTCCTTGGTTGTGGGCAGTGTGTCCTGACGACAGATACAAGTACTCATTAATGAAGTGTCTGCAACATAAAGCCTTAAAAAGAAAAACACACAGAAGAAAACTGTAAAACCTTGAACACTGTTATTTATATTTTTTAAAATGAAAAAGATCATTATGTTTGTGTGCTAACCACTTATTTGATTCTGTTTTGTGGTGGACGTAGACAATTGCGTTTGAGCTTTGTATTTTGTGAAAACCTTAATGAAGAATTCCAAAGATAGTCACATTGAGTGTGGAGACTTTTATTTTTTTTCTTCAACACTTGGCTTGTTGGTCTTACTTGTACAAACACGAGCAGACCTTCTACACTTGTGTTAAAATTTGTAATGGGGAATCCCAGTTTCCACAGCTGCCAGTCCTCACCACTTTCCTTCTGCAACCAACAGGAACACTACATCTTCCCCAGGAAGAAGTTTTTGTGCAACATGGTTATCACATAATTTCCTAGTGCTTCATGGCATTACCACTGTGCTGGGGAGACATAGCTTAATTTTACTAACAAGGACAACAGCTCTCCAATCTTTATATGAGGAAAGTCAGAAACCAAACCAATTAAAAACTGTATTCATGCTGTCCTCCTTCATGGGATTTGGACTAAATGTAGCCTGTTTTAAGAGATATACTATGAGGCTGTTTTAATGATGCTTTCAAAAAAAAATTTGAGAGAGAGAGAGCACACGAGAGGGGGTAGCATCAGAGGGAGAAGCAGACTCCCCGGTGAGTGGGGAGCCTGTTGCAGGACTCGATCCTGAGATTCCAGGATCATGACCTAAGCCAAAGGCAGTCACCTACCTGACGGAGCCACCCAGGCAACCCCCCCCCCTTTTTTTTTAAGATTTTATGTTTTAATGATGCTTTTAAAAAAGTTTTCCTAAATTGTTAAGCCTATCAACCACCATTAAAAACAACCTTCTTAATATCTGGACTGATTTTGCACTATCAATCCGAAGTTCGCACGGTGCATCTGAAGATTATGATTTTGCCTCACAATAATGACTTTTTGGAGGGTATTCTAGAGCCCAAGTTTTAAGCCTATTTAAAGAGACTGGGAGGTGGAAGAAGACTAGGGCCAGTGGCCAGGCTATGCTGATGGCTGCCAGAAATGGCAACAACCTAATACTTACAGCAGATGGCGGATCCTAGGCTTTAGTTTAGTTTTTTGTTGTTTTTACACGTGCTTGACCTATGGCTGGTGGCTACCTCTGCTAATTTGGACTGCAAGTACTACAGAGAATTAAAGTGTAAAATTTGTATGAGACACCAAATGTCCTTTTCTCCCCTAGTACATTTTAATTACTTAATGAACTGTATCTTCAGGTTAAGAACTTCAAAACTACAGTTTTGGTCCCCAATACAGATGTCTTTCGATGAGCTTAGAACCAACAGGCCACCCAGACGTTTCTTGTGAGCAATCAACAAAAGCTGCTGCTTTCCTTTTTGGAGGTTAGACACTGACTCCCATTGGTACAGTAAGACAGCACCTGTTTCCCAGGAATGTTGTCAAAAGCTTCTCTCTTACATCCAGAGGTGTCATTTCCCAGGGACTCAGTGGAACCAGTGGCTGCATCCAGCAGCCACACCACATGGTCATTTTAAGGTAGAGAAAAAACAACGCATCTGACATTTCCTCAGGGTTAGACCAACACGGGAGCCCTAGATCACCTCCACGTGGTAATTAACTGTGTCTCACTGATACTGATTTCTTGCATCAGGTGGGAGCCAGCCAGTAAATGTCTTCAGCTGCTCCCAGTGAAATTCCTCAGGGGGATTCTGGGGCCATGCACATTTCCAACACTCTCCAAAATGATTCTTCTGAAGGATTTGGCTGGGTACACCCTGCAAGTTTTTTCCAATCACTTTTCTTATTTATACATGTCAAAGTAAGTGGCCCTCAGAATAGTAGATGCTGCTGCTTGCCATGACACAAGCACCTGAAAGCACAGGACATGCCTAGGACATCATCCCTTCCTTTGCTACACTGAAATGTTGTTGTTCTGTCGTTAAGTGAAATTAGGGAGGTATCAAGTGTAACTCTGGAAAAATAATTCTTAAGGGATGTGATACTGTAGCAGAACTTGACCTTTGCTTGATGAGAAGAAAACCACTAACTTAATTTTCATTATTAATTTTTAAATGCCTTTAGCTCAACAGTAAGTGTGTTCTCTATTCCTTATCCTATTTTGCATTCTCTTTCCACTATTAAAAACATCTAGGGGCGCCTGGGTGGCTCAGTTAACTGTCTGCCTTCGGCTCAGGTCACGATCCAAGGGTCCTGGGATCAAGTCCCACACTGGGCTCCATGCTCAGTGGGGAGTTGCTTCTCCCTCTCTCTCTCTGCTGCTTCTCCTGCTTGTGCTGTCTCAAATAAATAAAATCTTTAAAAACAAAAAGTATGGGGCGCCTGGGTAGCGCAGTCGTTAAAGCGTCTGCCTTCGGCTCAGGGCGTGATCCTGGTGTACCGGGATCGAGTCCCACATCAGGCTCCTCCGCTATGAGCCTGCTTCTTCCTCTCCCACTCCCCCTGCTGTGTTCCCTCTCTCGCTGGCTGTCTCTCTGTCACATAAATAAATAAAATCTTTAAAAAAAAAAAAAAATTAACCTGTTTAAAAAAAATAAATAAAATAAAATAAAAACAAAAAGTAATCATCTACAGTCAGAGCCATCCCTTTTCCTCCCAATATCTTCAGCCAAGATCATAAGCAAATCAACCCTGAGCATGCTGTTGGTCAAGACTTCAAAGATGTTTGTTCACAGTCAATAATTGTCCCTGTGGATGCAATCACTACTGAAATGCCAGGTCCCATCAGAAGTGGTGGGTGTGAGATGGCCTTGCAATAGTCCAAATGCTGATACTCAAGAAACCTGTGAAATACTAACAAAGGACAAGGTCCTGCAACAAAATTGAGAGGCCTCCAACTTCCTGGACCACTTGAGAAGTTCTGGGCATGTTGCTTCATGCTGGTTGACTCAGGGCTTTCTCCTGCTGTTTTGTTTCTTGTGGTGGCTGCTTAACCCCGAAGAATGCAGGAAGGTTCCACAGTGAAAGTGTCTGAGGTTTTCCAAGAGACACTGTCGAAACCAAACATTTTTTCCTCTGCTCCAGGGGAACATTTTAGGTTTTGTTTTGCACAAATGGTTTCCAAACGTGAAGATTAGCAAGCATGGATCAACCCCTAAGAATCACAAGCTGTCTTGTTAAAGTGAGGAGTGAGGGCCTTTGAGGCATACAAAAGAGAAATCAGGAGAAACCAGCCTGGTACACCCCAGATTTCCTATTATTCCGTTGTTAATACCAGATCTACAATCACTTCTGAGTGTAAAAGTTAAGATCACAGTTGTTGCTAATATGAGCACTACCTTAAGCTTATATTTTAAGTATCTTTTACCAAGATGTTGGGGTTTTTTTCTGGATACTAGGAAAATGTTGGCTTTTTATTCTTATATGGTTCCAAATTTACTTGTCTTTAATTTTCCACATTATTGGCTTTATTCTATTAGGTTGGAATTTCTCTTTTTCCTTTAGAGGAGCATGGATCTTATCACATTACTGGCAAGAAAAAGGAAGAACTCCAGCCTGAAAGAACTTCTCCGTTCCCAGCAAAGTGTAAAATGATCAGACAAATGTGAAGGGGCTGTTCCACACAGGAATAGCATACTGGGGACAAGGTATTCCTTGTTGCCTTAACTCAGGGATGAAGCATGGGATAAAATGATAAAGGCCATTTTAAAATCAGAAACAAACACATGGACAGTTTTCTTATTCTTATTTCTAAATAAAATTTCACTTTTCTTATGGAAGCTCATTCAGACACTAAACCACAGTTTCTTAAAAATACTGTGCATCAGAATCACAGAAGTGCTTGTTAAAAATGCCCACTGCTAAGGCACCTGGTGGGTCAGTTGGTTAAGCGTCCAACTCCTGATTTCAGCTCAGGCAGTGATCTCATGAGTCATGATGAGATCCAACCCGGCACCGGGCTCCGCGCTTGTTCTGCTTGGGATTCTCTCCCCCCCCTCCCCCCACTCATGTGCTCTCTCTCAAATAAATAAATCTTTTAAAAAATGCCTATGGCTGAGACACCACCATAGAGGCTGGGAATCTGCACCTATATAAGTTTTCTGGGTTGTCCTGAGAGCCACTGATACCATTTGTACACTTTTTATTATTATCACAGAAAGACTAACAAATTTATTTAGTAACAATCCCAGAATTCAAAGCCCTGTCATGTTTACTCATTAACTACACCATTATGACTTAAGATTGTCCCCACTATTTTTGTATCATTCCCACACTTTCTCCTAGATCAGCTTTAAATTTGAACAAGCTAAGCACGTATTCAGGCTCAACTGCACTACTTTTCCTCAAAAGGAGTCAACCTATCACACAATGTCAGTAATTTGAAGTCCTGCTATGATATCTGCACTAACCTGAAATCGCAGCTGACCTTTTCAGTGGGGGCCTTTTTCAGATTTCTGTTGCCCCTTCCCAAGTCTCAGGCTACACAGGACAGGTAGAATTTCTCTTGGTGCAGATCTGATAGTCTAGCTTATGACACAAAAATATCAAATTTCAAAACCCTAAAGTCAAAATTATGTAAGAAAAAAAGCTGCAAATGAAGAAACTGGCTCATTTATTCCTATCTCATTCTATAAATTCCTCTCTGATACTGTCATTGGAAAAGCAGCTCTATTTCTTGCTAAAACATCAGTATTGCCACTCCTTGACACAGTGGTTTGAACAGGGTAAGTTTAATACAAAGAATTATTAAACTCCAATGAGTAGCCTATAGGATATAAAGAAAGTTGATTACTCTGAGGAAGAGTACCCAAGGAAAGACAAACTTGGAAAGGGTTCCCCTCCCCAAGGCTGGGGTTCAGACCTCCTTGGAGAACTTAGCCTACCCACAGCAGAAAAGTTTGTTGGTTTACCCAGGCCAGAGCTGGCCTGTCATCCCCGGGCAAGAAGGAAGCAACCCTCCAGAGCGCAAGCTTGGTGCAGCCAGTCAGCAACCAATGGCAAGGATATGCGCAATTCGTGGGGTCCCTGCAGAGGGCGTGGTCACTCAGTGGAAACCCTCTAAGTTGCAGATGATTTGCACAGGGGAGCAGGCGTTGGCAGAATGCCTTCGGGGCACTGATGCAAGAATGAACTCTTCAGGGTGCAGGTTTCTAGTCCACAGGGCTGGGAGATGCTTATCGCCTGCTAAGGCTGCAAGATCATCAAGACAACCCATGGTTGGGGCAGAGCTCCATCGGACATCCCATACCCACACCACTCATACATAAGTCAGCAGCTGTAACAATGAGATAGTCCTTTTCTTCCCACCTGCCCCACCAGCATCATCTAGGTGATGACTGACATCCTTCCCTTTGGGACACTGACAGGTCTTAACATGCCCTCAACTACTAGGGGCCACAAAGAATGAAGAAAGCTGACTGGGCAACCACATAGGTTTGAAAGACAACCAAGAGCTAGGGTAGGGTTGAATGATGAGTTTCATCTCCTATGCAAAATGAGTTTCATCTCCTCTTTGAAGACTGGGAGAAGTGGCTGTTTTATCTGATGCACAGAAACCGACACAGAGAGTTAAGGAAATGAGGAAACAGAGGAATATGTTCCAAATGAAAGAATAAGATAAAACCCTCCAAAAAGACCTTAATGAAATGGGGATAAGTGATTTATGATAAAGAACTCAAAATAACAGTCATAAAGATGATCACTGAGGTCAGGAGAACAATGCATGCACAAACTGAAAATTTCAAAAAAGATAGAAAAAGATAAGAAAACGCCAAACAAAAATCAGAGCTGAGAATAACTTAAGTGAAAATTCAAGAGAGGGGTTCAGCAGAAGACTAGATAAAGTGGAAGCAAGGGTCAGCAAATTGGAAGACATGGCAGTGGAATTTATTCAAATGAGCAAAAAGAAAAAAAATAAAAAGGAGTAAAGATAGATTAAGGGGCTTATGGAACAACATCAAGTGGACTAATGTTCCTATTATAGGGATCTCAGAAGAAGAGGGAGAAAGGGGCAGAAACATTTTTGAAGAAATAATGGCTGCAAACTTTCCTAAATGGAGAAGAAAACAGACATCCAGATGCAGGAATATGAGACTTCAAAATAAGAGGAATCCCAAGAGACCACACCTAGACATGATACATTTTAATTGTCAAAAGTTAAACACAGGAAAGAATCTTAAGAGCAGCAAGAGAAAAAATGACTTGTTATGTTCAAGGGAACCCCCAGAAGACTGCCAGCAGATTTTTCAGCAGAAACCGTGCAGGCCAGAAAAGACTGATCTGATATATTCAGCATGCTGAAAAAAGAAGAAAAAAACCCCTGCCAACCAACAATACTTTACCCAGCAAAGTTGTCCTTCAGAACTGAAGGAGAGAGAGTTTTCCAGACAAGAAAATCTAAAAGAGTCTAATAGACCAACCTTACAAGGAATGTAAAAGGGATTTCTTTAAGCTGAAACAAAAGGGCACTAGTTAGTAATAGGAAGGGACACCTGGGTGGCTCTGTTGGTTAAACATCTGCCTTTGGCTCAGGTCATGATCCCAGGGTCCTGGGATTGAGTCTTGCATTGGGCTCCCTGCTCAGTGGGGAGCCTGCTTTTCCCTCTGCCTGCCGCTCTCCCTGCTTGTGCTTTCTGACAAATAAATAAAATCTTAAAAAAAAAAAAAAAGTAATAGGAAAACATATAAAAATGTAAATCTCACTGGAAACAGTAAGAATATAGTCAAACTCAGAGCAATACAATGTTGTAATGGAGGTGAGCGAATCACAGAAATCTGGTATGAAGGTTAAAAGACAAAAGTAGTAAAAGTAACTATAACTACAGTAACTTGTTAATTGATACAAAAGATAAAAAGATGTAAAATTTGACATCAAAACCCTAAAACGTGTGGGGGAGAATAAAATGTAGAGTTTTAGAATGTATTTGAACTTAAGCTGTTATCAGCTTAAAATAAACTATTATAACTCTAAGATGTTTTATATAAGCTTCATGATAACCACAAAACAAAAAATTTATAGTAGATACACGAAAGATGAAGAGAAAGGAATCTAACTATACCACTAAAGAAAATTATCAAATCACAAAGAGAGCAAGAGAAGAATAAAGGAAGGGAATTACAAACAGAAAATAATTAACAATATGGCAATAAGTCCATACCTACCAATAATCACTTCAAATGTAAATGGACTAAATCCTCCAATCAAAAGACACAGATTAGATGAATGGATTAAAAAAACAAGACCCAAGTATATGGTGACTACTAGAGACTCACTTCAGCTTTAAAGACACACACAGACTGAAAATGAAGAAATGGAAAAAGAAGCTCTATACAAATGGAAACCGGAGAGAAATCTGGGAATAGCCATACTTATATCAGACAAAACAGACTATAAGATAAAGACAATAAGAGACAAAGAAGGTCATTATATAATGATAAAGGAATCAATCCAACAAAAAGATACAACATTTATAAATATTTATGCACCCCACATAGGAACATCTAAATACATAAGGCAAATATTAACAGACCTGAAAGGATGAATAGCAGTACAATAATAGTAAGAGACTTCAATACCCTACTTTCATCAATGGATAAATCATCCTGACAGAAAAACCAATAAAGAACGTAAGCTTTAAATGACACATTAGACCAGACGGACTTAACAGACATATATAGAACATCCCATTCAAAAGCAACAGAATACACATTCTTCTCATGAGCACATGGAATATTCTCCAGGACAGATCATATCTTAGACCACAAAACAAGTTGTAATAAATTTAAGAATACTTAAATAATATCAAGAATCATTTCTAAACACAATGATATGAAACTAGAAATCGATTACAAGAAGAAAACTGGAAAATTCAAAAACACATAGATATTAAACAAAATGCTACTGAACAACCAATGGGTCAAAGAAAAAAATCAAAAGAAAAATTTAAAATATCTTGAGACAAATGAAAATGGAACTACAAAATACCAAAACCTAAAGGATGCAGCAAAAGCAGTGCTAAGAGGGAAGTTCATATTGAAAACACCTATATTAAGAAAAAAGAAAGAGCTCAAACAACCTAACTTCACACTTCAAGGAACTTAAAAAAAATAAGAACTAAGCCAAAAGTTAGTAAGAGGAAGAAAATAGCAATTTCCATCAGAATGGAAAAAAGTTAATCAGCAACTAAAAAGACAATAGAAAAGATCAGTGAAACTAAGAGTGGGTTTTTTTTTTTAAACAAATAGACAAATCTTTAGCTAGACTAACCAAGAAAAAGAGAGGAGTCAAAGAAATAAAATTAGAAAAGAAAGAGGATGCTGATGTCACAGAAATACAAAGGATAAGAAACTGCAATAAATAATTCTATCCCAACAAATTGGACAACCTATAAGAAATGGATACCTTCCTAGAAACACACAACCTACAATACTGAATCATGAAGAAATAGAAAATCTGAACAGACCAACTACTAGTAAGTATATTAAGAGATATTTGATTACTAATTCAATAAACAAAAGGCCAGGACCAGATGGCTTCATGAGTGAATCTACCAAACATTTAAGGAATACCAATTCTTCTGAAACTCTTCAAAAAATAGAAAAGAATACTTCCAAACTCATTATATGAGGCCAGCATTACCCTGATACCAAAACTAGACACTACAGGGAAAGAAAACTATAGGTTACTATCCCTGATGAATATGGCAAAGATCCTTGACAAAATAGAGCAAACCAAATTCAACAATACATTAAATGGATCATATACTATGATCAAATGGGATTTCTTTCAGGGATGCAAGGATGGATCAACATCCACAAATTAATCAGTCTCATACGCATTAACAAAATGAAGGATAAAAATCATATAATCTCTCAATATATACAGAAAAAAATTTGACAAAATTCAAGATCCATCAATTTTTTAATATTTTATTTTTAGAGAAAAAGAGCAAGTGAACACAGTGATGGGGAAGGGCAGAGGGAGAAGAGAGAGAGTCTTAAGCAGACTCAGCCCTCAGTGTGGACCGCAAACCAGGGCTCAATCTCACAACCCTGAAATCATGATGCTTAACCAACTGTACCACCCAGGGGCCCCCAAGATCCATTCATGATAAAAACTCAACAAAGTGGGTACAAAGAGAACATACCTCAACATAATAAAGGCTATATATGACAAACCCACAGCTAACATCATACTGAACAGTGAAAAACTGAAAACTTTTTCTCCAAAATCAGCAACAAGACAAAGATGTGCAATCTTGCCACTCTTATTCATCATAGTATTAGAAATTCTAACTACAGCAATAAGGCAAGGAAGAAACATAAAAGGCATCTACAATGGAAAGGAAGTAGAATTGTCACAATTTGCAGCAGACATGATACTATATATAGAAAACTCTAAATGTCTCCACAAAGTGCATTTGGTAAACTGCAGGACATAAGGTCAATATACAGAAATATGTGAGATTTCTATACACTAACAATGAACTACCAGAAAGATAAATTAAGAAAGCAATTCTGTTTACAATAGCATTAAAAATCTTCTATACAGACACAAAATTAAAAGACAACCCAAGGAATGGGAGAAAATGTGTGCAAACCACATATCTGACAATGGGTTTAACACAAAATATAGAATTCATACAACTCAGTAGCAAAAAACCCCTAACAATCTGATTTTTAAAATGAGCAGAGAGGTACTGAATAGACATTTTCCCAAAGACATAAAAATAGCCAAAAGAGGGGTGCCTGGCTGGCTCAGTCAGTACACCATGCAACTCTTAATCTTAGGGCTGTAGGTTTGACTCCACATTGGATGCAAAGATTACTTAAAAATAAAATCTTTTAAAAAAAACAGACGACAGATACATGAAAAGGTGCTCAACATCACTAATCATCAAGGAAATGCATATCAAAATGACAATAAGTTACTACCTCACACCTGTTAAAATGGCTATTATCAAAAAAGCAAGAAATAACAAGTGTTGGTGAGGATGTGAAAAAAAGAAAACCCTTGTGCATTGTTGGTGGGAATGTAAATTGGTGCAAACACTATGGAAAATACTATGGAGTTTTCTCAAAAAATTAAAAATAGAACTACCATATGATTCAGCAATTCCACTTCTGGGTATTTATATGAACTAAACAAATCACTATCTCAAAAAGATATCAGCATTCCCATGTTCATGCAACGTTACAATAGCCAAGAGATGAAAACTACCTAAGTGTCCATCAATAGATGAGTGGGTGAATGGGGTGGGCAAAATGGGTGAAGCTTTCCAGAAAATATGAACTTTCAGTTATAAGATAATTAAGTCCTAGGGATGCAATGCAGAGTGTTGACTAAGTTAACAATGCAATATTGTGACTATATTGTACTGTATATTTGAAAGTTGCTAGATCTTAAAAGTTCTCATCACAAGACAAAAAAATTACACCATCAAAAAGCCAAATAATCCAATTAACAATGGGCAGAAACATGACCAGACATTTCTCCAAAGAAGACATACAAATGGCCAACAGACACATGAAAAGATGCTCAACGTCACTCATCATCAGGGAAATCAAAACCACAATATCACCTCACACCTGTTAGAATTGTTAAAATAAGAAACACAAGGAACAAGTGTTGGCAAAGATGTGGAGAAAAAGGATCACTCGTGCACTGTTGGTGGGAATGCAAACTGGTACAGCCACCGTGGAAGACAGTATGGAGGTTTCTCAAAAAAACTAAATATAGAACTACCACATAATCCAGTAATCACACTACTGGGTATTTATACAAAGAATGAAAACACTAATCCAAAAAGATATATGTACCCCATGCTTATTGCAGCATTATTTACAAGAGCTAAATTATGAAAGCAGTCCAGGTGTCCATTAATTGATGAATGGATAATGAAGATGTGGTATGTGTGTGTGTATATATATACACACACACACACACACACACACACACACACACACATACATAAAGGAATATTCTTCAGCCATAAAAAGAGTGAGATCTTGTCACCTGCAACAACATGGATAGATCTAGAGGATATAACGCTAAGTGAAACAAGCCAGTCAGAGAAGACAAATACCATATGATTTCACCCATATGAGGAATTTAAGAAGCAAAACAAATGAACAAAGGGGGAAAAAAGAGACAAATCAAAAAACACTCAACTATAGAGAACAAACAGATGGTTACCAGAGGGGAGATGGGTGTAATAGGTGAAGGGGATTAAGAGTACACTTATCATGATGAGCATTGAGCAATACATGGAATTGGTGAATCACTATATTGTACACCCAAAACTAATATCACACTGTATGTTAACACTGGAATTAAAATAAAAAGAAGCCAGTGCTTTTTAAATAACATTTTCAACTGTATTTGAGTCAGCAAAAGAATCAGAAATCTGTGCATAAAATAGATAGAAAATTCTGCATTATTTTAAATTGTTAATGCCAGAAGTCTCCAGTAGCGAGAAATAGTACTCATTGCACTCTACACAGTGTACTTAAAATATTCCCACTTTTATTTAATTTTTTCATTGATTTTTCTATTTAGATGCCTACATAAGGGTAAGTGTATAGAGCGCAAATACCATGTAACTTAAGAATTATCTTACCATTTTTATTTGATAGGATAGTGATTTTAAATATTATATTCTACTCCTTCTTATTACTAAATGAATTAAGAATACAGTATGGGTTTGTGGAAGATGTTAAGTGACTATCCTACTCACTACCTCCTTACAGTGTGCTGGCAATTTGGGTATCAATTTCCCATCACAGGACAGGGAATAAATCCGATTAGTTACTATCATTAATGATCATCCTTTTCTGATTGCTAAGAATCGGTTTAGAGGGGTCATAGGACCCAATTCTAGACAGATAAACAAAGGAGGTACTTGACAGGTCCTCAAAGATTCAAGAAACCATGTAAGGTGAAATCTAATCTTATCTTTTGTGGGGGTTTTTTTTTGTTTTGTTTTGTTTTGTTTTGTTTTAAAGATTTTATTTTTTTATTTATTTCACAGAGAGACAGCCAGCGAGAGAGGGAACACAGCAGGGGGAGTGGGAGAGGAAGAAGCAGGCTCCCAGCGGAGGAGTCCGATGTGGAGCTCGATCCCGGAAAGCCGGGATCATGCCCTGAGCCAAAGGCAGACGCCCAACGACTGCGCCACCCAGGCGCCCCTAATCTTATCTTTTGTTGAACATCTCCCTTGTCTGGATGTGATGCCTGGTTATGTCTTTCAAAAATGAATTATAACTTAAGCTCAGGTAATAGGGCTGCTCCCAGCACTAGAGCTTCAGCAGGTGGTAGATACATGCTTCCAGAAGCAAAACATCATTGATGACATCCAAACCTATGCCTGGCTTCTGATGCCAGCAGATCTGGCCCCATCAGGTAAGGGATGAATCCATGATGTCATCTGACACCAGGAAGAAAGCTTGGAGCAGTTCCACACACACAGTCAGGGCCCGCCAGAGGCTATGAGCATCCTGCTTCCTTGGCTCCACCAGCTTCTGAAACGCTATCAGCACTGTCAGTCTGCTGGTATTTGCCTTCAATAGCACTGTCCTCCAAGACCTCCTTGAGCCGGGCAATTGCATCTCCTGTCTCTGGGTGGCCCATGCCATCCTTGGTCAGCATCTTGACAATCTGGGAGCAGTGCTCGATGAAATCCTGTTCTTCTTGAGCTTTTCCTACAGAGGTCCTATCAGACTGAGATTGGAGAGACCCTGGACCTCATCACAGCCCCCCGGGGCAATGTGGATCTTCGCAGATTCACTGAAAAGAAGTATAAATCTATTGTCAAGTCCAAGACAGCTTTCTACTTGTTCTATCTTTCTGTAGCTGCTGCCATGTATACGGCAGGCAGCGATGAGGAGAAAGAACATGCCAATGCCACGAAGATCCTGCTGGAGATTGGGGAGTTCTTTCAGATCCAGGATGATTACCTTGATCTCTTTGGGGAGCCCAGTGTGACAGGCAAAGTGGCACTGTCGTCCAGGAGAACAAAGGCAGCTGGCTGGCACGACCAGATCCTTGTGGAGAATTAGAGGCAAAAGGAGGCCAAGAATGTGGCCCAGGTGAAAGCACTATATGAGGAGCTGAACCTGCCAGCTGTGTTCACGCAGTACGAAGAAGACAGCTACAGCTACCTCATGAGCCTCATGGACCAGTACGCCATGACCCTGCCCCTACCCAACTTCCTCAGGCTAGCACACAAGAGCCACATGAGGAAAAAGTGACCTAGAGACTGGAAGGGTGGGAAGGGCAAGTTCTCAATAAATTGTCTAATCCTCAAAAGAAGAAAAAAAAAAAAGGAACCTCGTACCTGAATGATGTTACTGAGCCACTGAACCAACCAGCCTTATAGCCATTCCACCTTTGGACTATTTCTTTCATAAAAGACTAAATTTATTTTTAAGCCAGTTGACTTACGGTGCTCTACCAGTAATAACTGAAGATACAAATTTCCACCTTTGTAGGAGTTATGTAATTCAGATGTGGACTTTAAGTAAAGCATTTATTTTGATGTCTTGATATAGAGAACTGTTTTCTTAAATTTTGATGTACATAGTTTAAACATTAGAAATCAACAAGAAACAAATGGGTATGATTTCTTGAATTGCTATATCACTGAGCTAAGAAATTAACTTTGGAACCTGACATAATGTCAGTATACCTCCCTTTTTATAATGTATAACATAAATTTTTTGAGTTAATTTAATTTACATTATTATTCACGGATCATTGCTACAATGTAGGTTGACAATATTTGGTGTGAGGTTAAGGGTCTGCTTTTGTTTGCTTTCTAATGACTAGCCTGGTAGCCTGAGATGAAATGTCAATTTTTTCATGTATTAAAAACACTCACGGCTTCTATTAAAAATAAATAAATAAAATAAAGATTAAAAAATTGAACTGAGATTTGAGTTGTCCAGAAACGGAGCTTGAAATTTTATCCCAACAAATTGTCTGTCAAAACAAAAATATCAAAACTCTTTGGAGAAATATATAACAGAAACAGTTTCCAGGATATACTTTTCACATAATCCAGGTTAAAATCCAAAATTACTTGATGTAAGAAGCAGCAGCAATTTGTGATCCAATCTCAAGAAAAAAGATAATCAGCAAAGAGCAACCCTGAGATGACCCACAAGCTAGAATTAGCACAAAAAGATTTTAAACCAGCTACTATAACCATGCACAGTGAGATAAAGGAAAATGTTCATTAATGAAGGCTCATAGTGAACAAAGAGATAGGAAATCTGAAGATAAATAAAAACTATAAGAAACAAACTGAAATTATAAAACTAAAATATACAATATCTGAAATGAAAATACACTGAATGGATTTATAAGCAAAATAGAAGTGATGAAGGAAAGCATCAGTGAACTCAAGAAAACAGATCAATAGATAACCCAATTTGAAAAACAGGAAAAAAAAATTAAGATTTTAATAAATTACAAAGCATCAAGACCCGTAATTGTAATCCCTAAACGATCATGTTAAAAATGCAAAAAGCGAGGCACCTGGGTGGCTCATTGGTGTAAGGGTCCAACTCTGTTTCCTCTCAGGTCATGATCTCAGGATCCTGAGATAGAGCCCTGCATGGGGTTGGGCATGAAGCCTGCTTGGGATTCTCTCTCTCCATCTCCCTCGGCCCCTCCCCCCACCACATGCACATGCTCTCTCTTAAAAAAAAAAAAAGCAAAAAGCTACACTTACATAGCCAATTCATAAATTAAAATGGAATTTTAAAAAATACCGTAACTTGAACTTATGAATAATATTTCAATGGCCCAAACACTCTAATTTGTAAGTGGAAATTGTCAAAAAAAATGAAAATCAAGATCCAAGTGTAGGTTTTCTGCAAGACACATTTAAATATATAAAGAAACCGACAGGGGCGCCTGGGTGGCACAGCGGTTAAGCGTCTGCCTTCGGCTCAGGGCGTGATCCCAGCGTTCTGGGATTGAGTCCCACATCAGGCTCCTCTGCTGTGAGCCTGCTTCTTCCTCTCCCACTCCCCCTGCTTGTGTTCCCTCTCTCGCTGGCTGTCTCTATCTCTGTCGAATAAATAAATAAAATCTTTAAAAAAAAAAAAAAATAAACCGACAGATTGAAAGTTAATAGATGAGAAAAGATAAACCAAGCAAATACTAGTCATAAAACTGGAGTGGTTATATCACTATCAGACAAAACAGACTTGGAGATTAAAAGTATTGCCACAGATAAAGGGCAACATTTCATAATGAAAGAAGTGTCAATTCTTCAGAAAGATATAACAATACCTATGTGCTTATTAAAAGAACTTCAAAATACACAAAGCAAAAATGGACAAATGGAAGAGAGAATACAAATCTGCAATTGTAACATCTCTCCCTCAGCAATAAACAGAAAAACTAGACAAAAAAAAGAATCTCAGTAAGAACATAGATAATTTGAACACTATCAATCACCTTGACCTAAACGATATTTATAGAACATTACAGCCAACAATAGAGAATACCATTATTTTTTCATATAATATGTCCACCAAAGTAGACTATATGCATGGCCATAAAATAAATCTCAATAAAAAGGATTAAAGCCATACAGATTATGTTCTTTGACCATGGAATTAAGCTAGAAATTAATAACAGTAAGACACTTAGGAAAACCCCAAATATTTGGAAATTAAATGACACTTTTCTATAACATATCTGGATAGAAATACAAATCATAAGTAAAATTGGAAAATATTTTAAACTGATAATGAAACATATCAAAAATTGTGTGATTACTGAAAAAAGTGAATAGAAAGAAATTTATAGCTTTAAACACTTAGAAAAGAATGCTCTGAAATCAATACTTAGGTTTCCACTTTAAAAAGCTAAAGAGGGATGCCTGGGTGGCTCAATCGGTTGTGTCTGCCTTAGGCTCAGGTCATGATCCCAGTGTCCTGGGATGGAGTCCCACATTGGGCTCCCTGCTCAGTGGGGAGCCTGTTTCTCCCTCTGCCTCCACCTACCACTCCCCCTGCTTGTGCTCTCTCCCTGACAAATAAATAAATATTTAAAAAAATAAAAAGCTAAAGAAAGAGCGATATATACCAAAAGTAAGGAGAACGAAGGAAATACTAAGGGCAAAAATGGAAATCAACAAAATAAAAAAGCAATTGAAGAAATTAACAAAAGTGAAAAACAATAAAAGTGATAAATCCCTAGGTAATCCAGAAAAAAAAAAAAAAGAGGGAACACAAATTTCCTAAATCAGGAAGGATCTACAGATCGTATAAATGTTAAAAGGGTAAGAGAATATTATAAACAACTTTATGCCAAAAAATTGAACAATATAAGCAAAATGGACACTTTCTTGAAATATACAACTAACCCAAACACCAACAATTAACATCATATTTAATGGTGAAATGTTGAATGTTCCCTCCAAAAACTAGGATCAAGGCAAGGATTTCCACTGTAAACACTTCTATTTCAGATTCTACTGGCGGTCCTAACCTTTGCCATAAGGCAGAAAGAAGAGATAAAAGGCACAAGTTTACAAAGGAAGAAGTAAAAACGATCTCTAGTTGCATATTGTTTACAAAATTGTTTACAAAAAGAAATCTTAGGCAACCTACAATGACTGTAGGAATAATAAGTGAATTTTTTAAAAGATTTTATTTATTTGACAGAGAGAGAGAGACAGCCAGCGAGAGAGGGAACACAAGCAGGGGGAGTGGGAGAGGAAGAGGCAGGCTCCCAGGGGAGCAAGGAGCCCGATGTGGGGCTCGATCCCAGAACGCTGGGATCACGCCCTGAGCCGAAGGCAGACACTTAATGACTGAGCTACCCAGGCGCCCCAGAATAATAAGTGAATTTAACAGGGTTTCACGATGCATTGAAATAGAAAAAAATAATATGGTTCTTATATACTAGAAGCAAACAACTGAAAATTGAGCTAGACCTAGTAGATAAGTCCTGGAGCTCTAACGGACAGCATAGCAATTACAGACTGTAATACTGTATTATAAATGAACTTGCTAAGAAACTAGATCTTAATGATTCCCACCACAAAATAACAAGTAACAATTATGTGATGTGATAGAGGCATTAGCTAAGGCTACAATGGCAATCATACTACAATATATAAATATATCAAATCAACATGCTATACACCTTAAACTTACACAATGTTACATGTCAATTATATCTCAATTTCAAAGAGAAAACTGAACTAGAAACTTGACTTATAATTTATAATTATATTAAAAACCAAAATATTTAGGAATAAATTTAGCCAAAGACATGCAGGAACTCTATACTTACAACTAAAAAACATTGTTAAGAGAAAAATTCAGTAAGTTTAAATAAATGGAAAGATGTTAATTCTCCCCAAATGGATCACTGATCCCTTGTAATCTAATCATAACCTAAGGAGACTTTTTTCACTGACAAACTCATTCAAAAATTAATACAGAAATTCCAAGAACCTAGGATAATTGAAGTATTTTGGAAAATAGTAGATTTAGAATACTTACATTATTTACTGACCTCAAGATTTACTATAAAACTAGATTAATCAAGAAAGTGATGTCCTGGCTTAAGGATCAACAATAGATCTGCAGAACAGAATGGAGCCCAGAAATAGGGGCACTTATATGGTCATTGAAAAAAAAAAAAAAAATCACCAAAGCAGTTAAATAAGGGAAAGAGTTTTTCAACAAATAAGGCTGTAATAACTAGACGCCCATATGACAAAAAAATGAATCTGGTCCGTTCTTCTTCACCATACAAAAAAGTTAATATAAAATGAATTAGAGACCTAAAGTAAAAGCTAAAATCACCACGTTTTTAGAGGGAAATGAGAGAATATCTTTATGACTTGGGAGTAGGCAAAGTTTTGTCAAACCGGTCCTAAAAAGCAATAAACATAAACTTAACTTCATCAAAATTAAAAACTGCTCATCACAAGCTATCATTAAGATAACAAATTCACAAGCCACTGATTGGGAGAAAATATTCACAAATATCTGACAAAGGACTGGTATCTAGAATATATTTTTAAAAAACTTCTACAATATTATAAGAAAAAGACTGGAGTGCCTGGCTGGTTCAGTCAGCAGAACAAGCGACTCTTGATATGGGGGTTGTGAGTTTGAGCCCTGCACTGGGTGTAAAGAATACTTAAAATCTTCAATAATAATAATAATAATAATAATAATAATAATAATATAATATAATCAGAAGATGATGACGACAACCAATTTTTAAAATGGGCAAAAGATCTGAGCAAATACTTCACAAAAGATGATATACAAATGGCCGATCACCAAATGAAAAAGTGCTCACCATCATTCATCATCAGGGAAATGCAAATTTAAAAAACCATGAGTTATCACTCTATACCCACAAGAATGGCTAAAATTACAAAGACTAGCAATTTCAAATGTTGGCTAAGTATGTGGAGCAACCAAACTTTAATACACTATCAAGGTAAGTGTGAAATAGGTACAAATTTAGGAAAAATATCTGGCAGTTTTTTAAATAAAACTAAACATATACCTACCCTTAATACCCAGCAATTCCAATCCTAGGTATTTACCCACGAGAAATGAAAACATATAAACACAAAGGACTTGTATGAGAATGTTTATAGCAACTTTACTCCTTATTTTCCCAAACTGGAAATAACGCAGGTATCTACTAAAAGGATAACAATTTGGTATATCCATTCAATGGCATACTACTCAGTAATAAAAAGACATGAACTACTGATACAAGCAACATGAATGGCTCTCAAAAATGTTATGTTGTGGGACAGAAGCCTTTCAGGAAAAAGTACTTACTTTATGATTCTATTTGGAAATTGAATCTATGGTGGAAAAAAATTAAAATGTGATGGTCTCTGGGGCCAAGTGAGGACAGAGATGAGTGGGAAGGAGCAAGAAGGAACTTTCTGGGGTAAGAGTAATGTTTCATGTTAGGGGTTTGAGTTACACAGGTGTGTGCATTTGTTAAAAGTCAGCAAATGTATATCTTAAGACTTGTGCTTTTCCTAAATGTAAATTTCACATCAAAAGAAAGAAAACTAAACACAGGTTTATCTCTAGTTCATGATATGCATGCTCAAGTACTGGGGAGAAGAAAAGTATTTGAAATGCCTCATAAATTAGGTGAATTAATGGTAGAGAAACACATGACTAAATAGATCATGATAAAACAAGTCAAAGAAAATGTTAATCATGAAATGTAGGTGGTGGGGATACAAGGGATCACTATAAAATTCTTTCAACTTTGCTGTATATTTGGAAAACTTTTATAATAAAATGTTTGGGGACAAATTCAGTGCATATACTATGAAGACTGGTGCCTCTTACTGTATTTAAACGTTACATCAAAAGAAAAAATAAATACTGAATTCTGGTTATTAACAGGCGTGCTGAAGAATTTAGGGGTTATGGCAATTTTCTTTGAAAATTGGATTTGATGAATGAGTAGAGGGATAGAATGGATTAATAATAAAAATTTTTAAAAAGAATAGTAAAATGTCAGTAGAATCTAGGTCACTGTGTTTTTGGTGTAAAATTCTTTTATTTTTGTTGTATGTTTGAAATTTTTCAAAATAAAATGTGATGGTAAAACTCAGTAAGGGCAAAGTTTCTCTATTACTTAATGAAGAAATGAAAAATAGATATTGGAAACAATTAACAGCCTGCCTCAGTGGATAATGTTTACTTGTTGACTGAGGTGGTCCATTACCTCCCATCCCACCTTCCCAGTAAGTTAAATTCCATCCTTAGAGAGTCATTCCTTTAACTAAACCCTCAGCCTTGTTGAAATTCAAACAGCTTGTTTCTTATTGTGTCCTTTGGCCATGTTTCCTGTATGCCCCCAGTCCTCTATCCCTAAGTGATATATTTAACCCACGACATTCACTACCAAAATGCAATCTGGCTTCCAAACCCAGCACTGACCTCCAAAGTCTTTAAGCTCCACTCCCACACAGCCAGTTGATTTGCACCTAGGTCCTGCAAACTATACCACTGCCACCTCAAAGCCAGTATTTTCAAAACCAAAACTATCCTCCTTCCAAACCCCATTTTACTTCCTGTCTCTATTTCTGTTATTAGCACTACCATCCTTCCCAGGGCACAGATTTACCTTACTCACTCATTTATTCAAACAGTTTTAAAGTTTTACTCTGAAATGCTTCTGCTAGAGGTGTTGAACAAAACAGATGCGATCCCTGTTGTTGAGAGGCTTATAAGTGTATTACCATCTAGTTGTTCCTTTTCCCTTTCCAGGTTTAATGAATAGATGAGTGATATTCATTTTATCTTGATAGCTTGCAGGCCCACTTCCCTCCCCCAACATCATCCTGAGCTGTGCCAAGGTTCCACAGGCCTTAGGCAGTGCTAAAACCTGGGGGTAGGGGAAGGGCACCGTCAATTAATTGTCACCTGGGTTACCACTGGGACATCCTCCATCACTCCTATTTGTGGGCCCCTTCAGGCCCAACAGCTTAATATTCTGTGCCCTGTTAAGGGCATTCAAGTCTTTTCTGAGGCAGCCTCTGTTCCCAATTTACTTGGGACTGTCCTGCTTTGTGATTACTGCCCCAGGGTGATGATCAGCAGTACTCTCTTTCATGGTCAAAGGGTCCCAGTTTGGTCAATGAATTAGGAGAGGGTTGTTACCATCTCCTTAAACTACACACAGCCATTTCTAAGCTGAGCACTTACTACTTCCTAACACGAGCCAGCAGGCCAGAAGAGCCTCCATTTCCAGAACCTCTTTCTAATCTGGGGGTTAAGAATCAACACCCCTCCTCTGCTCTCCTAAGAGGGATTGTTTGTCCCAGGGCATCTCATTTTCCTGAGTTTGGACTTCTAGGCATAAAAACCAAAAAGAGTTGCAGCCTCCTTCCAGTTTCCCCAGTCCACCATTACCCCTGTCCTAGGTTGGGAGAAGGAAAAGAACAAAGAGAGGAAAAAGAACGGGCCTATATCAAAATCCTACCCCAGATTTAGAACTCAGTTATTTGTGCATGTGCTTAATTTCCTCTTCTGACGAAAAGCTGTTTAAGAATAGATTTATCTTTTTTTTTAAACCCATACTCCTTCCTCCCCCTTTCTAATAAGGCCTCGAAAATTTACAAACACACAACAAAAATTTTTAAAAATTTTACCTTGAAAACACATATATTCAGTACCTAGATTCTACCAATATTTCACTACTTTTGTTTTAATCTCTCTATTCACCTACCTGTCTTGCGTGGGAGGCTCTTTAAATGCCTAAAGATATGTTATCAGTCATTTGCACCTTAGTGTGAATGAGTTTCTAGGTTTTTTTTCCAGGTACATAACTAGACAGGGGAAGAAAGTTGAGTAAGAGATACAATCTAGGTGGGAAAAAGTAAACAACTCAGAGTGGCAAAAGCTTCATTCCATGTTCCTCCAAAAGGTAAAAACAGAGCTTCCCTACAATCCAGCAACTGCACTATTAGGTATTTATCCACAGGATACAAACATAGTGATTCAAAGGGTCACATGCACCCAATGTTTAGAGCAGCAATGTCTACAAAAGCCAAACTATGGAAAGAGCCTAGATGTCCATCGACAGATGAATGGATAAAGAAGATGTGGTATATATACACAATGGAATACTACTTAGCCATCAAAAAATGAAATGTTACCATTTGCAACGACATGGACGGAACTAGAGGGTATTATGCTAAGTGAAATAACTCAATCAGACAAAGACAATTATCATGATTTCACTCATATGTGGAATTTAAGAAACAACAGATGAACATAGGGGAAGGACGGAAAAATAAAATAAGACAAAATCAGAGAAGGAGACAAACATTATAAGAGACTTTTAACTCTAGGAAACACACTGAGGGTTGCTGGAGTGGATGTAGGTGGGGGGATGGGGTAACTGGGTGATGGGCATTAAGAAGGTTATGTGATGTGATGAGCACTGGGTGTCATATGCAGCTGATGAATCATAAAATTCTACCTCTGAAACTAATAATACACTATATGTTAATTACTTGATTTTAAATAAAATTTAAAAATCCAAACCTTTTTCCGTTCACATTTATCCAATTGAATATGGCCTCACATCTTCACTTTCTCACAAAATATATTTCCACACAAAGATACCAAAATTTAGTTTTCCCCTTGTTGTTCACTATTTTTCCGCACCCTGAGCCATGGCGCCTGTGCCTCAGAATTCAGTCAGGCAATTGGCCCAACTCCTAATGAACCACAGTGAATGCAAAACACGAGCAAGACTTTTTGGGGGCCCTACTCTCAGCTGCCTGACGAGCATAAAGGTGAAAATAAAATATCCCCCATTCCCAGAAAGTCCTCCCACGTCTTGTAATCATTCTTCAAGTCCTGAATCAAATACTTCCTAATGTCTGAAGGATTTAGATTCTCCTACACAAATCAATTTTCCATTTCAAAATACTTCGTTTCAAAATCGCTCTTGACAGAACTGATGAAAAACATTAGTTTTGAAGCCAGACAGCCTATATTCCAGATTCAAACCCTGATTCACTTATGCCACCTTGCACAGGCTACTTGGTTATCCCATGCCTTAGTTTGCTCATCTGTAAAATGAGGCATATGTACTCATACAAATATAACTCATACAAATATAGGCACACTTTACATAAATTATGCACCATATACATAACAAATAGCTCATAAGCACTAAGTCAGTGGACGCTCTCATTGTGTTTGCCAGGAGTTACTCTAGCTGGCAGTGACGGAGCAGTGAACACGACACACACCTTTGGTTCTTGCCCGCCTCCAGGTGCATCCCAAATAATAATAAACATAACAGAAATGATCGTCACAACGCTAACTGAACGCACCCCGCGCTGACTGTGCTCTGTGGATTCATCTAGAAGGACCACATTAGCCCCCACCGACCCTGTCCTGTAAGTCCTTCCCAAAGCCCGTCTCCCCCCAGGCCTGTGAGCGCCCAAGCGCAGACAGCAGCGGCGGGCGGGTGGCATGTTCCTTACCTTCCGGGCTCGCGGCCCTCCCAGGCCCTGGCGGCTGTCCCTGTGGACCACAGCAGAGGGGCCGTGCTGGGGCAGGCACACGTGCAGCGGGTGGTGGGCTCTAAGGGCCTGGTCAGAGCCGTGCCACGCGCTCCACCCCGCGAGCCTCAGTCTCCCCCCCAGGTGCCGCTCCGCAGCCAGCCGCCCAGCGTGGGCTCTCGCCAAACCTCTTCCCCTCTCCTCGCCGCCGCCGCCCTTTGCTCTCAGGGATCCCAAAGAGGGAAACGCCACTAATTAAAGTCTCAGACCTAGTTTTCCTCTTCGCCTTGCCCTCACTTGCTCCCGTCGGCGCATTTCCCTCGCATCCCAGGCCCGCGTGGGGGCGCCTCCTTCCCTCCTCCCCGCCCCCAGCGGAGAGTCCCCCACCAGACGGCAGCTCCCCGGCCGTTCGCCTCACCTCGAGGAGGAAACACTCCTTACGAATTGGGTTTTCTTTTAACCGGAAGCTTCCGGCGGGCGGCACTTGTGCGAGGGGCCGGGAGCGGGAAGAGCAAACGAAACACCGCCAGGCTCCTGGCGGAGAGGACGGAGCCTCGCTTCCCCGCGCGCCGCGGGAAAGAAGCCGCGCGCCTGTGGGCGTGTCCGCAGCTCCGCACGCGCGCGCTCCCCCCACCCCCGACGGCGGGGCGAGAGCCAGGAAACCGCGCGAGAAAGGGGGAGCCTCCCTAGAGACCCTGCGAGATAGAGTCTGTCCTCTTCCCGCGGGCTTCGTGGTGAGGGAGACGTCTACATGCGGAGACCTCGTGCCTTCCATTCGTCCAGGAGGCTGCACGTGGAGGAAAGGCTACTCTGCTGCGTGCCTTCGATAACCCTGCCCTTGGGGCTCCGAAGCTGAAAGAGGCTTCTCCATTTTGAAGCTCTGAAAATATTTTTAAAATGGAGACATGCCAAAACAGTTACAAAAAAATTTTAATCGTGGTATAGTTTAAAGAACCTTTATGATTTGCATGTGCAAGTACGACTGCGTGTGTAAGCTCATCTGGAGAGAATGCCAAACGGCCATATGTGAGGCCCTTGATGTACATGAAGCCGAACCAATGGCCCCTCTGCTCCTTTGCCACCCCTGATACTGGCTTCCTGCCTACAACCGCCCAGGAATGGGAGAGGAAGTAGCCTCAGCTTGGGGGATGGGAGAGAGTAGGGGCTGGGAATTAAGTGTGTACCCGAGGTAGTGAGGTCTGAAGAGAAGTCTACTTGAGAACCAGGTTCATACTAGGTCCCGGTTTGGATACTTCACCTTCTTCACGCCTCATTGCCCAACTGTAAGCTGAAGAATGCTGAAGGAGGCTATAAGGAGAACAAAGATAAAAACAGTTCTAAAGAAGAAAGATGCCATGGACGTGGGAGGCAGGAATGTATTACTAAATGCACCCGAAAGATGTTTCCTCCCTCCCTTCCTTCCCTCCTTCCTGAGTTGGAATCGAAATGCTTTAACAGGCAGTTGGCAGAGAACATCATTCATCCCAAATAGGTAGTTTTTCCTGTGTTTGCTGTTTATTAGAATCTTGGAATTCCATGCCTCACCCACATTTCCATGTAGTTCGCCTTTATGCATAAACATCAAAAAGGATGCAGCTTGTTACATAAAGGTGTTAGACTGCAAAAGCCTAACATGTGTTGTTGACTCATTACAGAGAGCCCTGCACAGCTTAAAGTCAATCAAATTAACTAGGTGGTACAAGTCAAAAATAGTTTTGAAATGTCATTAATAATTATATCTGTAACAAAACCACATGATTCTTAGATTTCTGGGCAATGTATTTTTGAATTATTGTCATTGCTCATGCTCCCCACACTTGCTACTAGCAAAGAGAAAAAGCATTCTCTCTCTTAGTCTATCCACACCCTCTCTTGCACACACTGTGCGGTGACTCACAGGCAGAGGAAACCATCATGATTGCATATTGTTTAGCTCCCTAACCTTCAGCTGTGTGAACTGCTTTTCTGCCAACACAGTTGCCTGTCATTTAACCTGCCTGGATGAATGAGCTCATTAATGAGCCACTCCAGAGGCCTTTTCTATTGGCCATTCTCCCAGACCCTAGTTGTCTTTCTCCACCCTACAGCCTGTCACTGCCATGGTCAACAAGCCTTCCAAGTCTGGCCAAGCAAGTCCTTACACCCCTCTCATTGTGCACCCTTCCCCCTCCTGGAGCAGAACTAAGGGCAGTTGGAAGCAGTCATCCCAAGCATCCAGCTGAACCTGCACTTTTCACAAAGGCCACCCTTTCTCCAGGACACCACCAACCCCCACCCCCTCACCCCCGGGTTCCTAGGGAGGGATGGTGGACCTAGTCAGCAATTCTGGCTCCTTGCTTTGCCAAGGGGCTGCTTCCCCCTCTCTGATCAGTGAACGCTTGGTAGGAAACCCTGAATTCTTTCATTGTTCCCACTTACTATGAAGGTGGACAGCCCAGATGGGGGGACAGCCCTCTCTCGGATCTACCTGAGAGGGCTCTGTGGAGTATAGGGGGAGATGGGCACCTCGGGATTTTCCCTTTCCTTTAGGACAGGAATTCCCTTGTCCATATGTCCGTCCTGTGGTGAGCATCCATCCGTCCTGAAGTCTCTAGGCCAGGCATCCTGGGATTTGCTTTCAAGATTTTACAGATTTAATTACTAGGATCCTGGCTTTTTATGTCACGGTTTCTCCTTTCTAAGAAAGGTGAAGACATTTGGATTAAATAAAAGCTAAGTTCAGATTTCCTTTTGTGGACCCCAGGAGCATGGTGCACCTCTCCTTTCTCACATGTCCAGTCTCAGTACATCTGCCCCATCTCTCTCCTGTTTTCTCCTTCTTGCTGCCTCTCCAACCAAATGTCACCTGCCACCAATGGATTCTCGTCCTTTTTCCTTTTTTGCCACTCTTGGACCCAGTTGTAACCTTGGCTCTATTTCCATCAGCTTCAGACAGGAGCCATTCATGAAGAAGTCTTGGGACAATGCTGAGACCTCAACTTTTTCTGAATCCTCACCTCTATCAGTCTTTCAGTGACTAAGAGCATCCCGACCACTTCCATTTGCTGAGGCTCCCAGAATACTTACTTACTTACTTATTTATTTATTTATTTGGTTCCATGCCCAGCATGGAGTCCTGAACTCACGACCCTGAGATCAAGACCTGAGCTGAGATCAAGAGTTAGATGCATAACTGACTGAGCCACCCCCAGAATACTTTTTTAAAAAATTGATAAATGTCAATAAAGTCATAAAAATTGTGGAATATTCTAAATGTTTACATTAAGCAAATCGATCCTTGAGATACACTCACAAAATATAGTTGGACTGTTTCTGAAAGATATCATCTAAAGTCTAAATACAGGTGTGTTGTGAATTTGGGGGCTCCAGTGAAAACCTTTATCTATATCCCTTCAAAGAAATTTCTGGTCCAATTATTCTTCTTCTTATCTAGCTTTTCATCCAGTTGCTGATAAGTTTGAACAGCAAAGGCAGCATGTTTGAATCCCCTCTGCCCCCAAATTGTTAGCCCAAGCCCAGGCCATGGCAGTCTGAGTCCCCCTCCTCCCACCTCCCCAATAACACTGGGAGTGGAAGACTGTTGATTCCTGCCATTAGGTGTTCACTGATAACCAGATGGTAGCTATTAATGTCATTCTTTTTAAAGCATGATTGGTTTTGCAACAGCACACACAAGGGTATTTTTAAATTAAGCTAATTTTTTTTAGCTCTCTTTTTGAATTAATAAAAGTGTTTTATTTGAAATGATGCTGCTGATATATAGAGTATTATATATAAAGTATTGATACAGAGAGGTCTTAGGCACCCCGTTATATATCAAGTGTATATATATCAAGTATATATCAATATATATACATTTATATATGAAGTATTGATATATATAGGTGTGTATAAAATATTTCTTATACACACATATTATAAAATATTTCTTACATTGAGAATTCTTATGCACACATTTATATATGAAGTATTGATATATATATAGGTGTTATAAAATATTTCCTTTTTTTTTAAAGATTTTATTTATTTGATAGAGAGAGACAGCCAGCGAGAGAGGGAACACAAGCAGGGGGAGTGGGAGAGGAAGAAGCAGGCTCTTAGTGGAGGAGCCTGATGTGGGGCTCAATCCCATAACGCCGGGATCACGCCCTGAGCCGAAGGCAGATGCTTAACCACTGCGCTACCCAGGCACCCCTATAAAATATTTCTTATACACATATATTATAAAATATTTCTTATATGCACATAAAAAATTCTTAATTGAGATTTCTTATATGCACATTTATATATGAAGTACTGATATATATGGGTGTGTATAAAATATTTCTTATACACACATATTATAAAAGATTTCTTAGGGGCGCCTGGGTGGCACAGCGGTTAAGCGTCTGCCTTCGGCTCAGGGCGTGATCCCGGCGTTATGGGATCGAGCCCCACATCAGGCTCCTCCGCTGTGAGCCTGCTTCTTCCTCTCCCATTCCCCCTGCTTGTGTTCCCTCTCTCGCTGGCTGTTTCTATCTCTATCAAATAAATAAATAAAATCTTTAAAAAAAAAAAAGATTTCTTAGGTACCCCGTTATAGATCAAGTATTGTTCTGTAGTGGGGTGCCTAAGAGATTCCTCTTAGACACGTGGTTATAAATCGAGATTTCTTATACACACATTTATATATGAAGTATTGATATAGGTAGGTGTCATAAAAGATTTCTTATACACACACATTATAAAAGATTTCTTATCCACACATATTATAAAAGATTTCTTATACACCCCTTTATATATGAATTATTGATATATATATCAAGTATTGGTATATATAGGGGTGCCTAAGATATTTCTTATCATTTGACAGAAGAACAGCAAAATGTTGCTAACTATTGGAGCTGGGAGATAGGTCCTCAAGTGATCAGTGTGCTGGTCTCTCTACTTTTGTGTATTTTTGAATTTTCTATAATAAAATAGAATAAAAAGAAGTAAATATTCCTGATTCTATATTTGCTCTAAATACTAGTATTAAGGGGCACCTGGGTGGCTCAGTCGTTAAGCGTCTGCCTTCGGCTCAGGGCGTGATCCCAGCGTTATGGGATCGAGCCCCACATCAGGCTCCTCCTATATGAGCCTGCTTTTTCCTTTCCCACTCCCCCTGCTTGTGTTCCCTCTCTTGCTGGCTGTCTCTCTGTCAATAAATAAATAAAATCTTCAATAAATAAATAAATAAATAAATAAATAAATAAATACTAGTATTAAGAATAAAATATTCTGAATTTCCCTTTATAAGTAGAGAAAACATCCTCTTACCTTTTCCTATTTTCTGCTTTTTAACAATTGTCTTGCTTTGTGGCAGTGTGTGGGTTCTTTTTTAGTATAACCTGAGATATAAAACCTAGTTTATTATTAAATTATGACTTTTACATTAGAAATATTGTTTTAAAGCATTTGACTTTATTGAAAAACGTTTATTAAGACTTACTGAGATACAAACTTTCAGTTATAAAATAAGTAAATTATCAGAATGTAAACGTACAGCATGATCACTATAGTTAATAATACTGTGTTGCATATTTGCGGGACACCTGGGTGGCTCAGTCAGTTAAGTGTCTGCCTTTGGCTCAGTCACGATCCCAGGGTCCTGGGGTCGAGCCCCGCATTGGGCTTTCTGGTCAGCAACGAGCCTGCCTCTCTCTCTCCGGCTCCCCCTGCTTTGCTCTTGCTCTCTCTCTCTCTCAAATAAATAAATAAATAAAGTTTTTAAAAAATACTATGTTGCACATTTGAAAGTTGCTAAGAGAGAAGATCTTAGAAGTCCCTATAAGAAAAAATATTTTGTAACTATATGGCAATGGACGTTAACTAGACTTACTGTGATCATTTTGCAATACATACAACATTGAATCAGTATGTCATACCCCTGAAACTAATGTTATATGTCAATTATACCTAAAAAATAAAACAAAACAAAAAGACTTACTAAATGCCCCACTGAGGATGCAGCAAGTGATGTGTGAGAAGAAAAAAATAAGCAGACTCACTGGCAAGCGTGAAGTAGAACATCTGTGAAGTTCCAAGAAAAGTTCAAGAGAAGCAGCAGCCAGTCTGTTAAGGGGCAACAGGAAAGGTTTCTCAGAGCAGCTAGCTTTTCAACTGGAACTTGAAAGATACAAGCAGTTTCACCAGACTGGGCAAGTGGGAAGAAGTCAAAGTGGAGTTATTCCAAGAAGGAATGTGTGAGTTCAGGTACCAGGGTAAGGGGCCATCACATTCCAAGTATGGCAAACCCTTCTATGTAAATCTGCAGTGTGTGCATTCGTGCAGGGGGTGACGGGGACAGTGGGGAGGACCAGACAAGATGGAGTTAGATAGGGGGGCAAAGGCCAAATTCTGAGGAACCTCGGAAACCATGCTAAGAAGTCCAAGCTTTAGGAAGTCTAGGATATGGTGCAGGACTCTGCATATTAACAAGAACCTTACATAATTTTGATGCAGGTGGTCCAGAGATCTCGATGTGAGGAATACTACTCAGAGGATGCCCGACACGTGCTTCGAAGACAAATAGACCTGAGTTCTGGTTTTATTCTGCCTTGTGCTGTCTGTGTGATTTGTGGTGGGCTACCTATGTCCAAATCTCAATTTTCTCACCTATACAATAGGAGTAATAAAGATACTTGCTTCCTAAGATTATTGTGAGGATTAAATGAGCTACTTAGCACAGTGCCTGGAAGATTAGAAGGACTCAAAATATATTTGTTGCTATTGTTATTTTGCTTAAAAAATTAACCCTGGCAGCCCTGTGGTAGGCAAATGGAATTTGGAGAAAGTGACAGAAGATGTATACTTACAAAATGTCAGGCATGGTATTAGATGTGAAGTACCAAAGACACAAAGCTTGAAACTAACCCTCACACATAAAGTGGGCTAATAAGAATTATTAGGGCCACTAAGTATGGTTGTTCAGGTTGTTCATTGCACCACACACTGCATCTATAAAGGTACCATTCACATTTTAGACATCATAGATTTGCATATTGATGATAAATTTTTTGGAGATGACAGTCAAGTGTCTTGTTTTGATAAAATGAGTATAATACAACAATTTTTCAATAGATGAAAGTGTCTTGAGGAAGGAAGAGGCAGATTGTTTTATTAACAGCTCCAAGGAATCATGTTTTCTGGTATCCACACCCTTGTGTAGTCCAATGCCACATTAAGTCTGACCTTGGCTTTAGCCATTGAGACATCAGCAAATATGACACAAGCAGAGCTTGCAGAATTTCCAATTAGAGCCAGCATCTCTGTGATTTTCTAGAACTTTCCTTCATCATCAAAGGATGACAGCTGCAAGGGCACCTGGGTGGCTCAGTTGGTTGGGCTGTTGGGTGTCTGCCTTCAGCCCAGGTCATGATCCCAGGGTCCTGGAATTGAGTACCCCATCAAGCTTCCTTCTCAGTGGGGAGCCTGCTTCTCCCTCTGCCCTTCCCTCCACTTCTGCGTGCTCTCTCTCTAAAATAAATAAATAAATAAATAAATAAATAAATAAATAAATAAATAAATCTTAAGGGGGGAAAAAAAGATGGCAGCTGCTGATCCAAAATAGTTATAGGTACCACATCTTCATTCAGAGAAGGAAGGAAAGAAGAGATGGAGGCAATGCTAACCAGTGCTTCTTTTTTCAGAAAAGTAAACATTTTTTCAGCAACATTTGAACAGACTTTCATTTATATCTTTGACCAAATCTGTGTCACATGGCCATTCTAGCGGCAGGGGAGTCTACTAAGTGGAATATTTAGTTTCGTCAGTCTCTGTAGTAAAACATGACAAGTGAATAGGAGTTTGGGAAAGGTTGCTGGATTGGCTAAATAGCAGTATCCGTCACAGAACTTTTTAAAAAGATTTTATTTATTTATTCGACAGAGAGAGAGCGAGCACAAGCAGGGGGAGAGGCAGGCAGAGGGAGAGGGAGAAGCAGGCTTCCCGCTAAGCAGGGAGCCTGATGCAGGGCTCGATCCCATGATCCTGGGATCATGACCTGAGCTGAAGGCAGATGTTTAACCGACTAAGCCACCCAGACGCCCCTGTCACAGAACTTTTAAGCATGGATCCCACATGCATCCATTCTCGTATGAGTACCACAAGGCCATACAACATGAGACATAAGAACCATGTTTCAAGTAAGATACATGAAAACTTTTTAAACCTAGTTAATGACGTTTGAGGCCAGGCTGAATTCACTGCTATGAAACATTCATAATAATGTCTCTACAGAGAAATCAGAAAGTAAATCAAAAGTGGTTAGGGGAAAAAAAGGTTAAATTATCTATCACCAACTCTTAAGTCAGTGACTGTCAAAGCTTATGGACTGAGACTCATTGGTAAGAATTTTATTTTGGATCATAATCCAGGATACACATGCACATATACGTATTTCATAAAAATAATACCCATCCTTATTTTATGGTATACTCTAATAGTTCTATTATATTTAAATTCTTCTTTTAAAAAATTGGTTATGACCCACTAAACTAATTTCACCACCCACTAATTGGCCATGACCTGTAATTTGAGAAGCACTATCATGAGCTGAGACCAGGAACAACATTTTTCTAGCCAAAGGGAGTAGCAGATGCAAAGGCCTTGAGTTTGGAGTTCTCAGGACCGAAGAAGGCCAGCAAGGTTACAGCCTATTGGATGGGGTGAGGTGGGAAACATCAGCAGGAGTCTGTCATGAAGTCTGCAGCCCACAGCAGGAAGTTTGGGATTTATTTTTATTCTAATACGAGCTCCCGATGGTTTTAAGCAGGGGAGTGAAATGATATGATCTATTTTCTAAAATAGTTTCTCCTGACCTCATGCACAGTCCAAGGATGATTCTGGAATGACCTAATTTTCTCTAAATTTAGTACAAGTCTGGAATGACTTTAAGACATTCCTTCAAGGATACTCTTACTTTCCCCACATTCATTCAGTTAAATTAATTTCCTGGTTCCTTTCCTTACACATGGGCTCCTGGCCTCCGCTGGGCTCCTCTGGAGCCCGGTCTTACAGAAATTCTGAAGTTTTAAAATTCTCCTTCTATCCAGTTCGGTACCTTTATTGTCCTTTGTCACTAAATATCCACATAGTTGTTGGCCACACCGTCCTGGAGTCATACCCAGAGATGGTTTTTTTTCCTGATTTGCAATGTTGACATTTGGAAGGACAGATCTAAGTTTTGGCAATGGGCTCCTTGTCTTCTCTCCCAGTGGGGGTCTCTGTGTCTGCTGGGGTATCTGTTGCGCCTGCTGTGGGAGCTGCCACAAGCGGTGTAAGTCCTTGGGTCACACAGACTGAAAAGGAAGCTGGGAGGGGGTGCCTCACAGGAGGCGAGCAGATTTCCCAGGGCCTGGGCCTCCTTCTTGGCCCATCCCCAGGAGATGAGTTCCAGCTGCTTTGCTTTTCTTAATTTTCCTCCTCTCCCCAGCCCCTTTTCCGGCTGGGCCCCCAATCCCTCCCTCGTCTGGCTAACCCCCAAGCCATACAACATTTCGGGTGGAAAACATCACTGTCAAAAGGGAGGCATCCAGGGACTGGGAAGCTGAAAGCAGAGGGGGAGCCTCTCCTCAGAGCCGTGTTCTGTGGGTTTGTCAACTCTTGTCTAGGCGAAGCCAAGGAGGTGCAGCAGTCACATGTGTTTTTCTTCCGCCAGTTAGCCCCTTTACCTCCCTCTGCCCCCACCTCCCCACCCTACACTCAGGACTTGCCCCGAGCTTGTGGAGAGCATCTGACCAGATTTCTTTTATTTACTTGTGGTTTCCAAAATAGACACTTTCAAGGCCTGAGGGTAAAGATGCTTTTAGGAAAGGGATAGAGGAGGGAGAGGGGGAAGAGGGAAGGAAGAAGTCGCTTTGCGAAGTGGAGAGCTAGGGAGTCAGTCAATTGTAGTGGTTAAGGGCAGAGGCCCCACAGTCACGTCAAACACGGTTTACAACCCTGTCTCTGCCACTTAGTCACTGTGTGAATTAAAGTTGCTATTTTAACCTCTCTGAGCCTCTCTGTCCTCACCTGTAAAATGGGCATTTTGTATTCAGCTTTCAAGGCTGAGAATTAAATGGGATTCTTAACATAATTATTATCTGCTTTAGTAAGTGTTTTATAAATGGAGTTTTGTGACACTTAGTTATTCATGTAAAAGAGCATTGGAATAGGAGCTGGCAGTTTCCTTTGGGAAAAAAAAATAGAGGAGTAGCTGCTGAGAAGCTTCAGAAACGTGAGCTATAAGTTTAATACTATATATATTTTTTAAAAATCAGATTTGGTTATTTCCCACAGGCTCTCATGTCTCTTATCAGCCATAGTCTTTACACATGTGTGAAGTATGCAAGACGATTAGGTGTTTATCCCCATTTCACAGATGAAGAAATTGAGGCCTAGGGGGTGATAATAAGATAATGAACATAAAAGCACTCGGTCTACTGCAACATAGCACACAAAAGCAAGATTGTATCTGGGCTTTTGTTGTCACACAAACTGATAAGCAATGGGACAGTGCCCAAAACCTGAGTGTCCCAAGTCTTTCTTCAGTGTTTTCTGCCCTAGATCTCAAAGGAAAACTCAAAGAAGGCTAGCGGGTGGAGAAAGACAGTCCCAAGCTTATGCAGAAGGAGGAAGGTATGAGTTTGACTGATGTGGTTGGATCCACAAGTCTGGGAGGGCTGGCAGAAGGAGGGGACAGGCTGGACAGGCTGAGGCCAGTTTGGTGTTCCCAGAAGTAATGTCTGAAAATTGCAGCCCGCGTGATAGTAGGTATGAAATGGGAGCTCAACATAAATAATCTAAAAATGGAGCAAATTAAGTAATAGAAATATCTCCCCAATGAAAGTGCTTTTGAAGGGAAGTCAAGCTCAGAAACAGAGAAAGCAGTGAGACAGTATTAGGAGTGTGTTTTAAAAACCAAAACCTACGGGGTTTTGTTTTATCCTTGCAAGCGCTGGGAACGATGGCTTGGATTTCACACAGGAAGAACACAGAACCGGATCTGGATCCCGGTCAGTGACTTCGCTAATAAGAACCAAGAGAAGCAAACTGAGTGTGGGTTACTGGCTGGAAATAAACATAAATCAGAAACCAAACTTGCACAAAATTACACAAGCTGTACATCCGGTCCTATATTCTCTTTGGAAGATTTTTGAACACTTCTTTTTCTTTCTTTCTTTCTTTCTTTCTTTCTTTCTTTCTTTCTTTCTTTCTTTTTTCAATCTCTATCTGCTCTCCTAGTGTATCCTTCTGAGTCTTCGCTATATAAAATTAAAACTGGTATTTCCATTAGGCTAGCTGGCTACTCAGATATGAGGACCTTCAACTCCTCATATCCCAAAACAGAAAATAGAACTCATTGTTCTCCCAAAAAATACATTCTCCCTCCTATATTCTACATCTCAGGAGTGGCTCCCATCCACCCAGTCACCCAAACCAGAAATCTGGGTGTCCCCTGTGGGTGCTTTTCCCTCATGCTATCTAAGCTGTATCAAACCTTCTCCAATCCCTACCCTTCTCTCCATCTCTTCTTGCCCCCTTCATTCAGGTCCCCATTGTTGCAGGATTTCTTCTTTGGTGCCCACGGTTCTTGCTCACACCGCTGCCTCAACGAAAGCAGAGGCAGACCAGATGAAGAGTGGTGGGCAGCAGAGCAAAGTTTATTGAGCGATAATAAAGTGATAGTACAAAGCTACTGAAGAGGGAGGGGACACAGAGGGTTGTCCCAGAGTTTCTAAGTCTAGGAGTTTTTATGAACTTGTTGGCAGGGTGTTTTAATCTGATTAACCCTCGCTGCGGGGTGGGGGGGGGGTACCCAATCAGGTTTTTGTTGTCTATCTATCACATGGGAAAGCCTGGAGGGCTCCTTCCAGAGTGGTGTAAAGTCCTTTTAAAGGTGGTTTCCTCTTACGGCAGGGGGGGGGGGGGGGGCTTGTCCCTGTCTGCCTTTCTTCCAGCTATCCTTCACCACCATCCTCATCACCCCCACTCAGGTAGCTAAGACAGCAGTACAAGCATCAAACCTCAGCTGCTACGTCCCGACTGCCTGCGCTCTGCCCCTGTCCAGGGCTCCCACTTACCCTGCAGTAACAAGCTATTCTGCCCGTAGCCTCCTGGCCCCGCAGACCTACGCTGAGGGCCAAGAAAAGGGAAGGCTTTGAGACCCACCAAGAAAAAGAACTGAGGAGATGGGCACAGGTCATATCAGTGACCCAACAGATGACCAGGTGAAGCTGCCCGGGCCATGTGGCTCCACTCTGCAGCCTCCTAGCACTTACAGCCTTGTTTAAAGGGTGGAATTATGTGACTTTAATACATTCGCATGCTTGTGCAACCATCACCACCGACTATCTCCAGAACTTTCCATCTTCCCAAACTGAAAACTCTGTGCCCATTAAAGACTAATTCCCCACTCTCCCTTCTCCCAACCCTTAGCCACCACCATTCTATTCTGTCTCTATGAATTTGACTATTCTAGGTACCCCATCTAAGTGGAACTGTACGTGATTTCTCCTTTGATGTCTGGCTTGTTTCTCTTAGAGTAATGCCTTCAAGATTCATCCATGTATAGCATGTGTCAGAATTTCATTCCTTTTTAAGGCTGAATAATATTCCATGGTATGTATGTACCACGTTTTGTTTATCTACTTATCCATCAGTGCACACTTGAGTGGGTCCGCTCTCCAGCTATTGTCAATAATGCTGCTATGAACATGGGACATGGCTCAAGTCCATGCTTTCCATTGTTTTGGATATATAACTCAGAAGTAGAATTGCTGAATCATACAGAGTCTTTTCATTGTCTTTTAATGTCTTATCTCTCCAATAACACCATGAACTCATTAAGAGAAAGACTGAGTCTGGACACAAATTCTTGTTGAATAGCTGATCATTAACTTGAGCCAAAAAGATTTTGTAAGAGATAAAGTTACAAAGATTAAGGGTTGGCGGGGCAGGAGGGGTGGGGGGCCTTCAAAAGGTTCAGATCCTGGCTAAATTTACAAAGCTTTGATTAAGATCTTCAGAGATGACAGGGTGGGAGGAAGGCTCCTAGGGAGGTTTTATCATGAGCAGTTGAGTTCACAGGCCTGCCTGCAGCCACACTACCTGCATCCCTAGCCCCACTCTGTTACTTCCCAGCTTGGAGACTTCCGCACCTTACTTAACCTTTCTCTGTAAAATGGGGATAGTCCTGGTTAGTTCATAGGGTTGTCGTGAGGTTCAAACACACAAAACATTTAGAATAGTGCCTGTCACCTAGTATGTTCTCAATAAATTCTGGCATTATTAACAAAATCAGAACTGGATCAGAGCATGGGTGAAGTTTGGAATATCCCGAGAAAGTGCACATTCACTAGCGGTTCCACTTTTCACACAGCCCATTTGGTTGGGAAAGTAGTTACCATTTGTTTCAAGTACGCATTGCCTGATTATTATTTTTATGTGTTATTATTATAGGTTATTAACATTTAGGGGTATGGAAAATGAGGTGCAGAGATGTGCAATCACTTGGCCAAGGTTACATGTTTACCAAGGGCCTGAGCCTAGTTTTAAATCTAATCTCAAAGGAAAATAGTCAAGGGGTGAAGCAGAAGGATGAAATACTCCTGTTGAATTTGGAAGCAGTCCCAGGGTGAGAGTGGAGGCCTTCAAGGGGGTGGGGGAAAGCCTTGTGAACCATTCTTATGGGGGAAGGAGAGCTGCTAACTCCCAGGACAGCACTTTACACAGGCCTATAACCAGGCAGACCTTGCCTGGGATACGCTGACTAGCCCCCGGCTCCCCAGCCCCCATCCACACCTAGCTTAACACTCAGGGAAGGCATTGGGACCTCAAGCTCTTATGGCAGAGATGGCTACTTGCTATCCCTGTATTCATTCTTCCTTTCCCTCTTGGTAATCCGCTGTGGTTTTTTATCTGGGCACAACAGCACCTAGGGTCAAGATGACCTTTCCAGGCCTCTTTTGGAGCCTGGTGTCACCATGGTTATGTTCCAGTCAATGAAGTATTAGTTAAAGAGTTTTTTTGTCAACTTTGAGAAATGTAAAAGAAATGGTTTGAGCTTTTTGCTTCCTTCTTGTCCCTCCAAAGAGCAGCTGGAAGCCCAGCCACCTATCTTGGAAACCAGAGGACCACAGAGCTGAGAGGAGCCTCCACCGTGGAGCTATTCTTGTCCTGAAGCATCTTCACCCGGAGCTGTTGTATGCGGGAACGAAGTGAACTTTATCTTCTTTAAACTACTATTTGTTTCGATATTCTGTTCCATTTTCTGTTAACCGAGTCAACGCTCATGCCCTCTGTTTAGTAGAACCCGATTCTGGTCGTGTACACCTGGCCTTCCTGTGCTCAGACCCAGGTATAAGAGACCAAGGTCCTGAAACTGCAGTCCCGCCCCTTCCTCAACCACCCGGAGAGAGAGGAGAGCATAGACTCAGTTTCCAAAAATACTTCTTAGCCTTCTGTATCTTTCGGCATCTTCTTATAAACAAAGATAGGTAGCCATGGGACCAACAGCTTTATCAGTCTGTCAAGTTAGCAGAAAAATAAAGCATTGTTTTCCAAGTCTATTAGAAAAGAAACCAACTATCAAAACCCAATCATTCTAGCTCTGTTGATTGAATAGTAATAGAAGATGTTATTCATAAAACTGAAAAAAATGTTAATAAAGGAGTATAATTCTTTTAGTTTTATTCTATACCTGATTTCCCCCTTGGAAAATAAATGTGATTTGTCTGAGGAGCCAATTGTGATCGCCAACCCTGTAGCCATTTGTTTGTGTATTTATTCATAATTCGTTTAGAATACAGCTATTCATTCTTTCATTCAAAAATATTTGTTAGTATTTCAAAGTGAAAATTAAACAACAACAAAAAAGCAACTAAAAACTTAAGTAGAACTCCTTCACCCGTCCAGCTAGGTACTGGAGGAACAGAAATGCAGCAACCTCACCCCTGACAGTCCAGGGAATGTACGTGTTAGTTGAGAAGAGAAAAAAATAATGCCCAGGAAGGAATTAAAGCTTATGCTTCAGACTGGGCTGAGACTTTCCTGCTAAGAGCTGGTCCAAATACAGGGCACATTTTACCTACATGAATATGAAGGCTCCATTAAAATAAACAAAGTGACTGTCTCTGGGGAGAAAGAAGAAGGGCCAAGGGGTTGGGGCTAGAGGAACAAGCCTCCACAAACTCACCTCTGAAGTGCCCATCTTGCCAAAAATTTCTGGCCATTTTCATGTCTCATGCTTCCAATGTCTCCCCTCCTGGAAGCCCACGCCACCTGCTCCAGCTAGAGGGTAAGCCACTAGGTGCTTCGGAGCCTAAAGCATAAAATGAAGTGTGTCAGATGAGGGTTAGCTAAATAATTTCTGAAATCCCGCAAGGCTGAATGATCTGAAATTCACAGAATAATTGTCATTTATTTGAGCACTTATTAATATGTCAGATATTTCACATTCATTGTCTTTTTTGATTCTTATAACTGTAAGAGGTACATATTTTTATTACATTCAATTTACAGATTAAAAAAATAGAGACACGGAGAATTCAATATCATGATCACAAGGTCACAGAGAAATGGCAGGACCCAGGACTATCAGACTATAAAGCCTGTATTCTTTTTTTTCCCCAAAGATTTTTATTTGTTTATTTGAGAGAGAGAGAGCATGAGTGAGAGAGAGAGGAGAAGTGGGGAGGGGAGCAGCAGAGAGAGAGGGAGAAGCAGACTCTCTGCTGAGCAGGGAGCCTGATGCAGGGCTCTATCCCAGGACCCTGAGATCATGACCCGAGCTGAAGGCAGCCGCTTAACGGACTGAGCCACCCAGGTGCCCTGAAAGCCTATATTCTTAATACACATAGGACAGGTGCCACCTTCTAAATAGCTTCTTCCACCTCTCTGTCTCACGATGTTGGTAGCCCCTATACCACACTTACCCATTCTCCTTGTTGCATAACCATTTATATAAATGTCTTTCCAAAATATGAGTTCCTTGGAAGAGGGAATGTGTCCTGATCATTTTTGTAGCACTGTCTGCTTAGAACACAGACCTGGCACACAGTAGGTGCCTAAATGTTTAGTTAAGTAACTGTATCAGTCACCAAAAACCTAGCGATCGCGAGCATGCTGCATGCTCACCAAGCGTGCACGAAGATTTTGCACCTTTCCCTTGCTCTGCCATGTTATTATTAACGAGCAGGTCTCTGAATATACACAGTCTTCATATTTACTGAGCACTTCCTAAAAGCCAAGTGCTATGCGAGGTCCTTTAAAGCACACAAAGATAATTAAGACCCAGTTGCTATCCTTCTGGAGCCAACAATTTACAAGACAAGATAGACACATAAACAAATAAGTTGGCTGCAAAGCTGATTGCCATAGGAGGTGAAGCAGAAACATAAATATAACATTTTGTTGAATTTGATGCCACTGATCAGAAGATGCTTCGCTATTTTAAGTATTACTAAAATAGAAAAGTTGCTGCTAATTAACCTCTGCACACCATTGCTTTGAAAATGAATCCTTATTACAGAGATGTTACAATGCTTTTAAAACTTGGCTCTGGAATGAAGTACTACTGATACAAGTAGCAACATGGATAAACCTTTGAAACACTATTTTGTGTGAAAGAGGCCAGGCACAAAAGACCACATATAGTGTGATTTCGTTGATATGAAATGTGGTGAATAGGCAAATCTGTAGAGATAGAAAGTAATTTAGTGGTTGCTTAGGGCTGGAGAAGATTGGGGGCAAGGAGGAGATTGATGGCTAAAGAGTATGTAATTGGGTTGCGGGATGATGAAAATATTCTGGAATTGATTGTGGGATGGTTGTACAACTCTGTGACTATGCTAAAAGCCACTGAATTAGACATTTTAAATGGGTGAATTTGAACGGTATGTGAATTCTCTCTCAATACAGCTGTATCAATTTGGCTATATCTCCAAAGAGTGGGTTGGGAGGGCAGGTATTGGTGGGGGGAGAGTAAATCAGATGGGGAGAGATCTAGGGAAGCTTTTTGGAATGGGCATTGACACCTAGCATATGGGTGGGAATTGCACCATGCAGAAATAGAAAACGGGGTGGGGGGAGGTGATCCGGGCAGAGGTAAGAGCTTAAGCAAAGTCCAGGAGGCCAGAGTACTGGATAAAGTGCAAGGAGAAGCCCAACGAAAGGAGTGGTTATTGGAGGAAAGGCTCAAAGGCAAGCTAGCCCACATGGAGGAGGGCCCTGAATGCCAGACTACGGGCTGTGGCTTTTCAAGATGTAAAAAGAAGCCTTGAAATTTTCCCCAACTGCCAATCTTTAAAATTTTGGCATCCCTATGCACAAAAGGAATGCATTATGAAGGCTTTTCTTCCAGCCACAGGGCACCATTATTGACCTGCCGGGCAGTAAAATTCCCATTGGAACTTGGAGCCAGAAGACAAAAAGGTTAGAAAGGCAAAGGGCATTGCCACCGGAAGCCCAGTGCTTAAACAGACGCTGGGAAGAACCAGGGTTTCTGGCTGGGAGCCACGAAATTCCAAAGGTCATGCCTGGCGGCAGAGCCAGGAAGCTGAGCGCAAAGAGTCATCACCACGCTAAGAGTCACACAGGAGAAATTAGACTCACGCTTCTCTCTCAAAGGAATTGAAAATTGAGAACAAAATGAAACGGGGAGGAGGAAGCGTGCAGAATTAGGGAAAGAACACAATTGGTGTCCGGGGGGCTGACGGGAGCCAACGGACTGAAGAATGAGCTCCCGGGCTCAAATACTGTCTTTCCTAAGCCGCACCTGAGTGCGGCATGAGCCCGAGGCCCCAGAGGACACCGGGGTACAAATGAGGCACAGATCAGGGCTGGAAAGGCATGCTCCTCGGTGATTCCCCTGAGCGGGGCAGGTAGGGAGCAGCCCCTGTGTGCCCGCCTCCTGATCCTGACTTTGGGAAGGGGACTCCGGGCAGCTCTGCTACCTGAGTCTGTAAAAGCTTGTGGAGCTTTTACAAGTTTTAAGAGAGCCGATTATCCCATTTAAAGAATATAAACCGCACAGTCCACTCTTACCCTTCTCAAAAGTGCCAACACAGTTCCCAAGGTGTGCAGAGGACCGTGATCTCAGAACAGCTGCTATAGAGGACCCCCAGCACGCTCAGGCTTTCTTCCGCAGAGGAAACAGCCTTTCATTCGCAATAATAGTGTTCAGGCTACGCCGTGCAGAACGCAGCGGCAAGCAAAAAAAGTAAGCTATTGGCAATGTGTGCTAAATGGAAGTGTTTATTTACCTGCAGTGTAAACCCGCCCACTACTACAAAGGATCAGAGGCCGCTGATGGCATTTTGTGCCTGTTAGTACTCACTGCCCTTGGAGATTAAGTGCTCACAGACGTCACGCAGTCTGGGTTTTTCCAAACAAAATCTGAAACCCTCTCTTCTTGGTCTGTACCCATGTACCCATAAAGAGCAGTCACAGGAAGAACTCCTTGGCCAGTCCGGTGGATCTGATAAGGCTCTCGCTTTCTTCCTTAAGGTCAAGAGAGGCCTGTACCCTGCCCCCTTCCTGGATCCCCGGTCAGCTTTGCTCTTCTCAGCCCCGAGGCTGTCACACCTGGGCGCGGGCTCCAGACAGAGCCATAAAGGCAGGAGAGGGCAGGGCAGAGGAATCTTAGTCTGGAAGGGCTATGAAGTTATGACTGTAATGTGACTGGAAGTGGGCATTCCTGTCAAAACGGTAGGCGGGGCTGAATGTAGTCTTGGAGGGCATCCCACAATCCCCTTGGGCTCAGTCCCAGACAAAAAACCTAAGGACCTACTCCCTCCGAGACCCTGATTCTGTCGGGTCTGGGACCAGTGCAGAAATCTGTATGTGTAAGAAGCATCCCAGACCACACTTTCAGAAACACTGAGATAGAAGGTATGGGACACCTTCACAGTGCCTGAAACTCACCCACCTTTATCCTCTGCAAAGGGTGTCCTCCTGGATAAGCTACCCAAACCGACCATGAACCCGCTATTCAACCTGACATCACGTGGACCTTTACTGCATCGTTTACACCCAATCTGAAGCATGTGATGGAATGCTCTTTCCAGTGAGCAGTACCTACCCCCACCCCCCAGGCAGTGTCAGTCCCTCTGTCTTCATTTATCAAAATCCTACCTATCCTTCAGGACTTAAGTGCCACCTCTTCCATGAAGTCTTCCTTTATCTTTTGGGTTTTTTTTCTTTTTTTCCTATTTCTTTATTATATTATGTTAATCACCATACAGTACATCCCTGGTTTTTTACGTAAAGTTCGATGATTCATTAGTTGCGTGTAACACCCAGTGCACCATGCAAATCCTCTTTCCTTTAAACTTGCATTTGCCCTCTATACTGTTCATAGGATGCTTACCTTGTTTGTTTATTTGTTTGTTGTGGTCATTTGTGCACATTCTCCCTGCTGGACTGAGGTCCTAGATGGCAGAATGTCCTCCATTCTACCTACTTTTTGGACATACAAGGCACAAAGGAAAATAATCCCCTTAGAAATTGGAGATAAGACAAATCAGGTGAATACCTGTTGGGTTTTGCCCACCTGGAATTCACCTCCCTTCTTCTGGTAACGGCATCATCATGATACACTCACTCTCTGTCCAGGCACAAAAAACAGATCTCAGGAGTAGTCATGTAACCAAGATCTAGACAATCCAGGCACTCTGTCTCCATAAACACCATGGTTCAGCAATGGGCGCATAACCCAAGCCAGGCCAATGCAATTTAATTGTAGAAGCTTTTAGTGAGCTATTGAGAAAAAGAGAAGCTTTTATTCAGCTGGACTTAAAACTGAAAGGACGTGTGCCTGGAGCCTGTCGGAGGCCACCACTTAGCCAGAGCCTACTTGAAGATGAAGCCAGTGTGCAGCAGAACTGATACAAGGACTGGGTTGATGACATTGTTTGAACCCTGCGATCCAGCTGTGCCAGAAACTTTGAAATTACATAAACCAACAAATTTTGACCTGGGTTTTCCTTTGTAATTAAAAGAACACTGCCTAATGAATCTTCTGAAATTTCAAGTGGTGTAACCTATACACTCAAAGCCATCTTCCTGTCAAAGTGTGATGGAAAAATTTGCTTACACTCCATGTTTCAATAAAGAAAAAATAGACGGTGCCTGGGAGGCTCAGTTCGTGGAGTGTCCGACTCTTGATTTTGACTCAGGGCGTGATCTCAGGGTCATGGGATCCAACCCGGGTTGGGTTCTGTGCCCAGCACGGAGTCTGCTTGAGATTCTCTCTATGTCTCCCTCTGCCCCTCCCATTCATGCACATGCTCTCTCTCTCTAAAATAAATAAATAAATCTTAAAAAAAAAAGAAAGAAAAGATGGATATTTCTAGGGAGCTGGAACTACAATATCTTGGTAATGTAGTAAGTAAAAACATAATGAATTATCTATTGGCCTGAATTGTGGCCTCTTGTGTGAACAAAAGAAAGATGGAGCATGGAGCCCCAAAAGTCAGCAACTGGCAATGCCCATTTGGGCTCAGATAAGGAGGAAAAGCATCCTGGCTTATGACCTCAGGTACTTCTGGTGGGTCTGTACCTGTTGCAGGTCAGCTAACCCCAGGCTCTTCTACAGAGTTCAGTGTTCACAAGCAACTTCATGACGATAACTTCCCCTTAAAATGGTGTTCAGGGAGAAGATATGTTTATCCACCAGTATCGAAGCTGCATAACAGTTTGCGATCTCATTGTAAACAGGTAATTTGGCTCTCTGGTTTTATAACCAGGCTCCAAAAGCTTGAGTAACTTGAGCTTTCCTTTTGTGCTGTGAAGACAAAGTCAAAATTTTGGCCCAGGAAACTGATGGTCAGATCCCAGATGGTGTCGAGTTCATCCTGGAGTCCTTTTTGTGCACAGGTGTTCTAGCGTCTGTGATTTATTTTAAAACATGTGTGTTCGTTAGGTTAAGTCAAAACCCTGGAACTAGTCAAGAAAGGGACAGGCAGCCAGCATCCCATCAGAAAGTACCCTGCTCCAGAGTCAATCCTTGTGTTATCACACTTCAGCCAATAACCAGCAGGTTTCCAATAAGTAAACTCAGTGTCAGAAATGGGGTTTTATTGGGAAACTAGTGATGCTTTAATACACATGACTGATGTTAGAAATGGGCCTTCAGTGGTGAAATTAAAGGCATTCGAGTTAGGTAGAGACTAGAAAATACTGTAGAGGTCCTCTCTGTCTTTACATAGCAAGGTACAAAACTCTGGTAAGGCCTGAATCTTCAGTGATGTGCCTGAGACTTGTTTGCTAACCAGTTGCATGACTGAGTCATTGATTTCTGAGGATTTCTGGTTGTACGATGCCCACAAGACGTGATAGCAGCCCACCTTGAAAGAAGCTCTCATGTGGAGTCTGGAGGAAGCACCTAAAAGGGCTGAGACCTAGGACTTAGGCTCCCTGAACTGTTGTATGAACTGTGTGTGTGTACTGGCTAGTGAATAGTTATCTAATAATGTCTGTATGTGTGACAGGATTTGGTTTCATTATAACCTGGTAGTGAGGTGTGGGGAAGTAGTCAATCATTACTTCCTGGAAACTTCTCTGGGGTCTACCTTTATCTACCCACAAGAACCTAGAGATTTGCTTGACCAAAATGGCTTATTCCAGGTCCCACCACCAGACCATAATTCCCATTCCACACCATGACCACAATACCTCAGGCTTTTCCTGTTGAAGGTTAATGGCTGGTACATAGAAAGGCCTTCAGAAATACTGGTTAATGAGCTTGGTGAGTTAATAGACGAATAAATAATTTAGGTGAGTGCACGGATGCAATTGGAAAGTAGTAGAGTGATCGTTGTACTCACTGAGAATCTACTGTCTAAATTCTTTCATAAAGCTTTCCCTTCCTGCTCTGCTTCCCCCCATGACAAAGTAGTGAAAAGTACACTTTGGGTTAGATCCTTCTAAATCTCCTAGGATATGGGGTGCTTTGCTGGCTCAGTCAGTTGAGTGTCCGAATCTTGATTTCGGTTCAGGTAATGATATCAGGGTTGTGAGATCGAGCCCCGTGTGGGGCTCCATGTTCACAGAGGAGTCCACTTGAGAGTTTCTCTCCCTCTCCCTCTGCCCCTCCCACTCATGTGCTCTTGCTCTCTCTAAAATAAATAAATCTTTAAAAAAAAAATAAATCTAGGATATAAACTCTTCAAAGGCAAAAATTACATATTTCTGTATTCTATAAAAAATCCAATGTGCCAAACAGAATATATTTCATGAGAATTGGCTGATAATGTGAGCCTAATGAAGATAGTAATACAAATAGCTAATAATATTAAGTATCTACTCAATGCTAGACACTATTCAAGTGCTTTCTAAGTGGTAGGTCATTGAATCTACACTGTATCCCCATACAGAAAGCATTATTATTTCCATCTGACCATTGAAAATTCCAAGAAATTACATTACTTGCTCAGGGCTTATAAATTCCAGGGCCTGAGGAGCGCCAAGCCCATGCCCTGGTCATTCTGGTTGTGGAATCTCTGGCTGCAGGATGTTCCCCAGAACAACAGGTCTGGACTCTAGATCAATGGCTATACTTTGCCTTAAGGAGTTAGCCAGTCCCTTCCCAGATTCTTCAAGGATTTAAAGTACATGTGTACTTCTCTCCCTTCATTGGGGAACTCCAAATTTCTCATGAAGATCAGCATTCGTAGACTCTGCCAGGACATCTGTCTGCGTGATCTTTAAAATGTTGGCAATTTCAGGATCCCTCAGGACCCCAAGGTTCAGGGAGAAGGACTATTGCCCTTATTGAGAAGACCTGGCTTTACCTCAGACACTGATGTCTTTTTGTTTTCCTGGATTGCTGGGAACTGATTTCGAAAGCAAACAATGCCATGCTTTCTGAAGGGCGTTACATAGGAAACAGATGTTCAAATTCAGCTTGGGTTCATATTCTTTTGTGGCAGATAATTTCTTGGCTCACCTTTCTGCCTGAGGCACTGCCACCCAGCCAATGTTTGGTGGGGACTCAGTCCCAACAAAGCAGCCAAGGATAAAAGCCTTCTGAGCAGGGCATTGTGACAAGACTACCTCTGGCTTCGGCAGGCAGCCGTCGGAGGCCCTCAGGAGAAGCCAGCATGACCATCAGGGGGGACGGGGGTGTCATTGGCTGCCAGGCTTTGCTGGCTGAGAGCCCCAAGCCTCATGCTAGGGCTCTTAGCATGATGGATGGCAGCAGGCTGGCGGGCCCACGGCACAATGGTGACCTGAGAGAATGCGAGGCACAGCTCAGACTCTGGAGGCACAGAGGAAGAATGAAGTAGGATGGAAAAGAAACTTCCAGTGTTTCAGAACCAGGATGAGAAACTGTTCATACTTAATTGGAAACTGAGGAAGATAAGCTGCATTTCCTCCCATCTGGCAACTGACCCAGGAAGCCCTCCTGTTTCCAACAGCCACTTTTAGCTGCATTTTGCTGAGCAAACATAACTCTTCCAACAAACCATAAGGTCAACCTTTTAAATCTCTTTCAGAATTGTGTGGGGAAGTGAATAATGTCGGGGGTCAGGAGGGTCAAGGCAAAGGGACTATGTTTCATCAGGGTTTGTTTCTTCTTTTTTCAAGTTGATTGATTTCCTATGTTGAATTTAAACAAACTACCAATAAACTTTTGAACTGTGTATGCGAACTTTCTCACTATATTCATTCATAGTTCATCTTATAGACCCAAAAAAGCTCTAACACTACCCCCAAATTTCCACCTCCCTTTCATTTGAGCCATCAAACCAATTCTTTTTTTTTTTTTTTTAAGATTTTATTTATTTATTTGACAGAGATAGAGACAGCCAGCGAGAGAGGGAACACAAGCAGGGGGAGTGGGAGAGGAAGAAGCAGGCTCACAGCAGAGGAGCCTGATGTGGGGCTCGATCCCATAACGCTGGGATCACGCCCTGAGCCGAAGGCAGACGCTTAACCACTGTGCCACCCAGGTGCCCCCATCAGAACCAATTCTAAGTCTCAATCAGGGAAAATAATATAAGATTTAAGAAACCATAAAAGCTAACACAGGTAGTGCCTGCCAGACACAGGGCTTTACAAAATAACTCGTTAGTCTTCCCAAAACCCTTTGATCCTAATTTTATGGAAGAAGAAACTGAGGCACAGAGAAGTTAAGGAAGTTGCCCAAATTTACACGGCTGATGAGTCAAAGAGCACAGACTCACATCTCAGCAGCCAGGCTCTGAATTTTACACTTCATATCTTGCTATATCTCAGTTATTTATATCTTTAAAGAATTTCTTAATTTCATCCACGTTGTCATAAACGCTCTTACCCCACAGTGATAGCCTCTCTTTCATTTCTGATGCTGGTAACTTGCGTTCTCTTCCCTTTTCTCTTATTCAGTCTACCTCAAGGTTTATCAATTGTATTGACCCTTCAAGTAAACCAACTTTTGTTTTACTTGATTTTTCTATTTTTGTCCTATTTTTATTTCATTGATTTCTTCTCTTACCTTAATTTCCTTCCTTCTACTTAACTTTCAGCTTATTTTGATCTTCTTTTTTAGCTTCTTTTTTTTTTTTTAAGTTTTATTTATTTAAGTAATCTCTATACCCCACATGGGGCTAGAACTCATGACCCTGAGATCAAGAGTCACATGCTCTTCTGACTAAGCCAGCCAGGCACCCCTTCTTCTTAAGGTGGAATGCTTAGATGTTGACTTTAGAATTTCCTTGTGTCTAATGTAAGTTTTTAAAGGTGTAAATTTGGGGCGCCTGGGTAGCGCAGTCGTTAAAGCGTCTGCCTTTGGCTCAGGGCGTGATCCCGGCGTACCGGGATCGAGTCCCACATCGGGCTCCTCCTGGGAGCCTGCTACTTCCTCTCCCACTCCCCCTGCTGTGTTCCCTCTCTCGCTGGCTGTCTCTCTGTCACATAAATAAATAAAATCTTTAAAAAATAAAAATAAAAAAATAAAGGTGTAAATTTCCTTCTAAGCACTGCTGCAAACGAATCCCACAAATTCTGATATTTTGTGTTTTCATTATCATTCACCTTGAGGTTCTTTCTAAATTCTCACAATTTTTCTTTGACCCATGGGTTACTTAGAAGTGTCTTGATTAATTTCCAAATATTTGGAGATTTTACAGATATAGTTTTCTTAATTACATTATCAAAAAAGTATTTGTTTTAAATTTATTGAAACATTTTATAACCTAGCATATGTTCTCTCTTGGTGAATATTCTGTATGTTCTTGGAAAGGATATGTATTCTGCCACTGCTGGTATAGTATTTTATCTATGCCGGTTGGGTCATATTGATGGTGTTTTCAAATCAATATCCTTATTGGTTGTTTAGCTGCTTATCAATTATTGAGAGAGAAGTATTAAAATCTCTAGCAATAGTCGTGGATTTGTCTATTTTTCTTTTTAATTCTATCACTTTTTAGTTTATGTATTTTGAGTGCATACACATCTAGAATTGTTATGTCTTCATAATGAATTGACCTTTTTGTCGTTATGAAATGTCTCTGTCATTGGTAATAGTCCTTGTCCTGAAGTCCACTTTAATGTAGCTTTATTTTGATTACTATTTGCATAGTGTATTTTATTTCATTCTTTTATTTTTAAACTCTGTCCTTATATTTAGAGTGTGTTTCTTTTAAACAACCTATATGGATCTTGTCTTCTTCCAATCTGGCAATGTCTGCTTTTAACTCGTGTGCTTAGTCATTTATATTTAATGCAATTATTCATATTTTTGGATTTTTACATCAATTCTCTTGCTGTTTGTTTGTTATTTGTCTCATCTCCTTGTTGTTAATTTTTTTCATGTTTGCTGCCTGCTTTTAGATTTTTTTTTAGTATTTCATTTAATCTCCTCTATTGTTTACATATCTTTTTTTAATTTTTATATTGGCTCCTCTAGTGTTAACAGTATGTATCTTTACCTTATCACAAGTTATCCTCAAATGAAATTGTACTGCTACATAATGTTAGATCTTACGACAGTCCTCTTCCATTCTCCCATCTTCCTTTGCCAAACCTTTTACTTATACATATGTTATCAATCCCAAATATACTGATTTTTTTTGTTTTAAGTACACAATTATCTTTCAAGAAAATTTTAGTAATGAGAAACTTTTACCCATATATTTACTGTTGTCAATGATCTTTATTTTCTGTGTAGAGCTGGTATTTTATCCTTATAGACTAAGGAAATTCCTTTTCTATTTCTTGCAGTACAGGAAATATTCACTTTTTTTTTTTTTTTTTTTTTTTTTTTAGAGAGACACGGAGACGGGCAGAGGGAGAGGGAGAGAAAGAATCTTAAGCAGGCTCTATATCCAGTGTGTGAGCCCAACACGGGTCTCCATCTCAGAACCCTGAGATCTCGACCTGAGCTGAAATCAAGAGTCAGACACGTAACCAACTGAGCCACCCAGGCACCCCATCAATATTTACTTTCTAATATTTAGCTATTGTTTATTTTAATATTAGCTATTGTAATGCAAGCAAGAATTACTTTCTAGTAATTAGCTTTTTTTCATCTGAAAATATCTTTATTTCATTGCCATGTTTAAAGGTTGTGTTTATTGCATATAGAGTTCTAATAATAAAATTGTCTTTCTATGTTACTCTGTGTCTTTGGACTTACATTATTTCTAACGTGAAGTCCGTGGACATTCTTATCATTGTTCCCCTGAGTGAAATGTGTCTTTCTTTCTCTGGTTGCTTTTAATATATTCACTTTATTATTGGTTTTCAGCTATTTGATTAATCTATGTCTTGATGTAGTTATTTGTGTTTATCTTTTCTGGTGTTTTTTTTGAGCTTACTGCATTGCTTAGTAAATATATATTTTAAAAATCAAATCTGAAATTTCACTCACTATTTCTTCAAATAACTTTTCTGCACTCTCTCCTTTTAGGACTCAAATTACGTGTGTTAGATTGCTTGGTATTGTCCCAAAGGGGTTCTCTTTATTTATTTCTTCCCCCCACCCCCACTCTTTTTCTTTCTCAGCTTTAGTTTGGATTTTTCCCCCCTACATCTTCAAGTTCACTGATCTTTTCTTCTGTGGTGTACATCTCCTGCTAAGCCCATCCAGTGAATGATGCATTTCTGAGTTTTAGATAGAAGTTACATTTGGCTCTTTTATTATAATTTTCTGTGCTTCTCATTTTCTCACTGCATTCTTTGGTATTTTAATTCTTAAACATATTTTTAAAGCCCCATTAAAGTCCTTGTGGGCTGATTTCTTCATGTCTGTCATTTCTGGAACTCTTTCTTTCTTTTTTTTATTTATTTACTTATTTTGAGAAAGAGTGAGCACCTGTGTAAGCATGGGGGAGGGGGTGGGCAGAGGGAGATGGAGAAGAAGAGAGAGAAGCTCAAGCAGACTCCCCACTGAATGCCGAGCCTGACATGGGGCTCAATCCCATGACCCCCAGATCATGACCTGAGCCAAAATCAAGAGCTGGACACTTAACCGACTGAGCCACCCAGGTGCCCCTCTGGATCTGTTTCTCTTGACTCCTGGTTAAAAATCATAGTTTCATATTTTCTCACATGCCTGATAACCTATTTATTGGTTTCCGAACATTATGAGTGTCTTGTTGTTAAGTGTTTAGATTTATGTTGTTTTCTTTTAAAAAGTGTTGAGTTTTAAATTCACAGGCAGTTAATTGAGTTGGAGATCAGCCTGGTCTTTTTAGAGCTTATTCTCAAGCTTTTCTTGTGAGGGTCTAAAGTACACTTTATTTTAGGACTACTTTTGCCTTATTTCTAAGGTGTGGCCTTTCTGGAGTCTACAGAATATCTGGCTGATTGGAACCAGAATGTTCCTCAACCCTCTGCAAGCTCCAGTTACTGTTCAGTTTGCAGGTCCCTGGTTGTTTTTCTTTTTCTGGTAATGTTTTCATACGTCCAGGCCATGCAGTCTTGCCTTACACATGTACAGCCCAATATTTACCCAAAGACTCACGGGGGTCCCTATAAACACTGACACAGTCCTTTTTCTGCATACCTTCTTTTTCTTGGGCAACTTGCCCGACAAATTCCAGTTGCCTCAACCTCCCCAAACTCTGATCTATGCTTGCTTCCTCATTTCAGCGAGGCTGCCATGCTCTGTTTGTAACCCACTCCCCCTACTAATAGAGTCCAGAAACTCAGGGAAATCAGAAGGCTCACAAAATTTGTTTTCCTTCTCTCAGGAATCAAAGTTTTACATTCCTGTTGCCCAATATCTGAAGAAAATTGCTTCATATATTTTGTCCAGTTTTCTGGTTATTTATTGCAGGAAGTCTAATCAGCTATCAGTTATGCTATCATGACCACAGCAGATGTCAGACTTGAGTTTTATTAAAATAACATTTACTGAGCCCTGACTCTCTATTAGATATCATGTTAAAAGATTTTTCAGCATTGTTTTGTTTAATCTTTATATAAACCTCAGGAAGTAGGTAAATTTTTTTCTTATTATAAACACAAAACCGAGACTTAGGAAGGTTATAAAACTTTCCCCAGCTCATGCAGCTGGTAAGTCATGAACCGGGACCAGACCTATGTGATTCTAACTCTCCTCCCTTTTAGTCTTGAATTATTATTTTTGCTGATTATAAAAGTAATGTGTGCTTATTGAATGAATGTTTAAAAATATGAAGTATAAAAAGAAATATCTACAGTTCTTACATTTTTAAAAATTTTTTATTCATTTATTCTTAAAGATTTTATTTTTAAGTGATCTCTACACCCAACATGTGGCTCAAACTCACACCCCCAAGATTAAGAATCCCATGCTCTACTGACTGAGCCAGCTGGACACCCCACAGTTCCTACATTTGTACAACCCAAGGACAGCCACTGTTAGTACATATATATAATATAAAAATATAACAATAACATGTATATGTGTATGTATATATGTGCATGTGTGTGTGTGCATGTGTGTGTGTGTGTGTACATAACAGGTTTGTTTTACGAAACTGGAATCCTATGGAACCCTACCATTCATCTATATATACTGTTCAATAATTTGCTTTTTCCTCTTAATAAAGCCTTATAAGCATTTACTATTAGATGCAAACATTCCTTGAGAACCAAGAGATTTTATTTTTATTATAGAAATTTTCAACCATACCCCAAGGTATACAGAATGTGAAAATGAACCCTCATCTACTCATCACTTAACCTAAAAATTAGTCACATTTTCCAATCTTTGAATATAATTTTTAAAGAAGATTTTATTTATTTATTTGTCAGAGAGAGAGAACACAAACAGGGGAACCGGTAGGCAGAGGGAGAAGCAGGCTCCGAGTGGGGTGCAGGATGCAAGGAGCCGGATGTGGGACTCAGTCCGGGATCATGACTTGAGCCAACAGCAGATGCTTAACCCACTGAGCCACCCAGGCGTTCCTGAATCTAATTTTTAATGGCCACCTCATATTCTACACATAGCTTTAGCATTATTAATTTAACCAATTCTGTGTTGTTTCTCATTATTCTAAAGAACACTGCAAAAAAGATCTTTCTGAATAAGTATTTGTGAAAATACAAGATTATTTCCTCAAGAACAATTACTGTAAATAAAATTACTTGATTAAAGAGGATGAACATTTTAAGGCTTTTGAAACATGTTGCCAGAATTCTCCCTAGAACGTGTATATCAATTTCCCTCACTTCCTCTCAGTAACAGTTTATGAGAGTGTTATTTTACCAGACTCTCAAAGAACTAAGGACAGATTGACGAACTGGTAGTCTGTCTTGACGGCCACCCACCCACTCCTCAAATTAGCTACAGAGAGATGGCTCTCGTATCAGTCAGATTTCCTCGAGGCTGAAAAATCAAAATGAGATTAGAGAACCCCATTCTTTGTTCTACACATTTGCCCTACAAAAACGCACCCCCTACTTATCCCATACATGTGGTCCTGCTGTCTGGCATTTGTCCCCACTGAGAAGAGAAAGAATCTTTTATTTTGGCAGCAATGGAGGACAGCTGACGAGCCACGGATTCTGGCAAAAGTGGCACAAAGCCACCTGTCTGGGACTAGACCAAAGCCTTGGGTCCTAGCTAACACTGGGCCCACGTTTGCATGTGCCTTCCTGTTTTCTCGGCCCGCATCCAGATTTATAAAACAGTCTCCGGAAGTGGCTGCAACACAGCTTACAAACATGTTTAAATGGACAGAGGGGACTTCAGGACATAGGATGGCTTTTGAGAGAGAGTCATTCTGAGAGAACGGAGATGCCCCTCTGATCACTTCCCTCCTTGGCCGTGGCAAGTGCAGAGGGAGATCTGAAAGGACGCCCGAAGAGTCCCAGCATTGGAAACTGGGCTCCGGACAATGAAGGGCCAGAGAAAGCCACAAAAAGTAATCTGAAACATGGGGCTAGCGTATCTGAATTTTAATACATACACTGACATTCTTACTAGAAAATAAGCTTCACAAGGACAGAATTTTGTCTTTTTATTCATGAATTTATCCCGAAGGTAAGAAAAATAATGCCTGGTGGATCATAGGCACTCAATAAGTATTTGTTGAATGGATTCATTAAATGGAAAGAAAGATCAGGGAAACCATACATTCAGCAATTATGTATTAAACACTTCATGCATGTATATCACCCAGTTAGGAGATAAGCAGAGACTTAAGGAAGGATTGCAAAACGAACTTTCCTTTGGAGAAGCTGACGCACACACACAATAGAAACCCAAGAAGCCAGCGACGGTGCGGGTAGCAAGTACTCCTGGAGTTCAGAGGAGGGAGAAACATGTCTATGCTAGATGAGGAGGGAAGGCCATGGAAAGGAGGTAGATATGGGAGAGGTCTTGAAGGATGGTATGTTAGGGTCCTAGGGCTGCTGTGACAAATGACCACAACAGAAATTTCTTTCTCTCACATTTCTGAGTCCAGAAGTCTGAAATCCAGTGTCGGCAGGGCCACACCCCTTCCAAAGTCCCTAGGAGAGAAATCTTGCTTGCGTGTTCCAGGTTCTGGTAGCTCCTGGTGTTTCTTGGCTTGTGGCAGCCAACTCCAATCTCTGCCTCTGTCTTCACGTGACCTTCTTTCCTGTGTCACTTTGTGTTTTTCTCTGTCTTTTATAAGGACATTCTCATTGGGTTTAGGGCTTGCCCTAATCCAGTATGATCTCATTTTAAGCCTTATCTTAATAACATCTGCAAAGACTCTATTTCCAAATAAGGTCCTATCCTGAGGTTCCATGACATGAATTTTTGGGTGACACTATTCAACCCACTAAAAATGGGTAGAACAAGAATGGTGACAAAAACAAACAAACACAACTCAAAGCATATGTATTTGAGGCCAGGATTGCCCAAAAGCAACATTGTTTCGAAGACTTGAAACTTTCTGAAGCAAACTACAGAAGAACTCCTGGTGAATACACAGACAAATAAAAAACTTCAAATTGTAGGGCTCCCAAGAGATATGTAGTCTTCTGAGCTGAATTTCCAAAAACTGAAAACACACACGGAGTGCATAAAATGAGAAATTTTGCTTCAAAATATTCGAGCTTGAAACGGGCTACTTACTATTTAGAAAGATCGAACAATTGAAAGCGGGAAGTCTGGGTTAGACTCCTGGTTTCTTCACTGACTTGCTCTGTGATTTGGGGCACGTTGCTACACTTCCTCATGCCTTGTTTTCACATCAGTAAAATAGGGGTCATGATACCGCCTGCCTCCTGGGCTTGTGTTAAGAAAACCTCCATTTTCTTCCTTTGTTTTTCCTCTGCTACCATGTGACTCCCATACTCAGAACATCTCTGACACCAGACGTGTGAGGGTTTTCCCCACACGAATCAATTCCCTGTGACACCAGCTGGGCACCCTACAATTCAACTCTGTTCTGGCACTATCTATGTGGACATAAGTAGATCCCCTAGGTTAAAGGCCCAGTCCTAAAAGACTGCCCTCACTTCAGATGCCAATCACAAGTCCACATTGTCACTTGTGCTTCTGACTGACTGGCTATGTATTGTGGGGGGGTCCCCCAATCCCTCTTCAGGTTCAATTAGTTTGCTAGAGCAGCTCACAGAACTCAGGAGACAGTTTAGTTACTGTTTACCAGGGTATAGAAAGATATGATGAAGGACACAGATGAACATCAGATGGAAGAGATGTGCAGGGCAAGGCGTGTGGTCAGGGGCGCGGAGTTTCCCTGGGGTCTCCAGACTCCCCTCTCTCCCAGCACCTCCATGTGTTCACCAACCTGGAAGCTCTCTGAACGCTACGCTTTGGGGATTATTGTGAAAACTTCATCACGTAGGCATGATTAATTATTAATTCCATTTCCAGCCCCTCTCTAGAGAATGCAGGTGGGGCTGAAAATTCCAAGCTTCTAATCATGGCTTGGTCTTTCTGGGGGCCAGCTCCCATCCAGGATCCTAGCAAGAGTCACCTCACTAGAACAAAGGTGCTGCTATCATCTGGGAAATTCCAAGGGATTTAGGAACCGGGGTCGAAGACCAATATTAGAACAAAAGATGCTCCTAGTGCCCTTATCACTTAGGAAATTACAATGGTTTTAGGAGCTCTGTGCCAGAACTGGGGAGATATATATATATACATTTTGCCCTATATCTCACAGGGTGGTATAAAGATGAAAGGAGATAATGAGTGTAGAGTGTTTAGACTAGGACCTGACATGAAGAAACTGCTCAATAAATGTTAATGCATTATTTTAAGATGCTGATAGCAGTGGAGAATGAATTTGATGAGGGGCTGAAGAAAGTTTTGAAGCTAGAGACTAAGAGAATAAGAGCCAAGCAAGAGATTGTTTACATTTAAGAGAAAAAATAATTTATGTTTTCCAAGGACTGCCTATAGTCTTACCAACTGTAAGATTGACAGTGGCCATTCTCAGAGTGTGGCTGAGGATGTCTGGGAACCCCCAAAACCCTTTGAGGGAGTCTCTGAGGCCTTTTTCACTCTCATTCCTTCAGGAGGGTGCTGTGGAGTTTTCTAGAGGCTTTATGACAGGTAATATCACACCTGATCAAATATAGAAGCAGATATGACAATCCAGTTGCCTTTTATGAAGCCAGACATTAAAGATACTTGCAAAAATATAAAACAGTGATACTTGTATCACCAAAATCTTTTGAAAGATATTTATGTTAACATATACATTTATTATTTTAAAAATGAATCGAGAACTAAAAATGTTGAAGATTTCTGTCGTCATTCCAGATATAGTAAATTATCAGTAGATAGAACCCACCTACACAAAAGCTGTTTGGAATTCTCAATAATTTTTGATAGTATAAAAGGGTCCTAAAACCAAAAAGTTGGAGAATCTGTGGTCTAAAGGAGGACATGGGACCAAACAACTTTGCAACATGCCAGGCAATCCCTGGAGTGGGCTCTAAGTTTATATTCAGAGATTATTCCTTCATCTGCATGATTTTGAGGAATGCCACAGGGAAAGCACTGTGGAATCAAAGTTTCTATTTTATATCCATTTCCTTTCCTTCCGACCAACTGTTCCAATAAGGGCAGCAATCTGTGGGTTGCCAGAGTCAGCGATGTGCTCGGGAGGGTTCAAGCAAGGAGGAGCCGGAAGGCCACCACTGAAAACTCAGACCCTGACGCACATGTGTGCTGTCAGTTTTCAGCTTCAGCTCCCCTTTCACACCCTTTCCTGCTTTATTCATGCGGGAATCACCAATTTCATTTACAATAAATGGAAGTCCACTCAAGCCTTTACTCAAAAGTTAGGTCACATCTTTGCTTTTTGTTGTTGTTATGGTTCTAGGACTGCTAACATTCCTTTCCATGACACAAATGATCACATTTTAAACCATGTGACCCTATCCTAACGGGGCCACAGCAGGTGAACTGGAACTGGACACTGAATCCAAGGGTAGCCAGTCCCGGCTGATCTATGGTGTTTCTACTCCGCTAGTCTGATGGTGGCCTCCCTTTCCTATTTTTTTTTTTTTAATTTTAGATAAGTCACATTTATTTATTTATCTGGAGAGAGAGAAGGCATGCAATAGGGAGGAGGGGCAGAGGGAGAGGGAGAAAGAGAATCTTAAGCAGACTCTGCCATGAGCGTGGAACCTGACACAGGGCTCGATCTCAGGACCCTGAGATCATGACCTGAGCCGAAATCAGGAGTTGTAAGTTTAACTGACTGAGGCACCCAGGCACCCCTCCCTTTCCTATTTTTAAAAAATCACCCATTTTAGGTAGGCCTCCAGTGCAGAGTGCTCAGATTCCTCTGATAATTAAAAAAAAATGCAAGGGGCTGATTAAAAAGACGATTTTCAGGCCTCTGTCTTGGAGATTCTGATTCAGGGGTTTGGATGGGGCTTATGAATGAGTTTCTTTAACAAAGCCCCTGGGATATCTTACTATCAGCAAAATTTGGGAAACAGGTGCCTGTTTTATTAAGCCACTGGGAAGTCCCAGGTTTGGAAAAGAGATTTTCAAACGTCGGTGGCCATACCCACTACTGGATCTACCACAGGGATTCTGACTCAGTAGATCCGGCCTGGGGCCCAGGAATCTCCATTTCACTCCCCCAGATGCCTGCCATATACACTCAACTTTGAAGACATCCAAGAGTGAGATGGTTTCATCGGATTATTTTGTTTCTCAGAACACTTACCATGAAAAAATGGGATTTTTTAAAAATAAAAGGTAAGTAAAGGAATGAGGATAATTTTTTAAAAAGATTTTGAGAAGCAGGCTCCCGCTGAGTAGGGAGCCTGGTGTGGGACTCAATCAAGGACCTGAGCTGTAGGCAGACACTTAACCGACTGCGCTACCCAGGCGCCCCTGGAATGAGGATAATTTTGAAGCAGACTCCACTCTTCCTGCTCCAGAGGAAGGTAGAATGTGATGAGAGGCTGTGGCTAACTTAAGGAGAGCTCCGGGGAATTTAGGACCTGACGCTGGGGTAAGGGTGACGCAGGAGGGACAGAGTCACAGAAGCCCCGTTCCTTCCCTCCTCCATGGCAGCCCCTCAGTCCAAAATCTACCACATATTCCCAGCCTGACTCTAACACTGAGCTCGTACTGGAACAGAACAGCCACAGGACAGGGTAAATGCCTTTATAAACTGCAGCTCGGACTTAGTCTTGGTGAAGATAGCAAATTACGCCCTGAGGGTTCCCAGCCTCTGGAATCTCCTTATTAATATGACACATGGGCCACTCTAGCCGAAAACCAGGTTGCCAGTTCTCAGCGAAGTACTTATCGTTACTATCGAAAGATCACATCACTCATTTTGCAAAAGGTCCAAATGCACTTTGCTTATTCTCCTTCCTGGAGAAAACATGACTGTGTCAGCTTGATCCGGTGTAGTAGGTATTTGTTTTTCCTACTAGAAACGTGTTCTTTGCTCACCTCTCAGGATTCATAGTGAACCCTTAGCTCCTGATGTTTCTTCTTCTCAGTCACTGCCTCTCTGGTCTGGACCCACAGGTTACATAAGGCAGGCTTTATTTTGCTCTGCAGCAATCTATCCCTATCTATCAAAATATATACGGGCTCATTTACTTTGTTTTCTGCCTCCCTCTACTAGAATGTCAGCTCTACATGAGGGCATAGTTTTGGTCTGTTTTGTTCCCTGGGCCTAGAACGGTGCCTGGTTCTTAGTAGGCCCTTAGGAAATATTTGTTGAAGGGATGAATAAATGGGTTTGGTTTTATTTCCAGTTGGGGGAGGGGAGGGTAGAATGGGTTGAAGCTTGCTGAGCTAAAGGACAGGAGAGAGTGGTGGGTTCTAGAATACTCGAGGAAGAATATTATTTAAGGAAATAAGAAATGCCATGGGCAAAGAGACAATCAGAACCAAAGTTTATGGGCAAAGAGACAATCAGAACCAAAGTTGAACAGTTGCAAGGCCCTAATCCTGGGGTGGAAACAAGGCACGAAGACCAAAGAGGTGGGTGAACAGGAACCAAGGGAGGGAGGCTCCAGGAACCAGGTTGGAAGCACAGAGCCCTGAGATTGGACATAAGGTCAGAAGGTGAGCCGGAGGGAAAGGGTGTGGCAGACGAGTCAGCAGAATTACACCTGACCAACCAAATTCTGCTTCCTCCTGGTCTTCTCTTATAAAAGTAGGACTTTAAAAACTGGATTTGGGTTTTGCTTTTTAACTTACATTGAAAAGTAGCAAGTTATTATTGGTATGAGATGAATTAGCACAGAAACTTCTAAGTGATAAAGAAATATAAGATAGGTGAACTACTAACAGTGTACCATTTCCCCCCTATTTTTTGTATCAAAAAACCTGACAAATTCATAACCATCGTGAGACCTAGTTTGAATCTCAGAGTATTGTTTTACATATGTTTCATTTTTTAATTTTAAAACAATTCCAGACTTACAGAAAAGTTGCAAAACAAACAGACAAAAACAAAAACAATCCAAAAAAAAAAAGAATTTCTGTATACCAGATTCCCCAAATATTAACATTTACCATGTTTACCTTGCCATTCTCTCTCTGTGTGCTTTTTTCTAAATCATTTGAGTAGGTTGTAGATATAATGTTCCTTCATCCCTAAACATTTCTGTGTGTACTTCTTAAACACAAGGATATTTTTTGACATAACCACAGTACAATGATCAAAATGAAGTAATTAATTTTGATTCACTACCGTATTTTAATCTAAGGGCCTTATACAAATGTTGCCAACTGTCCCACTCGTCTTCTACAGCATCTTGAAGGCAGGGGCCCGTGCTTTACCCCCTGCCGTGGCGGTCACTGGCTGAGAGCAGCTCAGCACGAGCACCACGGCAGATCGGACAGCTGGGGCTGTCACTGAATTCTCATTCTGCAGGGAGAGCTCTGTGTAGTGAATTTCCATGACTGCCAAAAGTATCTTGTAACCAAATGAGAAAGGCCAAGAGCATCCCCAGAGGTCCATCCTGAACAGGGTTGGACTGTTGAACCCATGCCAGAAACTACCTACCTCTAGACCTCTTACTAGGCAAGAAACATAGGGTTGTTGCCTTATCTCTAGGGATACATTCCAAGACCCCTAGTGGATGTCCAAAACCACAGATAGTACCAAATCCTCTATTTACTACGTCTTTTCCTATATATATATACCTATGATAAAGTTTAATTTATAAATAGGGCACAGTAAGAGATTAACAGTAATTAAAAATAAAATAAAACAATTATAACAACATAGTGTAATAAAAGTTATGTGAATGGAATCTCTCTCTCAAAATATCTTATTGTACTGTACTCAGCCCTCTTATGACGATGATGTGAGGTGATAAAATGCCTACGTGACCTGTGAAACAAGGTGAGTGACGTAGACGTTGTGACGTAGCATTAGGCTACTGTGAATTTCTGACAATTTGTCAGAAGGAGGATCCTCTACTTCCAGACCACAGCTGACCACAAGTAATTGAAACAGCAAAAAAGCAAAACTACAAATAAGGGGGAACGACTGAAAACCCCTATGCATTTAAGCCACTGTAAGTCAAGTTTTTTGTTATGTATAGCCAAAAGCATTCCTAACTGACATAATCCCCTAAAAGTGGAAATACCAGATTTTTACAGCGATATGTGCACAGGCACATGCACTCGTACACACACACACACACACACACACTCAAACTGCTCTCAAGAAAAAAATTAACGAGTGAACTACGTAATACCTGAGTGCACCTGCTTCCTCTCAGCACATCCAATATATTCCTATCACTTCAATTTATTTCGATGACTTTAATAGGCATAACACCTTTCGTTAACAATTCTTGCAGGATCACAGAATTTTAGAGTCGAAAGAAACCTGAGTGATTATCTCATCTAAACTCCTTCACAGTACCTAAAATTTTAAGAAATGTGTTTACAAGTAACAAAAGCAGTCACAAAAGGGGGAAGAGTGATGTAACAGCAGGTAGCAGAAGCTGCTGAACCCAGGTACAAGTACTTCAGTGATCCCAAGCCCAAAATCTAAGGCTGAGGCGCGCCTGGGTGGTGCAGTCGTTGGGTGTCTGCCTTCGGCTCAGGGCGCGGTCCCGGTGTTGTGGGATCGAGCCCCACATCAGGCTCCTCCACTAGGAGCCTGCTTCTTCCTCTCCCACTCCCCCTGCCTGTGTTCCCTCTCTCACTGGCTGTCTCTCTCTGTCAAATAAATAAATAAAATCTTTAAAAAAAAAAAAATCTAAGGCTGAGTTCATCAACGTGTTCGTTATGTACTTTCCTACAATTCTCTTTACGGTCAGAACCAATAAACTCTTTTTCTCCCACAGATAATACAATAGTAACTTTAAAGACATTTATACTGGTAAAGTTTACTATGTCATTATATCAATACAGTGTAATGGAGAGAAGCAAATATTTGCTATCAGCTTCAATCAATTTCACGGTAGGCTCTGCCACTTGCTAAGGGTGAAACCTTGGGCAAATAAATGATTGGTCCTTTCTTTGTCTTAGTTTCTTCATCTATAAAATGGGAATGCTATAATAGTTCCTATCTCTTAAGGTCGTTGTGAGAATTAAAAGAAGTAATACGTGTAAACACTTAGAACAGGTTAGCTGCTGTTATTACAGTGTGGTACGCTAAGCCATATGCATTAGCTATGTCATCGAAATGAATGTGGATTGTGACATTATCCTGGCATTTACTGGCCTTGGGTTGTCCACCACGAGGGTTAATGAACTTTGGGTTCTATCTCCCACTGGGCCTGACTGAGCGCCAGCCTCCATGCTTTTCCATTGTTGGCAGGAGGCTGGACCTCGGATCTTTGTACTTTGGGAAACTTTGAACCTGAAATTGCAACAAAGGAAGGGCAGTTTATTTGGGGAGGTTTTACTCATGTTGCCATGGAAATTGATCCCTTTTCCAGCCTTCTGTCTACACCGTCCAGTGCAGAGTCATTGTTCCTTAGCAGACTTTTGTAAGACACCAGCAGATACCCTCAGAAGATCTAAAACACCCAAACCAGGGCCTGAGGCTTTCTGTGAAGTCCCTTTAGTAATCGATGCAGCTTCTTCTCTAGAACTCCTGAAATGCTGTAACCCCATATTAGTAAGTGGAGCTATGTCTGTACCTGTATCTGTATCTTCAAAGGGGAAACATTTGTAATCTGAGTGTCAATGCCCAGCTGCGGTGAAGTTCATACATGAAGGCAACAGAAATAAATTCTTGGTTATTCAAGGGCCCAGACAATCTACTACCTTCATAGCATTTCTGAAAAAATTACTCCAAGGCATACTCAGCAAACTGAGAAATAAGGTAAACTCAATAGTGGAAAGGTCATGGCATACAAAGGTGATGAATGTTGAGACCACTGAATGTCCTTCTAACTCAAAGGAAACTGTGCATTAGTTATATGGACTCTTTGCACAATGACTTGCACTTTATAGGTTGAATGGAAGCAAGTAATAGTAGCTTTTGGAAACTTAGCTTAGTAGCAGTAGATTTCTGAGAAAATTTCCTGATCAACTTTCTGCAGCCTACAGCAAACTATTTAAACAGAATTTTTGAAAAGTCAAATAAGCTTCTTACTTACATGTACTAAGTTGGGGCTAATAATGCTTCAACTCTTTTTTTTTTTTCCCAAGTAGGCTTCACGCCCAACATGGGGTTTGAACTCATGACCCCGAGATCAAAAGTTTCATGCTCTACTGACTGAGCCAGGCAGGTGCCCCAATAATGCTTTAATTCTAAATAAAATTTTATTTTTACCCCATGGCTTTGGGTCAGATTATCCATCTTTCCCTACTGTCTATAGAAATAAGACATATGATGAAGAACAAGTTGTACCAAAAGGACCGTTATTCCCATTCCCCAGCCTTTTGGGAGACCAAGTGACAAAATGGAAATAGGCAGTCAAGTCAGGTCAGGGAGTCAATGCTGAGTCTCCAAATTATTGGCTGTATAATCATAAACAGGTCACTTCAGGGCTCTTTGTCTCAAATTCTTGATTAATCCCTTATTCCACAGCAAAAGGAGACAAAGGAGGTTTCCCGATTGTCTCTAACCTGGACTCGAGTGGGAGAGGAAATTCTCACTATTCAATACTATCTAAAGTGACAAGTTGTTTTGTTTTTGAGCAAACCTTCAAAAATAATGAGATGAATTCACATGCCAGGAAAGATTAAAAAACTAGGATTGACATGAGATAGAATGTAGAGAACTTACATCCTCCCTGACAAGGGGCATAGCAACTGTACTCATATTCGTACAATTTTCTATAGTTTTTCCAGTGGGCCTGTGTGTGTGTGTGTGTGTGTGTACAATTTGATCTTTACTGTTCTCTGAGGAAAGAATTGTCTCCTTTTTTCTTTTTTCCTCAAATGGACAGAGTCTCAGAGAAATTAACTGTTCAAAAATAAATGACAAGGGGCACCTGGGTGGCTCAGTTGGTTGGACTTGGTTTCAGTTGAGGTGAGCTCAGGTCTTGATCTCAGGGCTGTGAGATCGAGGCCCTGCATTGGGCTCCACACTCAGGGCGGAGTCTGCTTGGGATTCTCTCTCTCTCTGTCCCTCCCCTGCTAAAATCAATCAATCAATCAATCAATCAATCAATCAATGGCAAGACAGAGGTGGAAGGATGATGGCAATAGTAAGAATGATGGAGTAAGGACCTCTGAAAAACTGATCTTTCATAAAAACAACAAGAACACTGACAAAAATTGTCAAAAACAACTTGTTCAGAACTCTAGAAATTAACAAAAGGGGAGCATTCATTTACCAAAAAAAATGCTGAATCTCAGTAAGTACAGTGCACTTTGTGGAATTTCCACTTGCCCTATTCCCACCCCTTCTCCTCAACTCTGCAGCAGCCTTAAAAACAAACACACTCAGCAGCCTAGTTCCCACTGGAGGGGACAGAATGGGTTGAGAACTCCCCAAAACACCATTCTCAGAGAATGTCGTTATTTAACATGTGTGGCAGTCCCCTGGAAAATCCTGTTTTTAAGGCCTTGTCTTAATTTGAACTGAGTCAGACCAGCTTCTTCCCCAGGGACATTTGTCAAAAACAATCAATAGCAATTCTTTAACACCACAGCTGCCTGAGTCAGTGATAACAATGCAGACACACAAGAAGCTGACCAAAAAAACTTAAAAGGAAAAGCTGGGGAATGACATATTCATAAGGAGCTTCGAAAAGGTCCAAAGTATTCCCAGAAATCTAGAAGGACACAAATGGGTGAGTTGTGTGCATGCCCAGAAAAGACCTAACCAAATGAAAAGACATCTTGTGTTCATGTATTCAAAGATTTAATATGTTAAGGTGGCAATACTCCCCAAATTGATCAATAGATCAATGCAACCCCTGTCAAAATTCTAAGTGCCTTTTTGCAGAAATTGACAAGTTGATTCTAAAATGCATGGAAATGCAAGGGACTCAGAATAGTCAAAACATTCTTGAAAAAGAAAAGCAAAGTTACAATTATGCTTCCCAAATCCAAAAGTTACTACAAAGCTATAATAATCTGTTCAGTAAGATATTAACATAGGATAGACAGATAGATCAATGGAATTGAATTGTGAGTCCAGAAATAAATTATTACACTTATGGTCAGTTAATTTGTACAAGGGTACCAACACAATTTAATGTGGAAAGAATAGTCTTTTCAACAAATAATGCTGGGACAACTGGATATCCACATGCAAAAAAATGAAGTTTGAACCTTACCTGTGTTAGTCGGGGCTCTCCAGAGAAACAGAACTAATAGGTTATGGATAGATCTATAGAATGAGATTTATTATGAGGGATTGTCTCATACAATTATGGAGGCCAGGAAGTCCCACAGTCTTCTGTTTGCAAGCTAGAGACCCAGAGAAGCCAGGTTAGTTCCAGTCTAAACCAGAACCAGGGGGCTGATGGTGCAAGTCGCAGTCTAAGTCTGAAGTCCAAAGAACTAGGAATGCTGATATCCAAGGGCAGGAGAAGATGGATGCGCCAGCTCAAACAGGAGAGCAAATTCACCCTTCCTCCACCATTTTGTTCTATTCAGGGCCTCGGTGAATTGGATGGTGTCTACCTACATTGGTGAGAGTGATCTTCTTTACTCAGTCCACCAATTCAAATGCTAATCCGTCCTGAAAAGACCCTCACAAACATAGCCAAAAATAATGTTTTTCCAGCTTTCTGGGCAACCCTTAGTCTAGTCAAGTTGACATGTAAAATTAGGTATCACATTATATACAAAAATTTACTCAAAATCAAAGACCTAACTGTAATGTCTAAACTATAAAACTCTTAGAAGAAATCATAGGAGTGAACCTTCCTAAACAATGTTTTCTTAAATATAACACCAAAAGCATAACAACAAAGAAAAAGTAAATTGTACTTCATCAAAATTTAAAAGTTGTGTGTCGCAAATGACACTACCAGGAGAGTGAAAAGACAACCCACAGAATGGGAGAAGATATTTGCAAATGATATATCTGATAAGAGATGAATATCAAGAATATATAAAGAACTTACACAACGCAACAGTAAAAAGACCAATAACCCAATTTAAAATTAGGAAAAGTGTGAATAAATGTTTTTCAGAGAAAATAAACAAATCTCCAATAAGCATGTGAAAAGATGTTCAACATCACTAATGGTTGGGGAAACGCAAACTAAAACCCCAGTTAGATACACTTCTACCCACTAGGGTGCTATAATAAAAAAGATGGACAATAACCAGTGTTGGTGAGGAAGGATATAGGGAAGTTGGAACTCTAGCACCCTGCCGGTGGGAACAGAAAATGGTTCAGTCACTTTGGAAAACAATTTGAAGTTTTAAAATGTCAAATACAGAGTTCCCACCTGACCTAGCATTCCACTTCTAATTATAGCCTTCCACTCCAAGATCATTAAAGATATGTTCACACAAAAACTTACACACCAATGTTCAGAACAGCATTATTTATGATAGCAAAAAGTGGAAACAGTCCAAATGTCTATCAACTGGTGAACGGATAAACAAGATGGCATTTATTTATTCAAGGAATATTACTCAGCCATAAACAAGAATGGAGTACTGATACATGGTACAGCATGGGTGAACCTTGAACACATGACACAAGTAAAAGATCCAGACACAAAAGGCCACATATTGCATGATTTTCTTTATATGAAATTTCCAGAGCAGGATAATCCATGCAGACTGAAAGTAGATTGGTGACTGGCTAGAGTCAGAGGAAGGTTGGGCTGAAATGGGAGTCTCTGCTAACAGCATGGGGATTCTTTGGGGCATGAGGAAAATGTTTTGAAGTAAGAGAGTGGTCATGGTTACATCACCCTGTGAATACTTCAAAGCACTGAATTGTATACTTTAAAAAGATGAATTGTGGGGCACCTGGGTGGCTCAGTTGGTTAAGCATCTGCCTTCGGCTTAGGTCATGGTCTCTGGGTCCTGGGATCGAGTTCCGCATCGGGCTCCCTGCTTGGTTGGGAGCCTGCTTCTCCCTCTGCCTGCCGCTCCCCCTGCTTGTGCTCTCATGCTCTCTCTCTCTGACAAATAAATAAATAAAATCTTTTAAAAATATATGCTTCTCTCCTTTTTAATGCTAATTTTGAGCAAATTATATATATATATATATGTATATATATATAAAATATACCACATTTGTTAAAGTGAAACTCCAAACAAAATAATAATGAAAACAATAACTAATATCAAAGTTTGTTCCATGTTAAGGACCTTTCTATTTTTATGGAAATTCTGAATCTTTGCATTCTTCTAGGGAAAAATGTGGTGGGGGAGCTTCTTAGCTTGTTTTTTACTTCAAGTGTCAGTATATGAAAATGTTAAATTCAGTATGTGTGTTGAATGCCTTCTATGTTCAAAGAACTGTGCTGAGCATATGGTAAAAATGTATGACTATGTTAAGGGCATGGTAGACGTTGGCATAAGGAGATTACAGTCTCCTGTGCTACGGTGAGGCCGTCTCCAATCATCCCACTGAGAAATTTAAACCTCCACACCACCCTAACACTCTCTACTCTCATCCACGCTTCATTTTTTTTTCCTTAGCAAAATGTAACATACTCTGTATTGTATCTACTTATGTTTTTTGTTTATTGCCTTTTCCTCCCAACAGAATCGAGGCTTCATGAGAACGGGCACTTTGTGCATCCCGTTCACTGCTGCGTCTCCAATGTCCGGAATGCTGGTTGGCATTTTCTATAGATCTAGATCTAGACCTAGCTAAACAAGTAAGCACCTAATTGGTAAATTGTCAAGAATGAGCCAGATGGTGCAGCCACAGCTAGTACATGAAGAGATGGCTTGGAAGCAGAAGATGGGTCGATTTCTGGTGTGGATGTTCTTGGACAAGGCTTTTGTCTTCATTTACAAAGTGAAGAAGCTGGATTATCAGGACATTCAAATTTTCCCATCTTACAAATCATCGACCCGCACTGAAGAATCTGGGCTCCTCTATGAGAAACAAAAGCCCATTATTTTCCAAGAACAACATTTATATGTGCGTCTGCATTCTGTTGCATTTTTCATGTATGACAAGCTTTAAGAACATAAAAATTATAATACTATAGATGGGAGTAAATTTTATTGCTAGGATTTATAATATAATAAATAATAATGACATAAAGAGTTAAAATTACAGTGATGCCTTTGGGAATATTTTAGTGTAATGCCAACACTAAACACACTAGTAATAAACTAAAAATTATAGTAATGTTATTACAAAAAGCATCATGTATGGCTCCTGAAAACTACTTATATTCTTATAATTTACTCAAAAATATTTCATAGAGTAGTTATGTAAGACATTACCATTAAAGGAGACTGTATGTGCCTCGAGAGAACCTTTCAAGCAGGTTGACACACCTTGCAAACCCAGAAAACTGGGAACCTAATTGAGCTCACAGAACAGGTGGTATAAACTGTATTCTGCTTGCTAATGGATTTTTCCTTTGAAAAACAGGCAGCAGAATTTGGTCTGAGGCTCACATATGTTCTAAGCAGTTATCCATGTGTCATGATTGAGTGGGGTAGCTGGGTAGTTAATTGTCTCTCCCACCTTAAATTTCTTTCTTTTTTTTTTCTAAAAAAAATTTTTTTAAAAGATTTTATTTATTCATTTGACAGAGACAGAGACAGCCAGCGAGAGAGGGAACACAAGCAGGGGGAGTGGGAGAGGAAGAAGCAGGCTCATAGTGGAGGAGCCTGATGTGGGGCTCGATCCCATAACGCCGGGATCACGCCCTGAGCCGAAGGCAGACGCTTAACCACTGCGCCACCCAGGCGCCCCACCCACCTTAAATTTCTTAAGCATTTATTGTCATCCTACAAAAAGAAGCTAAGTGTTGTGCATGACCAAATTACCTCCGGTGAGCTTTGCAATAGTCCTGAACTGGTTGACAATCTGTGGGTAAAATAACCTCCCTTTGTCGCCTTCCTTCGTAGCCAGAAGATCCCCGGAGACGCATGTCATCAGGTCAGGTCACCACCCTGCGGAATCTCCTGCAATGGCATCTTCGTGTCCAAAGGATAAAGCCAAGCTTCCTAGCAGATTGTATGGCCCTCCAAGATCCGGGCTTGTCCCCTCTTTCTGTTCATAGCTGAGCACTCCCCATTCACTCTCTGCGTTCCAGGAGCCCCTGTAAGTCAGAGCTGCTCTCAGGTTCTCAAAAGTGGTATGCTCTTGCTTCAGAATTTGCTTTTCAATTAAAAAAATTTTTTGAGGTAAAATTCATACAACATAAAAGTCATCACTTCAATCATTTTAAAGTGTATAATTCATGTTAGGCAACTGTCGCCACTACCTAACATTTCCATCAGCCCTGAAAGAAACCGACCCCACACCCATTGGAAGTCATGGCCCTGTCCTTTCTACCCCCATCCCCGCAACCACTAATCTACTCTCCGTCTCTATGGATTGACCAGTTCTGGACATTTCACAGAAATGAAATCATACAGCATGTGGCTTCTTTCACTGAGCATCAGGTTTTCAGGGGTCGGCCACACTGTAGCAGTATCAGTACTTCCTTCCTTTTTATGACTGAGTAATATTGCATTGTACGAATAGACCACATTTTGTGTATCCATTTGTATGTTGGTATACATTTGGGTTGTTTCCACTTTTTTCGTTATTATGAATAACACTGCCATGAATACTTGCATACAGGCTTTTATGTGAACATATGTTTTCAATTATTTTGCATCTAGACCTGGGAGTGGAATTGCTAAGTCTTGTGGTAACTCGTATAGGTAACTTTTTAAGAAACCGTGTAACTATTTTCTCTCCAGGATGTTGGCTCTGGGATTATTTCAAATGTGTCATTCCTTTGTCTGGTGCATTCATCCTTGTAGATCCTAGCTGAGACATTACTTCCTCAAACAAGCCTTCCCTGATCACTTAACTTGAAACAAGATATCCTTAAAATCTGACATAGAGAATACTATTCTAACACATACCATATTATTTTGTACTCGGTTGTTTCTGTCTTTACCAATACACCCCTAGTCTCTGAAGTCTGTTAGGAGGGGATATGTGTATCTTATTCTCTAGACAGGGCCTGAAATCTGGAAGGCATGCAGTGAGAAATGGTTAAATTGAATACTCAAAGCATATATTCCATTCAAAGCAACAAAAGCCTCTGTCGCATGATTCTTCCACTAACAAAAGTCTACATAAATAGATTTATGGAGCTATCGTTGAAAAATGATCATTAGTGAATTATTTATATATGTGTGTATACGTACAGACATACATTTATCACTAATGTTCATGACTAATTATTTTGGTGGCTGATTTTCTTTTAAGTGCTCAAGAATAAAATTTAGGGACCCTCTGTTATGCCCAGATTGAAATTGCATTAATTGGTATAAATGTTTCCAAAAAATCATTGCTGCCTTTTGACCAAGTAATTTTACTTCTGAAAGTCCTAAGGAAATAATTCTAAATGCAGAAAATGTTTTATGCATAAATGCACTGACTAAAGAATTATTTATAAATAATTAAAAATTGGAAACAAATTCCCTCGATAGGTAATAGAGGGATAGCTACATAAATTTGACAGATATTAAAAATAACATTCAAGAAGAATCTAGAATAATGTGGCAGAAATTATATTATACTGTGACTACAACTATTTAAAGAGGAGGAAAACCCCAAACCTATACTACGAAATATATTAAAATGTGAAATGGAATGGTTTATGTGGTGGGACAATATATGATTTTTCCCTTTTATTCCAGTTTCTAAATTTTAAATGTGATTTTATTACTATTATAGTTTTTCTAAAAGTGCCATAAACATTTGAAGCAAATAACACAAAAACTTTTTAAAAGCCCCTATGACTAAAATGTGCGTCTGCTGATGTTTTTGTTTAGGACTTTCATTTTGAGGGTGTAGGGACAAAGATTTCTAATGCATTATGAGACGCTGTAGGGTAACTGGTAATTCAGAAAACATTTAGTCCAAATCAGCTAAGAAAACTCCAAGATTCCGGGAAATATTGGTAGTCTTATCTATACTTTTCCACATTCCTAATTATTATACAATGCCTGAGGAATGTAGAGCAGAAGTCTGTCCTCAAACTTCAGTGAACAGAATAATGACCCAAACCTCCGGGTTCAATGAGATTCCCCGGTCCTGACCCCAGAGATTCAGACTCACTAAATCTGTGTTGGAGTTCAGGCATCTGCCATTTTTATCTAATAAGCAAAGTACTGATACAGATGAGCCGTGGACCACGTGCTATGAAAAACATGCTTTCCATCAGCTTCTAAGGTCTTGACCTATTTCCTTTTATTTTTTTAAGATTTATTTATTTATTTATTTATTTGAGAGACAGAGGATGCAAGCAGGGGGAGCGGCAGAGGGAGAGGTAGAGAATCTCAAACAGACTCCCCGCCCAGCATAACCAAGAGTGGAAAACTCCACTGGCTGAGCCACCCAGGTGCCTCTGACCTATTTCTAATTCAGAAGTGGCCAGTTGTCATGAACTCTGCTATGGAGGATAAATTCTGCAAAATTCTGCTGCACCGCCTACAGCACAGCTGACCCCTGCAACCCCAAGGGGGAAATTTTACAGAGCACTTTACATTCGTTTGCTTGCTCTCAGGAAAAAAACAGAAAATAGAAAAAAGAGAAAGAAAACGCCTATGCTTTAAATTTGAACCAGTGTCTCATGTCTTGCCCCTTTGGGATAATAATAGGTGAGCAGCCACTTACATTATTTCTAAACTGGCCCCGTTGATAGGTCCATTAATATAAAAAACAGGCTAAAGAATCACTCTAACCTTCCTTTCTTAATTCCAAGAACCTTGGCTATTCAGTCAGTTTTTGGACATGGACTTTGGATAAACAACGAGAACATCTCATCAGTGGTTCAGGGTAACTTTATCATCTTAAAACTTGCAGCCTGCAGTGCGAGTCTGGCTGTCTGGCAGCGAATCCTCTCCCAGGGATGCCCTAGAGGTGAGAAAGTGGGACATCCACACATCCCATGTGATCACAATCCCAGCATTTGCCAAATTCATGTCTAACGGCTTGAATTCTATGCTGGAAGGAAAAGGAGATCTTTGCTGGAAGCTTTCACCGAATTCTAAAGGGAATTTTATCCCCTTTGTAGCCAACCCTGAGTTCTACTTCTCTGTCAGGCCTGTAAGTAAAGCGCAAGGATTCTTCAAGAGTCTGAGTCACAAAGTAAAGCTTGTGAGAAAAAAAATTGCTTCAACAAACCCTCCAGCTGCTGTGCTGCTATTGTCGTCACACTGTATAATTTAACTTCTTCCTTATTTTTCCCTTTGTTTCTTACCAGGGGTTAAGGGGTCGGTGCCCATGTGTATGTCTACCTCTTCCCCTCTCCAGAGGGCGTGTCTATGAAATTGATCGGGTGGGGGAGTAGTTAGAGCAGAAGACTGGGGGGTCTTTGGAAAACCACCAGCAGAGAGGACAGGGGCTCAAGATACCCCTTGAAAACGCAAGTGGCTGCTGGGATGGACTTCCAGACGGCACAGGCACCTTTATTTACCTGGCCAGGAAACAGCCGTGGCCATCCTTGATCAGCTCTGTCCGCTTCCTTGTTGCGGGGAGCCTGGATTCTGCCTAATAACAACCCATCTGAGAGTCCCATTGGCTGTGACTAACCTTACTTAAGGATATTGGCAACATTCCCTTACTACATTGACGGAATAACTACTGGTGGGCATTTAGCTTAGATGTAATTCAAGAAAGGGATGGTCAGTAATATATTTTTTAACTTTCTAGTTTGAAATAATTTCAAACTTAGAGAAAAGTGGCAAGAACTGTACAAAGAACTATTTACCCTTTACTTCTATTCCTCAAATGTTAACATTTATCTCTGCTCTGTCCTTCCCTTCCTATCTAGTAATAGGCTTACTAAGAACAACTTTAGATTTACAGAAAAATTGAGGAGCTGGGACATCCAATTCAGATATACTGCCTCCCCCGCACACAGCTTCCCTCCTAGTAACATCTTACATAGGTATAGTACATCTGTTACAATTAATGAACCAACATTGATAGTATATTGCTATTAACTAAAGTCTATAGCTTATTCAGATTTCCTAAATCTTTACTTCCTTGCTGGTGTCACTTTAACTTGACTCAATCTTTCTGAAGTATGAGCTGGTAAATGTATCAAAACACAAAACTGCACCTGGGAAAAGAGCCAAGAAATAAAAGAACCTCATAATTATTTTTTACAAAGATATTTTATCAATATTATTTGTAAAAGTGAGAAATGACCCAAATGTCAAAGACTAGGGGAATAGCTAAGTAAACTATCATATATTAACATCGTAATATACCTCTGGCTATCAAAAATGTAAACTAAATTGTTTACATTTTTTTGAAAATTGTTTTAATATTTGGAATATGCTGTTAATGAAAACAGTGCCAAGCAAAATAAAGTACATAAACTGATTAGAATTAGGCAACCCAAAATTAAAAGGGAATTTAATGGATTGGAAATTACTGGAATTTATTACTTAGATTATGTCTTCTGTGAATATGTCTGAATTGCTTTTAAAAATTATTATTAAAAAATACAACTATAGCAATTTTCATCTTCAGAAAATGCTTTAAGTAAAAGATCAATGATAAGATATACTATATAAGATAAAAATATTTCAGAGTTGTATACTCCCTTCCACATCCTTATGTTGAGTGGTAAAGTATTTCCAAAATATTCTCCCTAACTTTCAGGAAAAATAAAGGTTAAACTAGACCAGTGGTACTGGTAGGTCTAGCCCATTTTGAGTTGTAATCAAGCATAGTAAATGTTCTTCAATCCTATTTGGCCCACACCCTTCTCTGTCTCTGCTGCCCCACTGCCCCGTAAGCAAACAGAAAAGTTACAGGTGAGAGATGGGTGGTCACAGCCGGGAGCTCCCTCTTGTCTTCCTTGTATGGGTGGGAGCCAGCAAGCAGTTTCCTGGAGGCAGGGCCTCCTGCCTGAAAAGTCACGCAGCCAGAACAATGGGCAAAGAAGCTGGGCAAAAACAAAAGAAAAGTATTGCTTCTACTTGAAGGAAGGCAAAGAATGACTTTTTAAATAATGTAATGTGTAATACATTTGGGATATAGCCCCTAAACTGTCAGAGAAAGGAAGTGATATTGAAGCAAAAGTCTGGTCTACAGATGAATTCTAAACTGCCCCCCATTCAGCCATCTGAAGACATAAACTTTTCCTTATCTGGAATTCTATATATAATACCCAATTCAAATGGAAAAAATAATAATACATTAGGTAAAAAAAACAAGTTGAAAACTATTATGCATAGCATGGTTTCATTTTTGTTGTAAAATCCGGAAGGATACACACAAAATATTATTAGTAATTACCTCCAGGTAGTGAAATGAGGGCAGCTTTTGTTTTCTTTTCTTCTCTTTACCTGCGTTATTTGATCTTTTTTACAACAAACATGTATTATTTGTATAACTTTTAAATTTCTTAAAATATACAAAAAGATATAAAATTTATAAAACTCAACCTATTGTCAACTGACTTTGGTTCCACGCATCTCAAATGCAGCTATGATGGATATTCGTAACGATACACAGAAAGCACGTGAAGATCTGAAGACTTTGAAACACATAAATTACTTTGTGTTTAGTTTTAGTGCCGAGTATATATAATTATAATCCAAGTATCTTAAACTGTTAATCATGTAAAGAATATGTGAGAAACCCCTATTAACTAGAATAATTTGCTAATCAAAGCAGTCTATTTCCCAAACCTACCAGATAATGGGAATATTTATTGTGGCGCCGTCCCACATCACAAAATACTTCTTCACTGACGTCTCCTCATAAAGAGTTTTCTATTTCCTTTTATGAACACCTGCAACCCATTACTTCAAAGCCATTATCCATCATAAGCCAGTATCTAGATACTGTGGCTTTAAATTTATAGAGGATGGGATTTCCTCAACTTTTCCCAACTCATAGAAAATGAATAAAGGCACAAGGAGTTTTGAATGGAAGAAAATACCACACAAAAGCCTCCACAACAGAATTTGAGTTGGAGATGTACCACAATGAAGAGGAAAACGTGAACTACGGTAGAAGAGCAGCCATCTTGTGCCCGCAGTGCTGGGATTGCCAGGTGATTCTTGTCCACCTGTTCCGCCGTGCTGCTCTTCCAGGTGGCCCTGAAGAAGCTTTTAGCAGGAAAACACCTGGACCCGAGAGACCACAAGAAGGTATAAGGTGACACACGTAATACAACTTCTGCCTACAGCAGTGCATCTTTCCCTGTGCTTAGAGAATTAATCCTTTTCTCAAAAAATCACAGGCTGTTCAGGATTAGGATTTAGTCTCTGCATTGGCTGCCTCATGCAGATACTTTCCTTTACTAATAATCTGGAAGATGTTTTGAACAAACACATCAAATCTTGTGGTGTTAGTACGAATAGATATAACCAATGCACTTTCTTATTATGCCCCTTTAGAATATACATGATGGGTGGGTGGAGGTGGTAACATAAGATATCAATAATACCCATAATTCAGATTTTCAATTACTTTAAAAACCTTAACAAGTAACAGATAGTCTTGAGGGGCACCTGGTTGGCTCAGTCGCTTAAGCCGCTGCCTTCAGCTCAGGTCATGATCTCGGGGGCCCTGCTTCTCCCTCTGCCCCTCCCCCCTGCTCGTTGTCTCCCTCTCTCCCTCTCTCTCATAAATAAAATCTTTAAAAACAAAACCGAAAACAAGTAGTCCTGAGTTTCAACCCCTTGTCAGTCCCTGACTAAATGCTATCCAGGCCAAGAACAAAGATCAGAAAAGAACATGCTTGTGAAAGATCGTCCACACTGGATTTCACACTGCTCCTGAAACAAATGCTTATACCTCAGTTTTGAAAAGTGGTCCCAGGATTCAGTTTTCCCATCTATGACAGACATCAGGAATCTTGCCCAAGAAATCCAGGGCAATATTCTGTTATCTCTTCACGATGAGTAGAAAGATGGCTTCACGGGTTGGCTAATTATACACCATTAGGAAATGTTACTTAGGTCATATGCCCCTTAGGAATCAAGAATTAAAATCACTACAGTGAGAGATTTGGCCTCAGGATAAAGTAAAATCGTTCTTCTATGGTTTTTCCCCCTATTTGCTGCTACCTGTTAGTAATATTGTACATTGTAGCCCCTTCCATTCTGAAGATCTGAGGTCAACTTGACGTTATTGCTATCTTTTTCTTCCTCTTTCTCCTCTCCTTTCCTCACAAAATGAAGGCTCACAGAGATTTCATATTTGGCAGAGAACCATTTAGGGCCACACCAGGTGAAAATTAGGAACACTCATTCAACATCCAGACACTGTAAAGGCATAGCTAGTCCTATGCAGGTGATGTATTCTAGTCCTTTCCAGAAAGAAAGGTCAATGTGACTTCCTGGACCATCAGTTCGGGCAAAGCTGTTGTCATCAGCTGAATGAATATTCATTTGCTCCCTTTTTAAAAAAAGATTTTATTTACTTATTTTAGAAAGAGAGAGTGAGAGAGAGGGCAGAGGGAGAGGGGGAGAGGGGGAGGGAGAGGGAGAAGGAGACTCCTCGCTGAGCAGGGAGCCTGACTGGGACTCCATCCCAGGACCCTGATCATGACCTGAGCGGAAGGCAGACCCTGAGCCACCCAGGCATCCCCACTTGCTCCCTTTTTAAAGTTCATTTTAATTAGAAACTCCAAATATTCTGATCTAAACAGCCTTATGTGATTTGGCAAGGCTAGGTCCTCAGACCACTAAGGAAATGGGTCTATTTCTGGCCTAATTCCTCCTGGCCTCAGCACTACCTTGGCTGGCTCGGTCTCTTAGGCAATGAGACCTCTCCTGGGATTGTGGTAAGTCTCTTAGTTCACCACATTCATGTCCCTGCAGCATTACCCTACTTGACAGCAAAGGACAGGAGCTCCCTAGAAAGCTAATTGTATTTGGGGACATAAACAGCAAAAAGCTTCAAGTCCTCTAAGATTAAAGATTATGGCTTCAGAAAATGTGATGGCATAGAAATACCTATTAGACACTGCTAGATTGGGGACTGTTTGCTCATCTGAATAGAAGAAATAGAACACAGAGAAGAATTAGACCCTCTCAAAACAGAGTGTGGGCTTTGGCCCCAACATCATTTTTCTTGCTTAATTGAGGCATAATTTATATATAGTTGTGCCTTTTTTTTTTTTAAACCCAACTCTTAAAAGTAGGAAAGAGGAATCAAACTTGGAGGTAGGGATCAAGAAGTACTATTTTTCAGACCAAAGAGAAGGAATAGTTTGATATGTTAGTTTTTTGGGGTTTTTTTAAGATTTTAAGTAATCTCTAGACGCAAAGTGGGGCTCAAACTTACAGCCCCAAGATCAAGAGTTGCATCTGCACCAACTGAGCCAGCCAGGCGCCCCAGTGTCAATAATTTTTAATCCACTTCAGTTTGACCAAGTTATTGGAATTTTGATAAAGTTTACTACATAGTTGAATTTAGATATTTTAAATTTCAAGTGATCGTGGCTTCACACAGCCATACACTCAACTTCCCATAAACCTCCCCTCGTCAGAGCTTTACCTGGATTTTAGTTCCAGGCCAGAACAGAGCTGCTAATTGGACAAGTGTTAGTTTATGTGACTTCAATTAGATATAATTGTTTAATGACATATCATAATAGCTAATGATTGTTACACACAATCATAGAGGGTTAGTTAAATAGACGTTTTCATCCGAAAAGAGAAACGCAAGCGTCTTTTTATGTAAGAGCATAAGGAAAAATAATTGATTAGCGAATCTTGTTCTCGTAGCACCTTTTTAATCAGCTAGAGGATTTTTTTTGTCTTCAGCATAGATGGAAATTTAAAGTGAACAGTATATTTTGAATGGTGTTAAAAATAGTAACAGCTAACGTATTCAAGATTGACTATGTGCCAGGCATTTTTTAAGGGCTTTGTATTTAATTTACTTGATCCTCTCAAAAAAAAAAAAAATCTTAAAAATGAGAAAATTGTGAAGTTGAGGTCTTGTCCAAGCCAGGACAAGAACCCAAGGCAACCTAGCTTCATTGTCATCAGCTTAAGTACTGTACTTTCCTATGCTTTCGTTACACGTTTTTAATCGTTTGCTCGATGCCGACAAACACAAGCCCGCACTTCAGCACTGCGGTGCTGACCAGCCTGCACAGAGTTTTACACTCTTAGATCAGCATCACCAGGAACCTAGACTCTCATCACAGTAATGAAATGAATAATCACTGAACCAGGGCATTTTACAGATGAAAGGAAATAGAGTCTTTTAGATCTTACCTAATTCTTTCTAATTCTTATCAACCAAATCAGCCCCTCCCAACCAGAATTTGCCTTGTAGACATCCGATCTAATCTACCTTACCCAGCTGCTTGAGTCAACATTCCTATTATTTCCTTTTTTTCCCCTAAAGATTTTATTTATTTATTTGACAGAGATAGAGACAGCCAGCAAGAGAGGGAACACAAGCAGGGGGAGTGGGAGAGGAAGAAGCAGGCTTCCAGCAGAAGAGCCCGACATGGGGCTCGATCCCAGAACGCCGGGATCACACCCTGAGCTGAAGGCAGACGCTTAACTGCTGTGCCACCCAGGCGCCTCCATTCCTATTATTTCCAATATGAATCTAAGACACTATAATAACTGATCTCTGCTTCTTGTTTGTCTCCCTTACAATAGCAAGAGGAATCTGTTTCACTTTAAGCCTACATATATCATTCCCCTGTCAATGGCTTCATGTCAATGCATTCAACTGTCAATGGCTTCCTGCATCGGTGGTTCTCAAACCTGTACAGGATTTTATTGTGGTGATGGTTGTGAATATACTAAAAACCACTGAACTGTATGTTTTATATAGGTGATTTGTTTGGTATGTGATTTGTATCTCAATGGTATGTCTACAAATTTACAATCAAAAGCATCTGGAAGTCTTGGCATGCTATGTGTAACATCCTGCAATGTTGAACCATAAGCAATTTTACTAGCAGGAAATAAGACTGGTATATACCATATATATTCATAAGATTGAAATTCACTACTTTGCAACTATGTCTAGAAAAAAGGCAGGTAGTTGATCCAAGATTATCAACAGTTTCTGATGTTGCCTTTAATATTCAATTGTCATTTGTTAAAGTATTTTATTGCCTTCCACTCCTTCCTAGCAAACAAGCATTAACAACACTGAAGATATAAGAAAAAATTTGAAAGGGAAACTTTTAAATTGACCACATCCTGTCTAATACATTGAAATCTATTTTTGTCTTCTTATGAGGGCTTTAAGAAAACATCAGTACTTGCCATAAGACTAAGGTTTTCTGGAGGGTTTTGACAATTCACGGCTTCCTAGAAAATGCCTATGTTCCTCGGCATAGCACAAAAGACCGTTTTTTCAACGTGGCCTTAAATTCCCTTTTCATTTTTGTCTCTTTCCACACCCCCTCACTTCTGCCACACAGCAGTGACTGTGTATTCCCCACAGCCACAAGTGTCCAAGTAACCCCCAAACACACCCTGCAGCTTTACTCAAGTTCCTTCCTTCTTCTGGAATATTCTTTCCTCCCTTCTCCACTTGGCCCTTCAAAGGCCGTCTAACTTCTATTTTATCTTCTTGACTTCCCTGGTCCAGGAAAGTGCCGTGAGAACGGGAAACATGTATATCTTAGTAGATGTTGAATTTCCAGGATAAGCATAGCGCCTAGTATAAAGAAAATGTCTATGAATATCCCTTTCTCTGTATTCTCAGAGTCTAGATGCACACATCTATCTACGTACCTCGTTGTGCTGCTGAAATTATTTTTCAGTGACCCTCCTTCCCCAGTAGACTGTGAGTTGTTGAAGGCAGGGATTGTATCTTTATCACATAGTAAGGTGTCGTAAATACCTGCTAAATTCTGATGAGTTCAAAACACATTCTCCAATCTCCAGATATTCAAAGTCTTCAGGAAAAATAAAACATTCAAACAATTTACTAAAATTGCATGTGGCAAAAACTGTAAGTGAGGCGTGTACACAGTATTACGAGAATTCTGACGGAAGAGCTATACATATTCTGGTTGGAGGTGTTTATCCTGGAAACTTCTTAGAGGCTTGACAGTTGAGCTGTCCCCCCCAAAATAAGGGTAAGATCACCAGTTCAACAATGAAAGGGAGCTGAGGGAATTCAGCCTGAGACAGAAACTGAGAGGGTGGGGCCATTAGCACTCCAATGGGTCTGGTGTGGCTTGAGTATTGGGTTCATGGCAGGGAGTGGTTGTCAGGAGGCTGGAAAAATGTGCTGGGCCTGCCAGCTCTCCTAGCCTGGACTTTATGACTTGAGCACGAGAATGACACAATCAGATTTGTATTTTACTCTGCTCTCAACACCCTCTTCCGCCCTGCCCCCTCCTAACATATATGGTGACCATGTAAGAGAGTTGACCAAAGTCATAGGTGTGATGCATGGACAAAGGCCAAAGGGACCTGAACCCTCATGAGAATCAACTTGAGACCCACACTGTGTTCTAACCAGTGAACCATCAGTCAACACCAGCGCTGTGCAAATCACGCACTGAAGCAGACGTCAGGAATGTGGTAGAACCAATAAAGCTGGTTTCTTCGGAAAGCCAGCAACATTCACTTGAAGATTCCCCACCTCCATGAAGCCCTTGCTGATTTTCCCAGCCCAAGGAAATCTCTCCTCTGAAAGTCTCTGGAGCACTTAATTTTGTACTTAGGACACTTTGAAAATTTTTTCTTGCATTGTGGTTGCTTTGTTCTCATTCCTGGTATCACCTTTTTCCTCTTCATCTCATTTTAAAAGCTTGTGTCTAATACAATGCAGCTTTAAGAGACACCTTGGGAGCAAGATAAGGTATAAATCAATCAGCAACAAATCTTGTTAGATTTTAAGTTAAGATAAATTGTTAGATTTTACGTTTCAAGAAGCATGAGGTCACATCCCACTCACCTTTGTAAACCCCTTGGCAAAACATATTTGTTGAATAAATTGATGTTGTGATGATAATATGATAAAGTAAAAATATTCTTTGGCTTTTAAAGGAAGTTGATATTTAACTTTTTTCCCCCTTGAAAATCACTCACTTAGTAGAGTATTTATATAGTTGTTCATCTTTTAGTCTTTCAAATTTCATCTCTCCTAACCATGCCCCCACTGTCTGGGGTGTTGCTTTTTTCTTGATACGATTTGCCAAAGCTTCATCTATTATACGGGTCTTTTGGGAAGAAACAAACCTTCGACTTATTTATTATGCCTATCTTGTGTTTGTTTTCTCATAGAACAGAGATATATTTATTTCAGCAAAATTATAAAGTAAAACTCCAAAGAAAGAAAAATATTTGACACTCACTGAAACACAATTTTGTATGAAGAAAGTCAACAGTAATCGGCATACACTTTGGAAAACAGTGTGAAGTTCCCTCAAAAAGTTAAAAATAGAGCTACCCTATGACCCAGCAATTGCACTACTGGGTATTTACCCCAAAGATACGGGTGTAGTGAAGAGAAGGGCCATATGCACCCCAATGTTCATAGCAGCATTGTCCATAATAGCTAAATTGTGGAAGGAGCCTAGATGCCCTTGAACAGATGACTGGATTAAGAAGATGTGGTCCATATATACAATGGAATATTACTCAGCTATCAGAAAGAACGATTACACAACATTTGCAGCAACATGGACAGGACTGGAGGAGACTATGCTAAGTGAAATAAGTCAAGCAGAGAAAGACAATTATCATATGGTTTCACTCGTTTATGGAACATAAGAAATAGGAAGATCGGTAGGAGAAGGAAGGTAAGAATGAAGGGGGGTAAACAGAAGGGGGAATGAACCATGAGAGACTATGGACTCTGGGAAACAAACTGAGGGCTTCAGAGGGGAGGGGGTGGGGGACTGGGATAGGTCGGTGATGGGTAGTAAGGAGGGCATGTATTGCATGGTGCACTGGGTATTATACGCAAATAATGAACCATGGAACACTACATCAAAAACTAATGATGTACTGTATGGTGACTAACATAACATAATAAAAAATTAAAAAAAAAAAACAGTAATCAGCATAAGTACAATAACGTATAAAGATACCTTGATATTTTAATGGGGGAAAATACCCAGAAGAAACACACAAATACTGTGAAAATACAATATCATTGCCACAGCACATGAAAACATTCCATAAAAAATGAACGATTTCCATATGGACATTTAACTTTTCAGCCCTCTAAATTTATATTCTGAAATCTTGATATTATTGCAATGTACAGAGTAACCATTCTCTCATTCCACGGACCCATCACAAGCAATTACAAGGAATACTTCCTGTTACAGACACAGCACTTCAAGGCTAATATTTAATCTTAATTGGCATCAAGTTTAGTGCAAATACAATTATATTTTCAGCAGCTTAGAAAATTCCTGGTGGGGGAGCATCCACCTCTTAACCCTTATTGCTTCCCCAGAATATGAATGTTGGCCATTCAATCCTATTGAGAACTACTAATGCTGATTTTGCCATTTGTTACACAAGGAGTTTCCATGAAAGATGGTTCAGCAACTATGCAAATGAGCCAGCAGCTTTTACATTTGGAAAGTTTCCCTTAGGTTGATTTTTTTTAAAGCAGGGCCTGAATGTCAGTCATAACTGGATCTTACCTAACTGCTTCTTTGATCATGGAGAGGAGACCCAAACAAGGCACCAATCATCTCACACAGTAGCCACCTTAGGTTGCATTCAAAGGAAGACCCGAAGACAGGCCTAAGGAATCTCTTAGATCAAGTTCTACCCTCCAGTGATAATTTTATTTTCACTGATTCAGGAAGGAAGGAAGGAAGGAAGGAAGGAAGGAAGGAAGGAAGGAAGGAAGGGAGGGAGGGAGGAAGGGAAGATGGAAAGAAGGAAGGGAGGGAGGAAGGAAGGGAAGACAGGAGAGAGGGACGGAGGGGAGGAATGGCGGAAGAAGGAGGGAAGGAAGGAAGGAAGAAAGAGGGAAGGAAGAAGGAGGGAGGGAAGAAGGGAAGAAAAAGAGAAAAAGGAGAAAGCAGGAACTATCTGATTTCGAACCTGGTGCTCTCCACTCTCAGCCAAGGTTTATTCTCCAAACGAATAGAAGCCAGAGAGCTACTAGCCAGAGAGATTTTGTTTGAGCTTCAGCAAACCCTTGAATTGCCTCCCTTTTTCTTAGACATATGTTCCCTCTGTAGCGAAGGCCTGGGGTAACTGCTTCGGAAAACAGCATGGCTCACTGTGCCCAGATCTGTGCTGGCGAGGGAAGAGGAAGAATCCCTCCTGGGTTTTAAGCACCTGCCTCTGTCCTGTGCCTAGGTTTCACTGGCCCAAAGACTTGAGCTGTCAGAAAGCCTGGATGACCCCTGCGGTCTGGGATGTGCTGACATAAAGTCCAGGCGGGTAAACACCAGGGAGGCCATCTCACACGATCTCTTTCTTACCAACTCCTCAGCAATTTTTCTACTGCCCCTGAATGTTCTCACTGAACAACTCAAGGATCAGGGTGTGGTGGCTGCATGCTCGAAAGAAGGGATCACCTCAGTCACTGTACTCTTCTCTTTCCCTTGGATTAGGGAATTTCTCATACTGGTTGGCCAATTTCCATTTGCTGTGCTGATTTTTGAGGAGTGCAGCAAAGGAAGTCTTCCGGGTGATATTTCTAGATAATTCCCGGCTCTTGGCTTTCCTGGTGGGGGAAGAGCTTCGGACTAAAGGGTACACAGGGAAAATGGGCCTGCCCCGCGGGGCTTCCAGTAGCTGCCATATCTCCCCAGAGGTATTACTGGTCAGATACTGCCATGGCTTCTTCCCACTGCTGTCCCGGACATTCACTCGAGAAGCCAACCTTTGCACTAGCAGTTTGATGACTCCCTGGTGGCCATGAATGGCTGCAAGGTGCAGAGGGGTATATCCACAACTGGACTTCACATTTACATCAAGAGCAATCCCTGCTTTCTGTGTGCTGGAGACAAAGTCCTGAAGGGCCCTGAGGTCACCATGTTTGGCTATCCAGTGCAAGGCAGTGTACCCAGTCAAGAAGTCCTTGTGCAGAGCCAACTGGGGGTCCTCCCAAAACAAAGTCAACACCTGAATCCAAGAGCCACTGGCAAGCTTCACAATCCATTCATGCTCCCTAGCATCCAGGGGGACCGCAGATGACTTGTGCTCGGAAGGTCTATGTGGGACCAAGGCTGCAGACTCCTCCCCAGCCCGGGCCCAGGAGGTGTGCAGCCCACCCCGCTCAGCAACAGAAGCCTTAATGTCTGCAGGTCTTGGTATCAAAGCAGCATCCACTCTTGGGCTGGAGGCTGCTCCTGCCTTGGAGGGTTTCCTGGACCGTGGTGGGCGACGAGTCCTTTTCAGCAAGTCCTGCTCAAGATACTCCTCATCAGAAGAAGACAATTTGACTCTCCCTGCCTGAGAGCTCCTCCTCAGGGATCTCCTTAACTTGGGAGCTGGACAGGGCAAAGACTCCTGTGGGTGGCCTGCAAGGCCATTAGCCTCTGTTGAGACCTGCTGAGAGGTGTGACCATCCCCTCTGTTCCTGAGGCCCTGAAGGCTCTTGCTGGGGCTGCCCTCCTTTGGAGAAAGGCCTCCAGCTGGATTCCTGAGCTTTCTCCAATCTGGGGTTCCCAGAGCAACCTGAAGCCTCTCTTCAGAACCCCCAGGAGACTCTTTGGGCCCACTGCTGCTCTCCTCACTGCCGTGGCTCTCTTGGTCCACAAAGTCATCCAGATCTTGGAGGGACAGCTGACAACGAATGCTACGAAAGACTGTCAATGGAGGGTTCTCGGGGCAGGATTCCAGAACAACAGGAAGGACAGAATGAGAGGAAAGAGTGGGGTCTGGAGGCTCTGAGTTAGGTTCCCGGACGCAGAAGCTCAGCTCCGAGGGTAGCTGGAGGAAGTTGTCTGGCACCACTGACCAGGCTCTGATGGGGCCTTGGTCCCGGGCCTTGGGTATTTGGGGATGTCTAGCCACCCATTCCCAAGTGCGCTGTTGCTGCTGCTGCAGGGTGGAATAATGCAGGGAGTCCGGGGTCATCAGCTCTGGCCGGTCTCCCGGCGAGATAAGGCGGGACAGGAGAGCAGGCGGGGAAGCCGGGGTCCCAGCAGCCTCTACAGCTGCAGGGGGCGAGCAGGGCGCTGCGGGCACCGGTGCACGCTCAGCGGGCGCGCCTTCCGGCGGCTGCCTGGGAGCCCCGCGGTCATCCTGGGTCGGCGGGGCACGCGCCGGCTTCTCCCCGGCGGTGGCGGGGTCCGGGACTGCACCGAGCACCTGCTCCCCTGGCAGTCCCTCCAGGCTGTTTTGGAGACACTCCCAGCAGCAGCGGCCCTGTGTCTCCGCCGCGGCGCACCTCGCTCCTGCCCTGTGGCCAGAGCCGCCCCTGCGGCCGCCGCCTCCCCGGGCTGCCTCCCGGGTGCGGCTGGCTGCGAGTCCATTGCAACCTGAGTGCGCCGCCCGGGCTGCGGCACCTGCAGGCTCCTCCTCTGGCTCCTTGTCTCGCCGCCGCCTCCTCGGCGGCTGCGGCGCCTGCTCTGCCCCGCGCGCGTCCCAGGACGCAGCTCCCCCTGCAGGGGCGGCGGCCGCGGGCGGGTCTCGGGGTCGCTGCAGCCCCTCCTCCCCCAAAAGGTCCCTGTACCTCCTCTTGAGCACCACATACTTGGTGCCGTCGGGGTCCTGGCGCACTGCGGCGACCGAGTTGACGAAGCCCTTAAAGAGCTCGCGGCGGCGCTGGTGTTGGCTGGGGGGCGCGTCGGGGTCTCGGAGAAAGCTCTTGAAGTGGCTCAGCAAGGCGGCGTTGGTCACTCTTCCCCCGGCCTGGCACAGAAAATCCAGTAGTGCCTCCTGGCTTAACTCTCGGGCCATCGCTGCCTTGTCGTCTCCTGGCCCCGGGTGTCAGCTTTTCGCTCTCCCTGCCAGCCGAAACCCGGGACTGTCCTGTGTCACCTGCGCCCGGGGCGGCGCCACCCGCCTCCATCGGCCGTGGAGGGCGGCGCTGCTTGCAGCCCCCGAGCGCGCCAAGAGCAGCGCGATTTCCCCGGGAAGTGGCCCCCGGGTTGAGCCCCCGCACCCAGCCGGGGTAGGAGAGGGCGGCTCCCCCGCCGCCCCTGCGCGACGCTGGCCTCTCGCAGCGAGTCCCCGCAGCGAAAGTTCCCGGGATAGGTCGGAGTCGGTTTCACCTGCGTCCTTGCGACGCCTCCCCGGCTCTGGGGGAAGGGCCCGGCCCGCCTCCTCCTGTCCTTCCGCCCTCTGAGGTCTCCCGAGCCCTGCCACCTATCCCAGATGAGTCAGGCTGCCCGAGCCAGAGAGCGCGGTAGGTGAGTCGCCAGCAAGCGCGAGCCGACAGCGAACCGCTCTGCAGAACGCACAGCCCCTCCCGGGCGGGGAAAGGGAAGGCAGGTAAGCGAGCGGCCGCTCCTTTCGGTCTCGGCCACGTAGGAAACGAAAGCATGGAGAAGCTGTTCCTCCCTTCTCTCTGTACTGCATAAGTTCTGGCGAAAGCGTTGCCTGGGGAAGAAGGTGTAAATTTACTGGCATTCTGCGGTCTCCCAAAAAGGTGCCTTTATTAACGCTCTGGGGTGGTAATTTCAGATTCCCTAAGGCAGTATCGAGGTCCGGGGAACTCAGTTTGCATCCCAACCAAGCCTTTCTTCATCTAGACAGACTGCTGGGGCTGCTTCTCACACCTAAGTCTGTACTGAAAAGAGAAATCACGCTTCAAGTTACTGGTTGGTTTCGGCCTTTCTTTTTCCTAGTAATTGTCTCACGTTAAGGAAAAATCGGTTTGATAGTTGATTGCCCCAGCAGCTCTAAAGGAACAGGAGTCATGCAGTGAAGGTATTTGTTGTTTAATGTTACTTTGTTTTTATTTACTTCAAAGTTTGTGAACAGAAAAGATTTTTGTACAGTCCCTCTGTGTTGGCTTGAGTGGTGTTGTCATTTCTCTCCGAATGTAAGGTTCCCCCACTCCCACCCCCACCTGGCACGTTGGAAGTGGTAAGCATATTGTAAGCTTGCCTGATTTGACCCCACTGCTCCAAACCTTAGAATGACCGCTTGACTCTCATTCTCCATTGAGAGGTTGCAGACTTTCTGATTCCAAGTCCATTTGTATACCAGAGCTGTCTTTTTCACTGGCCTCAAGACACATCGCTTTTCCTAACAGCTGCTTTGCCCTTTCATTTGATCTGTCCACTTCTTGGTCTGGCCCTTTCTTTAATTGAGGTTTTTGAGGTGCAATCCTGTTTGACAGTCCTGTTTCCATGTCCAAGATACTTTCATCATTTAATCTATTTACCTTTATGGTTCCGTGCCTTCCCCTAAGCAACATTTCCTATCATAAAGTCTCTATTTTCTCCTGCCATGTCATACTCCTTTTCTCCCCTATACTCCCCGTTATCTTTCCACTTTTCCTTCTGCCCTATTTTTGGTTGTTTCATGAGTCCCTGTCCTATTTGCTAAGGGACGGCACTGAAAGTACATTGGCCCTACAATTGTCCACATAGACCCATCTTAGAGACTGCCACATAGGCCACGTTAGCTGAGCTTCATCTCAAGTCCCCAGTAGTACCCTGGTAGTTTTCCATGAATGAATTGGAATCCTTGGCTTTAAGTTATCTAGGTCAGAAAGAAGAACTGGGAAAATTTTCTGTCTATTTTTGGCATTTTCTGTAATTCAAACCCAATACTGGGTTGAGAGGAGGGATAGTGGTTTTCGCTGAGGAGGAACATTAACCTCAGGCTTTTAGGATGGTTATTAAAATCAAAATTTTGTTTTAAATTTTAGCTTCCTTTTGTGTTTATTTCCTGGGGTGGAGTCTTGATAGGACTGAGAGGCATGTCCACACCTAGGGCAGGAGGGAGTCCAAATGGTAAATTCAGGCGGGTATTTTAGAGCAGCAAGTGGAAACTACCTCCCTGCCCCCTTTGGTATTTTTCAAAACTTCTGGTTAAAAAAAGGGGTTTTGGGGCAAGGAGGAGTGATGATATGGACTTGAAGCGCTTGACTAGGGAGAAAGAAAAGGCGCCTCAAGGCATGGTTGTTGGAGTCAGATTATCTTTAGTTAAGGGTGGAATTAGAAGGTCTGAGGAGCAGAAGCAGGGAAAGAGAAGAAAAAAAATCCAATTGCCTTAGATTTCTGGGTGCACAGGGCTTTAGCATCCAGACCCTCTCTCCTCCTTTTTCTCTCTTTTGTCCCGGGTTGCAGGATGGTTAATTAGAATGTTCTTCACCTTACCTCCAGGAGCATTTTTATGCCTCTCTCATGTACAGTACATTATTTCCAAAAATATTTATGGAGCAGCCATGCTGTTCTGGCATTACTGGATATGGGTATAAAGAAGAAGCCGTGCTCGAGAACTCTCTATTTGTTGGGAGCAACAAACAAGAGAAATGGCATGAACCTGTGTGAAGGGACTTAACAGAGATGTGCACCAGATGCTGGAGAAGTTGAGGGGTGGTGCATAAAGGAAGAACCCAGGCTTAGCCTGGGCGATCAGGGCAATTTTCCAGTAAAAGGCAACTTTGAGTAGGAGAGATGAGGGAGAGGCAGAGGAAACATTGTGCAAAAGCACAAAGATCTGGCTCAGCACGGCATATTTGGGGAACTAACTGCAAATAGAACTACTTGGCTTTAAAGAAGACAATGTGTGTGGATGTGCAGGAAAGGAGACTGGCAAAGTAGGACAGAGTCAGAAAACGAAGGCCTGGAGTGGGGGGGGGGGAGTTTTGAAGAATTTTGGGGAAGGTAGTGACCTGACCCTATTCATACTTCAGAAAGATCATTCCGGAGGCAGTGCTGGTTTGGAATCATGACCCATATTAACAAGTAAAAATAGCGCATTGCAGAACAGAAGTGTATTTAACCAAATTTAAGATGCCATGGGTTGTAGGATACATTTTGGTTTCAGAGATGTTAAATATTAGGGGTGGGGGAAGTGCCTCTTAAAGTACAAGAAATACAGGGGCACCTGAGTTGCTCGGTTGGTTGAGCCTCCCGCTCTTGATTTTGGCTCAGGTCATGATCTCAGGGTGGTGGGATTGAGCCCCATATTGACTCGAGATCAGCACAGAGTCTGCTGGAGATTCTCTCCCTCTCTGTGTGCCCCTCCCCCTGCTCACATGGGTATGTTCTCTCTAAATAAATAAATAAATATATAAATAAATAGGATCTTTTTTTTTTTTAAAGATTTTATTTATTTATGTGACAGAGAGACAGCCAGCGAGAGAGGGTACAGAGCAGGCGAGTGAGAGAGGAAGAAGCAGGCTCCCAGCAGAGGAGCCCGATGTGGGACTCGATCCCGGAACGCCAGGATCACGCCCTGAGCGGAAGGCAGACGCTTTAACGACTGCATTACCCAGGCGCCCCAATAAATAGGATCTTTTAAAAAAAATAAAGTAGAAGAAATACAGCACATTTAGTATCATATTTTTAGGGAAAAAAGGCTTATTTGGGAGTAAGATTTGAGGACTGGATTGGGGTGACTAACTTTTCCCTTATAACCTTATAAAATTTTAGCTATTTTACAATGAAAGTATATTACTTTTTAGTTTGAAAAGGACAATAAAAGGGCACCTGGGTGGCTCAGTCGGTTAAGCATCTACCTTTGACTCAGGTCACGATCCCAGGGTCCTTGTGTCGTCGAGCGCTGTGTGTCGGGCTCCCTGCTCGGTGGGGGACCTGCTTCTCCCTCTTCTTCTGCCACTCCCCCTGCGTGTGCTCTCTCTATCAAATAAATAAATAAATAAAATATCTTTAAAAAAAAAGAAAGACACTAAAGAAAAAAAAAAGACATAAATGAATAACAACGACAAAGAAAAAACTGTATCAACTCTTTACGCTGGAGGAGAGAGACGAAGCTCTCAGCAAGGAGAACAGCCCAGAAGTCATTGAGATGATCCAGAGAAAGGTTGCAAAAGGTCTGAGTTCAGCAGTGTCAAAGAAAGGGAGATGAACAGATGGACTGAGGAGATAGCTAGTAGGTAAACTGAACAGGATTTGGAGCCAGAGGAGCCGAGGGGGGCGAAGAGGGAGAGCAAAAAGCTTCGCTTCTCTCATGCCTTTGTCCTGAGTCACTGGATGGATGCTTGTTCTCATCTACCTGGATATAAAACACAGAAGGGTCTGTTTTGGAAATGGGAAAGACCATAAAGTAAGGTTGAGGTGCCTATGGGGCATAAAAACTGGAATATCCAGAAAGCAAGATAAGGTTTGAGGCTCCAAGAATGTATGAGATTAGCATATGTAAATGACCGTTGAAGCCCTGGGCAATGGCAAAATTGCTTAGAGATGGACAGGCAGTGGGAGGGGAAGGAGGTGCAGGGTGAATCCTCATTTACCAAAGAGAAAGAGGAAAATAAATGTGTTAGGGAGACTGAGAAGGAGCTGCTGGTGGGGAAAGAGGAACACCACTGAGTGGGTGTCACAGAAGCAGAAGAAAGAAAAAGCTTTCTAGAGATGACACCAAGTTTGATAAGAAGTGAAATTGGACCGGGGCCTGTTAGGTCACTGGAGTCTGGTCTGGAGGAGTTTCAGAAGCGTGCTGGGGACAGAAGTCAGGTTTCAGAGGGGTGAAGAGTGTGTGGGGTGACAGGGGGGTGAGAGACTTGGCCATGAAAGGCAGGAGAGGAATCTAGATAAGGAGAATATCAGATCATGTAATCTAAGGTTGTTTGTTTGGTTTTTGGTAGTTGTTCGAAGAGATATGATCACGTCTGTGTGCTGAGGGAAAACCGCCAGGAAAAGATAAGTTGAAGACCTAGAGGAGAGAGTAAATAATTGATAAATTAGGAGTTGGGGGTGGGGCTAGAGTCCAGAGTTCAGGTAGAGAGATTCCCTGGAACAGGACAGGGGAGAACCACTTTTCCTATTGAGAATAGAAAGGAAAAAAAAAAAAAAGCTATTACATTAACTAGAGGGCTAAGAGACGGGGAGGAGAAGCTTGAGGAAGTCTTGGTGGGGTTGAAAAGCAGGTACAATGGGAGTAAGTGAATATGAGAGCTAGAAGGATGGGATAGTGTGAGCAGAACATCAAATAGTCTGAAGTCTTGGGGCTGAAGGTTTCCAAAGTGGAGTCATGTTGAGGGTAAGATTCAGAGTGTGGCCACATGGATGAAGAAAAGTGGAAGTGAGAGCATTGTAACACCAGGGAACCGTGAGGGGGTGCCGAGTGAGATACCAAAGTTATCTAGGATAAAGAGGACACCAGGATCATCTTTGTAAGTGCCCAGTATTGTGGTGTAACACAGATGGCATTTTGCCAGGAGTACTCGCTCTGCCCCTAATCAACAGATACTCAACAGTGTGGTATAGTGACTTACATATGTGTGCCCCATTCCAGATCACTCTCCTTTATCTGATCCTCAGAACAAGTATGGGGAGTGTGTAGGATAGAGACCATCACCTTGCAGAAAGTAGCTCTCCTTGCTATTCATATGATTGTATTTCTTGTAGGATGGATTCTGATGTGCTTATTCTTTGCCTTCAGCCCAAACCTCTACTGGGGCTGTAGAATGGCCATCTGCATCCAAGAAAGTGGAGCTGCCCAGTGTCAATTATCCAGGTGGGTAGGGAGATCCCCAGGTGAAACCAGAGCTAAAGTGAACCTTACAAAGGCATGAGAGTAAACCAGGGTGTCCCGCCACCCTCTCTTTCTCTCCCTGTCTTTCTAGCTCTTCCTCCTCCTCCTTTCTGTCATTCTCTCTCTCTCTCACCACAAATCTGGGTACTCCCCAGGTCACTCTGAAGTAACAAGGGAAAGGCATTTTCATGTTAAAGTTGAGGGCTCTAACCTACAAGTCAGATGATCTAATGATAGAGGGCTCTCTGCATTTCTTCTCCTGTCCTGAGCATGCCTTTGTTTATTTGTTTGTTTTTCGGTATTGAGGACCTACCATGTGCATGCATTTTTCTGAGGCTGGGAACACAGGAGTAAACCAAACAGACAAAAGCTCTGCTTTCAGGACACTTACATTCCAGGAGGGAAGAGACAGACAATAAACATAAACGTGAACAAGAAAATATCACTAGTGACAAGTGATCAGACACAAAAGCCTATGGATATGACGGAGACTGATCAGAGAGCCACTCCAACAAGGATGGAGAGAGAAGGCCTCTCTCAGAAGATGACAATAAGCAGAGACCTCAGTGATGAGGAGGAGACAAGCATGTGAAGATGGGGAATAAGAGAGCAGGACGGGGAAGGCACGCCAGATAGAGGGAATAGCTAATGTCACATCAGAAATGAGCATGTTGTGTTTCAGGAGCAGAAAGCAAACTAGGCTAAGCTGGAGCAGAGAGAGAGAGAGAGAGAGAGAGAGAAGTGTGAAGTGAGAAGAAGTCCAGTGAGCAGGGATCTTATAAGGCTTAGTGGGGTTTGGGTTTTAATCTAACTGTAATGGGAAGCCATTGGAGGTTTATAATCAAGAGGGTAGCAGGTGATTTCTGTATTAAACAGCTCATCTGGCTACTGTGTGGAGAATGGACTAAAGGGGTTGCTAAAGCAGAAGCAGAAAACCCACTTGGGAGACCGTGTAGTGGGCCAGGTAGGAGACAGTGGGAGCTTGCAATCTACCCCTGCAAGTATCAGGGGTAGAGAAGGATTGAAATTTGGAAAATGTTCTGCAGGTAGGAAGTAGAGAATGTGCTAGTGAGTTGACTAAAATGTACCCAGATTGTGACGACTGAGGCAAGACAAGGTTTGGGGGCAGGAAGTCAAGTGTTCCCTTTTGGAAAGGTTAAGTTTGAGATGACCTTTAGGCACCTAAGTAATGATCTAGTTTAGACAATTGGATATGTAAGTATGGAGCTCAGGGGTGAATTCAGAACCGGAGGTAGAAATTTGGAAGTCTTGGGCATTGAGATGGTATTTTAGAGCTGATGGATGTGATGAATTTATCTATAGAGGGCATCTAGAAAGAGAAACACAGAGTTCCACAACCAGCCTCAACATTAGGGGTCCAGTCTTAAGTAGTATCTTACTTCATATTAGAGCCTGTCTCAGGCCTACTATGGCAAAGAGAAACCTTAAAATCCATGTTTTGTCCCCCTCCCGCCCCCGGCCTGTCTGCTGGTTGTGGCTGCAGCAGACATGAGTGTGACAGACATACGAGTACGGTTAATTTCAGGGTCTGGACTCAGGTCCAGCTACCCCTACATCTCCTCCTAATGCCAACTTCAGAAGGTATGGATTTGAATTTGTTAAAGGAGTCAGCAGATTCTCCAAGTACATCCTGATTTTACATGTGGGAAAACCAACTCTCAGAGTTTGGTTTGTGGAACTGATGCTCAAATCAAGTTGATATCAAGTGGAACATTTTATACTGGAGTCATAATCTTTCCTCAGCTCTGTGCAGTATTTGACTCAATTGACCATTTTTGCCCTTTGAAGTCTCTGTCTTGGCTTCATTACTCTTCTCTGGTTCTTCTCTTACCTCCCTGACCCGACTTTGCTAGCTCTTCTTCCCATTTTTTTTCTTTTCGCATTCTCTGCTCATTCACTATGTCCCTGCTTGAGTTACTTTGACTGTGTTCCCAGATTCACTTACCACTTCTATTCTTATGATTTCCAAATCTATACGTGAAGCCCACTTGGAGAAAGCACAGACTTTCAATTGATTAGTCAAGTTTTGGCTCTGCCTCCAACTATTTCTTTAAACTTGGCCAATTTACAAACACTTTGGGCCTGAGTTTCTCCATTTGTGCAGTGAGGAAATCGACTAGATGATTCTGAAGTTCCTCCCAGGGCTCACATTCGGATTCTAAACGTGATGCTACTTTTAATGATCTTAATAATGACATTTATTGCCTATTCTTTGCCAGACACTGAGCCAAGTACTTAGCAACACATTAATACATTTAATTCTCCTAACAAATTCCTATGAGGTAGGAGCTATTTTTATGCTGATTTTATAGTTGAGGAAAGGAAGATCCAGAAAAGGTAATTTCCTGCAAGTCTGCAACCAGTAAGTAGCAGAGCCAGGATTCAAGCCCAGACGATTGTAATCTGCAGCCGACATCATTTAGCCTGTATGGTGGACTTCACCGTTTCCCTTCGAAGACCCTGCTTCCTGCGCTGCGCTCCCACTGCGGCCTCCTAGCACTTCTGCCTCCTCTGAAACACGACTCCTTCTGAGCCCCTCTGCCCTGAATCTGCATCCTCTTCCTCTCTTTACCTCCACTGGCGGTTTTCCTTCCTAAAGCAAAACAAACACAAAACCAAAACTGAGCGCCTTGCTCGGAACTGCCCGTCATTTGGTCACTGCTTTAGCTCATCCTCGTCTTCCTGCATAGGTCACCTCCCCCGGAGCCTCCTGACCATCTGGGATAGATAGGTGTCCCGCCCTCCAGGCATCTCCAGGCATCTCTATTTGGGGAAAATTAAGTTTGAGATGCCCATCAGACTCTGAAGTAAAGATGGCAAGTGGGCAATTGAATATAGAATTCAGAACTTAACTTTCAGAGCACCTACCACTCACGATTAGAAGTAACTTACATATTTATTCATTTTTGTGTGGCCCTCTCCACCAGAACATAGGCTCCATGAGGACCACGACTGCATCTTGCTCACCATTAGCGAAGAGTTAGTTGTGCAGAGGACTCAAAATAACAGAGTATTAGTTTCCTGGGCTGCTGTGATGCATTATCACAACCTGGGTGGCTTAAAACAGCAGAAACTGATTCTCTCACAGTTCTGGAGGCTAGACATTGGAAATCAAGGTGATGGCAGAGCTGCACTCCTTCTGGCGTCTCTAGGAGAGAATCCTTCTCCTCCTCGTCCAGCTGCTGGTTACGATCCACATGCCTTGGCTTCTGAGGCTTGTGGCCACATCACTCCAATCTCGGCCTCTGTCTTCACAGAGCCTTCTCTTCTGTATGGTTTCTCTTCTTCTGTCTTTTACAAGGATATTTGTCACTGGATTTGGGGTCTGCTCAGATAATCCAGAATGATCTGGTTATGACAGCCTTAATTTAATTACATCTGCAAACCTTCAGCTTTTTACAAATAAGGTCACATCCTCAGGTTGCAGGGATTTGGACATACCTTTTTGAGGCCCATCATTCAACCCACTATACAAGGGAACAGGAAGAAGTTCTGGAATGTCGTTCTCCAAATCCACCCTTTCTCCCTTTATTTTAGCTAACTTAAATTTGCTTCAAGATTCAGCTCGGTTGGGGCGCCTGGGTGGCACAGCGGTTAAGCATCTGCCTTCGGCTCAGGGCGTGATCCCGGCGTTATGGGATCGAGCCCCAATTCGGGCTCCTCCGCTGGGAGCCTGCTTCTTCTTCTCCCACTCCCCCTGCTTGTGTTCCCTCTCTCGCTGGCTGTCTCTATCTCTGTCAAATAAATAAATAAAAACTTAAAAAAAAAAAAAAGATTTAGCTCGGTTGTTGCCCAACCAAGGGAGCCACACTCTTAGGCCCAGTGCACGCCCCTCCTATAATAATATTCAGCTCTGTTTTATTATTATTACATATTCAGCTCTGTTTTAAGGGTTTTATGTGTAGAACTCACTTAATTCTTGCTACAACCCTATGAGATAGTCCCCATTACTATCCATATTTTACTGAATCCTAATATTCTGTTTTATTGTCCTCCCCCAGTATACCTCCCCCAGGCCATCGACCAAGATTCAGGCATCTGTCTGTCCCCAGCAAACACCTTTGCACACTCAGGCTCTTTGTAAAGGCTGATGGGTTGAATAAAAGATTGAACAAGAGATAGGTGGGCAAAAGACCGAGGAGGGTTTTGAGTACCAATTTAAGACATTTGGATTTTATCTTTTAGATCACGGATGTCCAATAGTTTTAAAGCTGAGAAGCGATAGGATGAAGTTGTCTTTCAAATATAGCCTCTCTTTGGGAGAAATCTCATCATCAAATATTGTATTAATTATCACCTTGAAATAGGTCATTCCTTCCGAGCCTTCCTCCTGAGCTCCGGTCTCACACTGCCAGCTTTTTGCTGTGTCTCTCCAGGCCCAAATTCAGCAAGTCCAGACTAGCCCTCATCTTTTCCTTCCCCCGAAGTCACACTTCCTATATTATCAAGTTCACAGGCATCCAAACTAGACAACTGGAATTAATCCCAAATGCTTCCCTCACCCCCACTGCCAATTAGTCAATAAGTCCTATCGACTCCATCTCCTGAAATTTATCTCAAATCCCTAGTCTTCCCTCTTCAACTCCAGTCCATTCTCCACCCTGCTGCTTATCTTATAAGCCTAAAAACTAGATCCGATCATGCCATTTTCTTGTTAAAACAACAAAAAAACTCCAAAACAGCTCTGCGGTAGTTCTTCATTGCTTATAAGATCCAGGTCTTTAAGATCAACCTGTAAATGAGAGACTATGGACTATGAGAAACAAACTGAGGGCCTCAGAGGGGAGGGGGGTGGGGGAATGGGATAGACCGGTGATGGGTAGTAAGGAGGGCACGTATTGCATGGTGCACTGGGTGTTATACGCAACTAATGAATCATCGAGCCTTACATCGGAAACCGGGAATGTACTGTATGGTGACTAACATAATATAATAAAAAATCATTAAAAAAAAAAAAGATCTACCTGTAAAGATCTACCTTTCTTCCACATTCATTCACTCAACACATGTGTATTGAATGCCTACCGTGTATCTGGTACAGTGCTCACTGCATTTATACACCAGTGAGGGAGATGCCCCACACACGTATAGATGGGCGTGGGTGTTCTTACTTGGAGTATCTCTGGTTGTAGGCAGTAAGGGCAGTACTCTAAGGGAAGATGCTACAACTGGAAGGGGTCGTTGGTGGCTCCTCGCCTGTTTGCTTTCAGTATATATGATAACTTTATTGGTATTTGTATGCTTTTTGAGTGGATTTACAGATTATATTATCTAGTTTTAAATTAATCTTCACCAAGAGGGCAAATGATTTAAAGGAATGCTCAAAAGAAACTACAAATTAAAGATAATACTAAATTTTAAGCCTAAGGGACTGGGATTAGACCTAGTATGAGCCTTAAGTAGCCTTAGAATTAAAATAGTAGCCATCTTGGGGCGCCTGGGTGGCTCCGTCATTAAGCTTCTGCTTTCGGCTCAGGGCGTGATCCCAGGGTTCTGGGATCGAGCCCCACATCGGGCTCCTCCACTGGGAGCCTGCTTCTTCCTCTCCCACTCCCCCTGCTTGTGTTCCCTCTCTCACTGGCTGTCCCTCTCTCTGTCAAATAAATAAAATCTTAAAAAAAAAAATAGTAACCATCTAGCCACATCTGACAAGAATTGGCCCCCAAATTTAGATGATCATAAAGAACATTTGAAACAGAGATTTATACTCTCCATCTTAAACGATGAGCTACTCCTTAAGTGTGAATCGGGGTTTGCAATGTTAGTTGATAATAGTGTTAAAAGCTATCATGATTTGCAATATCTTTTGTTTTTCTCTTTTGGCAACATACATAGAGAGCCTGATGTGACTATAATTTTTGTGTTTATAGAAGGATGGTTCACAAACATTCCGAAGTAGGGTATCATGCTTTTATTAGCTTTCACAACATTTCCTAATATCTCTGTCCTGGAGAAAGTAAAGCCCCAGCCAAGCAAAAATAAATTTCTCAGTTCATATTGTTGGATATTCCAGAGTTAGGAAACAAATTCACGGGCTTTCAGTTCTCTCTGTTTCTAACTACTTAGGGCACCATGGTCATGATTAGCAGTATCTTTACAATTGCTCATTTTTTCCTTATAATTTATATTTATGTTTGTTTTTATAATGTACATTAGTACAGTGGCACTGCATAAAGTTTTATTTTTTTAACTAATTTTACTTTATTCTTATTATGAAGATACTACATGTTCATTATGGAAAAATGTATATAGTTTTAAATAAATAAATTGCCCTGGACTGCTTGTTGTTCCTTAAGCCTGTTTCTTTTTTCTTACAGCTTTGTGCTTTTGTTACTCTTTTTCATAGTCTGGCTTCTCTCTTCTCCATTTGGCAGGGTCCTCATGATTGTTCAAGACTTCTCCAGCATCCAGAGGCACAAATAATCCCTTTCCTCTCTATTCCTTTAGAACTTACCTCTATTATGTACATTTCCCCTTGGGTTATACTTATCTTGTTAGCATCTTCTTAGTGGATTATGAGTCTCCGGAAAGGAAGTAATCATTTTTAGTCATCATTCGTCCCTAATGTCATACGGCTACTATTAGTGGGTGTTGCAAGTGTTAATTGAATTTAATCATCTCAAAACATTCATTATCTTAAATCTCAAACCAATATGAGATATAGAGAAGTGTACAAGATACAAAGAAACAAGAAACAGAGGGCTACAGATTTAAAGCAAGAGCCTTAATTTCCCAGCCAGCATTTTATAGGGATGATTCTCAAGGTATGGTCTGTAGGTCCTTCTGACAGACCGTGACTTTAACAAACATTTATCTTCAGTCATTACATGTGAGAGATGTGTAATTCCACAGATTTTTATTTTTGCTGGCAGCTAAGGACTACTTAGTAATCTACTAAATGAGTTATTAAAATTTGATGTTTATAAACTACAATTGACACATGTCTGAAGAGTGCTAAAGAGTCTACTTCAGCTCTCTTCTAAAAAGCCTGGCAGCCACAAAAATGCTTGGCAAATGCGCACATGCAGATAGCTGGATTCCCCTCGGATTTCGGAAGGCCAATTTCTTATGCATCATCACGAGTATATTGAGGTAGCTGAGGTTCTGATCCTAGTTCTTCTTGCTTATTAATTGGATGTTGCCGTTAGTTTCATCATTATCAATTTGTTGTCGGTTCATTCGTTTGTTGGTGTCTCGCTGGGTAGCTCCAGACGTGACTCTGGAGACGGTGTCTTCTGTGTGCACTCTTTGTGAACTTGGACAAGTGATTTGATTTTTCTGAGCCTCAGTTTTCTTTTCTTTCTTCTTTTTTTTTTTTTTAAGATTTTCTTCATTTATTTGACAGAGATAGAGACAGCCAGCGAGAGAGGGAACACAAGCAGGGGGAGTGGGAGAGGAAGAAGCAGACTCCCAGCGCAGGAGCCTGATGCGGGTCTCGATCCCAGAACGCCGGGATCAGGCCCTGAGCCGAAGGCAGACGCTTAACAACTGAGCCACCCAGGCGCCCCTGAGCCTCAGTTTTCTATCTCAAAAAGAGGGGGAGGTTGTAAGAGTCAGAGTACTTATCTCATTGGTGTGACATGGGAAATAATGAGTAGAGGCGTATAGAGTGTTTTCATAGGATGGTACCTGGCGCAAAGAGAAGGTGCCTGGTATATAGTATATGATTATTAGTTAGGGTTCAGTTCAGCTAAGAGTGACAGAAAACAAGTCACAGTGACTTATTAAGATAAAAGTTTCAGGGCGCCTGGGTGGCTCAGTTGGTTAAGCATCTGCCTTTGGCTCAGGTCATGATCCCAGGGTCTTGGGATCAAGTCCCGCATGGCGCTCCCTGCTCAGTGGGGAGACTGCTTCTCCCTGTCTCTGCCTCCCTCTCTCTATCTCTCTGTCTCTCATGAATAAACAAAGAAAATCTTTAAAAAAAAAAAAAAAAGTTTATTTCTTTACCCATGACCATGGGCAGCCCGGAGTTGGTATGAGAGTGTGCAGTCACCATATACCATGTTCCTGCCATCTTGTGCCACCATTTCTCAAGTGGGATTTCTGTGTCACAGGCTAGTCCGGCACCACCCATCACAACTGCATTCCAGCTAGCGGGAAGGAAGAATTGACCCATGCCAGGCCAAATAAACTCTTTTCCCTGGTTTTTAGAAATTGGAGCTAGGGCAACAAAGCAAATGAATATACAAAACTAAAGCAGAAACAGACCCCATAAATACAGAGAACAAACTGATGGCTGCCGGAGGGGTGGGGGTAGGGGAACAGTAGAATGGATGAAGGAGAGCGGGAGATTCAGACCTCCAGTTATGGAATGGTAAGTCATGGGGATAAAAGGAATAGGGTAGGTATCATAACAGTGTCGTATGGTGATGGAGGGTAGCTGCACTCGTGGTGAGCATAGCATAAATGTAGAGACTTGTCAAATGACGATGTCATACACCTGAAACTTATGTAACATTGTGTATCAACTATACTTCAATTTAAAAAAAATGGAGCTAGAGGAAACGTTTTAATTTCTTGATGGGTGAAGAGATAAAATCCAGTGCTCTTCACATACTCCTGGTAGGAATGTTAAAACGGTGCTGCTACTTTGGAAAACAGTCGGCGACTCTTCAAAAGGTTAAACATAGAGGTACCACGTGACATAGCAACTCTACTCCCACTCCTGTATCCAAGAGAAAGGAAAACATGGTCACCTAAAAACTTGTACCTGAATGTTCATAGCAACATTATTCATGATAGCCAGAAAGCAGCAACAGCTCCAGCGTCCATCAACTGATAAATGGATAAACAAAATGTGATCTACCCCAGCGGAATGGAGTGTTTTTACTTAGTAAAAGGAATGAAGTAATGATTCTTGCTACGTGGATGAGCCTTGAAAATAGTATACTAGTTGAAAGAAGCCAATCACAAAAGACCATGTACTGTACGATTCCATTTATACAAAATGGGCAGTATAGGCAAATCCATAGAAACAGAAAGTAGGTTACTGGTGGCTGGGGGAGGCGGGAATGAGGAGTGACGGCTAATAGTGTGGGGAAACTGAGTCCAGTCACATAGCCGTGATGTAATCAATCCTGTCTATGCAATAATGAAGCCTTGACGAAAACTCTCGAGTTTCAGAGAGCATCCTGGTTGGTGAAGGTATCAGTATACTGGGAGGGTGGCACATTTCCAGCCCTTCCCATTTCAGACCTGGTCTTGTGTGTCTCTTCTATTTGGCTGACCCTGAGTTGTAGCCCTTATAATAAAACAGTAATTAAAAATATAGTGCCTTCCTGAGTTCTTTGAGTTATTCCAGTGAATTTTGAAACCTCAAGGGGAGGTCCTAGAAAGCCACAAATTTGTAGTCAAGCTGGTCTGTCCAGTACAGGCAGCCCTCTGGACCTGCAGCTGGTGTCTGGAGTGGGGGCAGTCTTGTGGGACTGAGACCCTAACCTGTGGGGCCCACATTCCATTCAGATGTGAATGGAATTGTTAGGTGCCCATTTGGTGCTAGAGAATCATTGGATTGCACTAAGGAAGGTGGCGTTTACTAAGTGGGCCATGATCTAAAACGTTTGAGAACACTGCAGGGAAGTACTTCGTACAAAAGCACCAGGGAGCTCATGTCCCCAAGTGCAAAGCTCCACCAGTGAGAGACAGAGTCTTCCTGAGTCTCAGTGGGGCAATTTGGGGCACATTAACGAGTTCCTCTGTGTGTCTCCACACATGGTAACCGGCTCATTAATCAACCCTGTATTGGCTTTTCTCACCTACCTGTCTCCCTTTTCCCACCATCTGCTTTGTGCTTCCTGGGATCACCTCCCAAATAATCTATTTGCACACAATTTCTCATCTCAGGTCTTGCTTTTGGTAACCCCATTTCACAACTGCTGTGATGATTAATTGAGAACATGTGTATAGCACCTATTAGATCCTACAGGAAAATCCTAACAAATAGCAATTATTATTATTATATCTGACAACTGAAACAGAATGTCATGGTTCTAGGCAATGCTTAGATGGTGTTTCTACAGTTGACATCCTGCTAAAGCATATTTACATAATTTTATGAGGTTATCTAAGATGCATAGAAAATGTAAGTGGCGAAACTTTCGGTATGATTAAAAATTTGGTATAGAGGGAGTGCCTGGCTGGCTCAGTTGGTAGAGCATGTGGCTCTTGATCTCAGGCTTGTGAGTTCAAGCCCCATGTTGGGTGTAGAGCTTGCTTTAAAAAGGGGGGGGGGATCTGGTATAGAAAAATAATATTTGGTAAGGATTCTTTGCCTTTTCCCTTTCTCATTTCTCCTTTTCATTGTGTTTCTATATTGAGGTCAAAGTTTTACTTCTATATGAAATGTCATAAATTGAGTACTATTTCCTTGAAGAAATAAGTGGAAGAGCATTAATATAAGAAACAGCCCGTATATAAATATAAATCTTTTGACTCTATTCAATGATTCCACAAGTGTTTAATCATGAAAAGGTCATTTATTTGACTTTATCTAACATGACAATTCTACCAAAGAATGCTAGAAACTTTGTATTTCTTTCAGTACTGGATTGAATTTCTTTCTTTATTTCTTAGTCTGTATCTTTGTATCCCTGAAACAAATAATACATTATATGTTACTTAATTGAATTTAAATTTCTAAAAAATGCTAGAAACTTTATATTTCTTTCAGTACTAGGATTGAATTTCTTTAATTACTTCTTAGTCTATATCTTTCCTAGACAAGTGTACTTAACAAGTATTTGTTGTTTGCTGTCAATATGTCCCTATTCAATTTAAAATGCACTCTTGGGGCACCTGGATGGCTCAGTCAGTTAAGCATCTGCCTTCGCTCCAGCTCAAGTCATGATCTTAGGGTCCTGGAATTGGGCCCCGAGTAGGGGGAAAAAAATAATCCCTGGTCAGCAGGGGGTCCACTTCTCCCCCCCTCCCTCTGCCCTTCCCCACCATTCGTGTTCTTGCTCTCTCCCTCTCTGAAATAAATAAATAAATAAAATATAAATAAATGAATGAATGAATGAATGAATAAATGAATAAATAAATAAATAAATAAAATGCATTCTTGAGTGGGCGGTGCCTGAGTGGCTCACTTGGTTAAACGTCCAACTCTTGATCACAATTCAGGTCTTGATCTCGGGGTCATGAGTTCAAGCTCCCCATTAGGCTCCATGCTGGGCATGGGGCCTACTTAAAACAAATAAAATAAAATGCATTCTTGGCTTATGTGGTGGTTTTAAAAAATGATGAAATGAAATAGAATGAATCTTGTAACAAGCAGCTGTAGGTATGTCAATACAAGTTCTTAATTACACACGCTAACTGAGAAGACCACTGTAGGACTTCTGGGTTTATCTGAACAGGCTTAAATCCTCCAGGCTTGCTCCAAGACCAGAAGGACATCCCTTGGGCAGTGCCAGGTATGTGCAAAGGGAATAATTTTTCTTCTACTTTTTAAAATTTATTCTTATTGAGCTATAATTGACATATAACATTGTGTACATTTAAGGTGTACGACGTGTTGATGTGATGCATTTATATATTGCAATATGATTATCACCATAGCCTTATCTAACAGCTCTATTACATCACATAATTATCATTTCCTTTTTGTGGCGGAAACAATTAAGATGGAACTCTTAGCAACTTTGATGTTTATAATATAGTATTATTGTATATAATTACTATGCTGTGCATTAGATCTCCAGGACCTATTTATCTACTGGTTGCAAGTTTGTACCCTTAAACAACATCTCCCCAGTTCCCCCATCCCATGGTAACCACCATTCTATTCTCTGTTTTTACAAGTTTGGCTTTTTTAGATTCCGCACCTAAGTAATATACATTATTCGTCTTTGTCCATCTGACTTATCTCACTTAGAAGAATGCCCTTAAGTTCCATCCATGTTGTTGTAAATGGCAGGATTTGCTTCTTTGTCATTGCTGAATAATATTCTACAATAATATATATATTTACATATTATATATTTAATATATATATATATATATTTACACATCTTCTTTATCCATTCCTCCATTGGTGGACACTTAGATTGTTTCCATATCTTGGCTATTTTGAATAATGCTGTGATAAATATGGGAGTGCAGAGATCTCTTTAATATCCTGTCTCCATTTCCTTTGGAGAAGGAGGAAGGAAATTGCTGAAACGTATGGTAGTTCTGTTTTTAAGGAACTATTTGTCTTTATGAAGGTGTCTTGACCTGGGGATCCCAATATATTAGTATTGGGAATATAAATTGGTTGGTTCTTTCTGAAAAATAACTCTATGTATCAAAAATTTTTAAATATTCATGCTCTTACACCCTGTAATTTCACTTCCAGGAAATCTCTTAAGGAAATAATTGGAAATTTAGACACATGTATGCAAAGATGCCTATTGTGTTTTTTATAACAGCAGGAAGGAAGAATGAAAGGAAAGGAGGAAAGAAGGAAGAAAAGAAGAAAGGAAGGAAGGAGAGATGAAGGAAAGAGAGAAAAGAAAAATAAAAATTTTGGAAACAGCCTAACATTCAATAATCAGGGAATGATTACAAAATTTTGATGCACTCATATGATGGACTATTTTGCTGCCAGAAAGATAATTTCATATATCTATAATAATGGTTGATATCTTTCATGAATAAAAACTTCTGTAAATTCAAGAAAAAGTTAAATACTCCTTATGGACATAATAGGCAAATGATATAAGTAGGAAACTTACAAAGAAAGAAAATAATGGCTAATAAAAATATTTCAAAAATTCAATCACTAATTGTCATATAAATTTATATTTAAAAAACTACAAACTGGCATTCTTTACTGTGAAAATGGCAAAGATTTTTAATAGTGATACCCAGTCATGATTTATGCAAGTACCGAATCACGGTATTGTATACCCAAAACTAATAAAACACTGTATGTTAACTACAATGGAATTAAAATAAAAACTAAGAAAAAAGTGATACCTAGTGATGCCAGGATCGTAGAGGGCCTTTCTGTAAAACATCAGTATGTATCAAAATCTTCAAAATGTGCAAAAAAAAGAAATCATAGCTTAATTAAGACTTCTTAAAATTTCTTTGTAGGAACTTGTTTCCACTCAATGGTAGCTAGATGGTGAAGGAAAGCTGAAAAGGATGTATGGGCATACTGCTCTCTGAAAACAGTCAGTCTGAAAAGGCTACGTAATGCATGGTTCCACTTCTACGACATTCGGGGAAAGGCAAAACTAAAATCTGTAAACAGATGAAGGGGTTCAGGAAGGGTCGAATAGGTATAATACTGAAGGTACTTTAGGGTGGTGAAGCTGTTCTGCATTATGCCATAATGAATCATTATATGTAATGAATACATGACATTATGCATTTGTCAAAACCCATAGAACTTTACAGCATAAAGAGTGAACCTTACTGAATGCAAATTAAAAAAAAAAAATCATTAAGGAGGTTGGGGAATCCCAGAATGGAATACAGAGCATGACAAAAGAATCTAACTGTATTACAAATATATGAAATATCCTCATTGAAAGGGTGGGAGGAGAAAGGTGCTGACCTGAGTAGCTTTGGAAATGAGCGGAATCTATAGATTAAAGTGAAAAGAAACTGTGTACGGTGCAGAGCTCATAATAAACACTTTGTTCCTATTGATACAGTTGTTTCTTCTGGGATATAGGTTAACAATTCTGCAATTTCTATACGTGTACACTAAGATTGAACAATTAAGCAAATGAATGATGGATGATTTGAGCTGGATTTCTCACTGTTGGAGTGACAGACAAGGAAGAAGGCTAGAATGTTCTATGAACTAATGGATTTGAGTTGGAGACATCAGTATAAACTCATGTTTATCTTCATATAGATACAAATCACTACATAAAGAAGTATTTGTAGACATATGCCAACACACAAGTTAGTATACACACATATTTCCTTACCCTGACAGCTAAGAGGGCCTAGAAGCAACCACACCCCAATTAGCAATGAGCATACTTAGTGCCCAGATCTCAGTTTCTAAAACCATTCTTCAGTAAAAGAAACCAGACCCATTAGAGAAATGGCAGATGCTAGGACTGGAGAAGGGAATATACAAAGTAAGCCTGCATCTGTTTGTAGTGCCAGAAAGTAAGAAAGCGCTCAAAAACAAAAAACAAAAAGCCAACAAAACAAAACACACCTAAAAACAAAAACCAAAACCAAAAGGGACATAGTAGCCAAATGAAGGAGCTCCCAATGCTATTCTCATTACATCCTATCAAGGATACTATGCTGTCAACATGACTCATTGTTGATATTGACCTCAGTCATCTGGCTGAGGTGGTGTTTGTCAAGTTTCCACACTGTATGATGTAATTAGAATGGCACTTCACCTCTTTCATCTTCCTGCCACAGTCTCATAGCCCTAGTCTAAGCTTGAGGAAAGTATCAGACAAATCCAAGTTGAAAGACATTCTACAAAACACTTGACCAGTACTCCTCCAAAGTGTTAAGGTCATCAAAAGCAATGAAAGTTTGAGAAACTGTCACAGCTAAGAGAAGCTGGAGAAGACACGACAACTAAATATCCTGGAATGGGAAAAGGACACTAGGTCATTGGAATTACCTGCTGAAGGAAATCTGAAAACTGATGGATTTAAGCTAATAATAATATATCAATATAGGTTCATTAATCGTAACAAGTGTACCATACTCATATAAGATGTTAATAATAGGGGAGACTAAGTATGGCTTATATGAGGTATACCATCTTTACCATTTTTCTACAAACATAAAAACATTTTTAATAGGATGTTTATTAAAACAATGATAGCCAATAAAAAAAAATAGCTTTGAAACTGGGAAAAAATTAAAAGGACCTGTGGCTTGTAGCAAAAAAATACACAGCACAGATCCCTTTCAAGGAAGGATTTGCTTTCCAGCCCCTGGGAGTACAGTTAACAGTCTCAACTATCAGCTCCTTCAGAGTCTGCCTCAACTGTAGAGAAATGCCCCTCATAAGGTCACCGCTTCCAGAAGCAGCCCATCTAGTGACTGAGCAAGGTGGGTGTAAGGGCATGGCCATCTCTGCCCAAAGATGGACAACTCTGACAAGTAATATTTGCTCTAGAATTCCTCCCTGGGTTGGCTGAGTCTCCAGTATTTGCTCTAGAACCCCCTACTTTGTTGGGTCTCTATTATGGTTCAGATTCTCCCTGTGCCCAATCCTGCGTCATCCTACTTCTTTTCACAAGTTTTATCTCTAATAAACTGCTTGCACCCTAAACTCCATTTTAGCATCTGCTCCCAGGTCACTATCTGCCAATCACGGGCCTCCTCGTTTAACAGAAGAGTTTTTCTAGCATTAAAAAATAGTTTCTCTCTGGGGCGCCTGGGTGGCACAGCGGTTAAGCGTCTGCCTTCGGCTCAGGGCGTGATCCCGGCGTTATGGGATCGAGCCCCACATCAGGCTCCTCCGCTATGAGCCTGCTTCTTCCTCTCCCACTCCCCCTGCTTGTGTTCCCTCTCTCGCTGGCTGTCTCTGTCTCTGCCAAATAAATAAATAAAATCTTTAAAAAAAAAATAGTTTCTCTCTGAGCCTGACCTGGGCCCCAACTTACGCTTAAATATTGAAACATATTTACTTAATGCCTTCTCCGTTATCATTTAAAGAAGTCTGTAGACGTGAAGTGGAAAGAGTATTTCCATTTTTCTTTTAGGGGCTAAATATGTCTGCGCCTTGGGATTTTGGTGGGATCCACGAAGGTACGTGTGCACATGTACCTTGTCACCGAGGTGGGGGATGGGCACACAGTCTCAAACAGGCCGACCGGCTTTTACGTAGGCATTCGAGTTTCAAGCAGAGTGACAGAAAGTTGGGAAATGGAGCTGAAACCCACCGTTGGTGACGCCTAAAGGGATGCTTCCTCTCCTCTGTGAGCTGCCCCAGACCCTTGTAATGAATATTGTTTTTGCTAACTTTAGCCAGTGTTTCTTTTGCTTGAACTAAAAACAAAACAAAAGCAACCACAAAAAATATGACCCTAATCCCTATATTTTTACTTTATAACCTTTACACATAGCAACCCACCACCATTGTGGTGACTGCTGGTAGCTACACTTGATGCTGAGCAGGCTTACCGTAGAGAAGTAGAGTCACTACGTTGTGTGCCTGAACCAATGTAACATTGTGTGTCAACTCACATAAAAAATAAAAATTAAAAAAGGCTATTTTTTTAAAGATTTTATTTATTTATTCGACAGAGAGAGACAGCCAGTGAGAGAGGGAACACAAGCAGGGGAGTGGGAGAGGAAGAAGCAGGCTCCCAGCGGAGAAGCCTGATGTGGGGCTCGATCCCATAACGCTGGGATCACGCCCTGAGCCGAAGGCAGACGCTTAATGACTGTGCCACCCAGGTGCCCCAAAAAAGGCTATTTGTACAACACTCCTGAAATGTGGAGGGAGTTATTACAAAGTACTGAGGGCAGTTAGAGAGACGTAGCCAAAGATGAGGATTTTTCTCAAGTCCCTACAATATCTACCAATCCCACATCCAGGAATTTATGCTAAGAAAATATTTATTTATTTATTTTTATTTATTTATTTGACAGAGATAGAGACAGCCAGTGAGGGAGGGAACACAAGCAGGGGGAGTGGGAGAGGAAGAAGCAGGCTCATAGCGGAGGAGCCTCATGTGGGGCTCAATCCCACAAGGCCGGGATCATGCCCTGAGCCGAAGGCAGATGCTTAACCGCTGTGCCACCCAGGCGCCCCTAAGAAAATATTTAAATAAGCAGTGAAAGGTGTACGTGTTAGGCTGTTGACCCCAGAGTTACTTGTAAAAATGAAATATAGGGGCACCTGGGTGGCTCAGTTGGTTAAGCGTCTGCCTTTGGCTCAGGTCATGATCCCAGGGTCCTGGGATTGAGCCCCAGGTCAGGGTCCCTGCTCAGCAGGGCGCCTGCTTCTCCCTCTCCCTCTGCCCTTCCCCCCACTCATGCTCTCTCTCTGTCTCTCATGAACTCTCTCTCTCTCAAATAAAATCTAAAAAAAGATTCTAATATTCTTATATATAAATAATAAACACACAAACATGCACACGTATATAATTTATCTAAACAAAATAAAAGTTAAAAAAAAGTTTTTAATCCAGTTACAAATATAAACCCTGTTATTGCAGAAGACCAGAGAAAGAGTTTGTTACGCACTTAAATTCAATCCCTTTCTGATTAGCTGGTTTCATCTGACTGGGGAGGATGTTGATAAGAAGGATCAGAGAGAGAGAGAGAGAGGTGATCAGATCCGTTTTGGGATTAACCCTAAGAAGAATAAATGGACTTGGCCTCTTTTTTTTCTGCCCAGTCACTTCTGCTAGGGCCAATTTGACGTATACCTGACCACTCTTCTAGCTCCCTTTAAGATTATGATTATGATTATTAATTTAATTTGCTCCCACTGAAACTAGAATATCAATCAGGAATGCAACGTAGCCACATCAAACCTTTATAAGGGTGTTAGCTCTTCCATTTTTAAAAGTTAATTTATTGGATGAATGAATAAATAACTACTGAATGTCTACCATATGCACAGCCTTATAAGAAAAATGAAAAATTACAAAATATGGTTATTCCAGAAAAATTAAAAATTATTTAACAATGACGTAACAATTCAAAGTCATTGCAGGATAGTATGCCACCATGTTAGAGGCAGGATAATGGTAGAAAGTACGTGAATTAATCCACTGGCTTGCCATCAGTTTTTGCCACTTCCTTTGGTATATCCCATAGATATGGGATATCCCATAGATGTGACATATCACATAGATATACTCTGCAAGCACCAGGTTTTTTTCATCTGTAAAAGGGAGAAAATAATAGCTATGCATGGTAGTCATTTTTTAAGATGGTCTCTAGTGAGTCTTGCCTCTTGCTATTCACACCCCTGCGTAGTCACCTCTGACACGGAATAGAGATAATTTGATAATCAATAGGATGTTGCAGAAATGATCCAGCGTGATTTTCGAAAGCTACATCGTAAAAGATCTCATGACTTCCACCTTGCCCTTTTCCCTGTTTTGGATCACTTCGTTTTGGGAAGGTCAGCTGCTCTGTATGTCATAAGGACACTCCATCAGCCCTACGGTGACGTCTACACGGTGAAGAACTTAATCGTCTTACCCACAACCGGTGCCAATTTGCCCACATGGGAGTGAGCCGCTGTGGAAGCAGATCCTTTACCCCCCCCCCAAACCTTCAGATGACTGCAGCCTCAACATTGTGACTGCAATGTCATCAAGAGACTCTGAGCCCAGAATCACCCAGATATGATACTTCTGATTTCCTGATCCATGGAAACTGTGAGATAATCTCTGTTTATTAAGTCACTACATTTTGGGGTAATTTGTTATACAGTAATAGCTAACCAACCGATATCATAATATATTAGCGTCTTTTTCTTTTGTCTTCTGCTCCAACACCAGATCATTGAGAGGACAGGGTTTGAGGGGAGCATCTTTGAAAAAGAGGAGGGATGCTGAGGGCCACAGATACATGTGACCAGTTGTGCGTGAGGGGGTATAAAGGCACTTCTGCTGGGAATATTTCATTTTCTCTGTAAGTTAGAAGCATGGAATAGCTGCTAGAGGAAATGTCAGGCAATAGAAAAACAAAAAACGGGTGTAGATGACACAAATATATAGTGATCGGATCTGCAGGGCTTTTACCTTCCTCTTCAACTCTGTGGTGTAGGAGTAGGAATGATGCAAATTGCCAGCAACTAGGGAAAACCCGAGGGAAAAGTTCATCGATGGCCAGAATATTGGGGGCATTGGCAGGGGGTTATTGATGCTCTTGGTACTAATATGCGTATAATTTCTTCTACGTGAACCTCTCGTTAGTAATTTATACTGTGAAATTGCCAATATTTGCCTATTTTGACATATAAATATGTCAATTTCATATACTTCAAACTATATTAACCCTATAAAAGGTAAATCCACAGGTTCCTTGTAAAGGAGGTGAGATAGTTGAGCTTGTTAGAGGAAAGAAGCAAGTCACTTAAGAAATTACATCTTGAGGGGCGCCTGGCTGCCTGGCTCTGTCGGTGGAGCATGCAACTCTTGATCTCAGGGTTGTAGGTTTGAGCCCCATGTTGGGTGTAGAGATTACTTAAAAATAAAATCTTGAAAAAAAAAATTACATCTTGAGAAAAAAATCCTTAACATTAAAGGGAATTTTTTTTTTTAAAGATTTTATTTATTTATTCGACAGAGACAGAGACAGCCAGCGAGAGAGGGAACACAAGCAGGGGGAGTGGGAGAGGAAGAAGCAGGCTCATAGCGGAAGAGTCTGATGTGGGGCTTGATCCCAGAACATTGAGATCACGCCCTGAGCCGAAGGCAGACACTTAACTGCTGTGCCACCCAGGCGCCCCTAAAGGGAATTTTTCTTGACTGTTCTCTATTTTCTAATGCCTGGAACACAAGGAACTCTTAAAATCCTTTAAAACAGATGTACACGCACATGATTAAAAAAGCAAAATACAGCAAGTATATAAAAGGAAATATGTCTCTATCTGCTTTAATTGTTTTCAGCTGCAAGTAACAGAAACTTGACACCTGACTGAAACTGGCTTAGAGGATAGGGAAATACATGAGTTCACTTATCAAAGAGATGGGAGATAGGGTTCAGAGTAAGTTGATTTAGCAGCTTAACAGTATTATTAAGGACCCAGATTTTGTCTGTCTTTCTACTCTGCTCTCTAGTCCATGGGCTTTAGCCTAAGGCTGAATTTCTTTCATAGTTGTGAAATGAAAACACTTGGGCCTCGTGTTTCCTTGTTTGCATCCAACGGGAGAGAGAAAAGCTGACCTGCTGTGAATTTCTCATGAGTGAGAAAGCATAAATCTGAGCAGCTTCCAGCAAACCTCTCCTTTCATTTCATTAGACAGAATTGGGTCACCCATAACAGGTCACTGTCAAGAGAATGGAACCATATTTATACCAATCTCCTCCCTGGAGAAAAAGTCAGTTTTCCAAATGCATTTGAATACAATGGATATGGTTGGATCTCCCGGTGTTTATTGCCTTGGCCACACCTGCCCCGCATGCCCTTTCACAGAGGCAAACACTACCGCCAGTTTCCTGTGCACCCTTCTAAATATATTCTATACATGTTCATTTTTCTTTCTTCTCTTTCTAGTCTCTTTTTAGAGAAATAGTAGCATACTATACACACTGTCTTACATTTTGCTTTTTTGTGTAGTACATTACTGGTAAATGATAAATGGTAAGAACATATATTTTGTAAGCCAGATGGTTTTTATCCTAATTATTCACTTTGCTTATTTGCCTTTTGTACTTCACTAGCTTTAAAGTCTTTTTTTTAAGTTCCAGCCAATTTCTATTGGGCTAAGGGGTAAACGGGGAGTTTTTGGCTAGACTGAGGCCAGAGCGTTAAATGGGATCAGTGGACTCAGTATGATCGTGGCGGCAGGAAGGAAGAGAATCCCAGGGGTCAGTAATATACCAGAACAACAACACCAATAGCACATGTATGTTGAGTGCCTCCTGTGTTCCACGTTGTGCTGAACCTACACTCAACAAGAATCAGATTAGCTCTGCTTGATTAGCTGTCTCTTCACATCTAAAGATTCACCTTCAGATGATAAGGCTTGTGTTGGTATTTTAATAATGGAGGTTGCTCTTGCTAAGTAAAACTCCAAAGAACTGCATTAAGAATGACCTAAGTGCTAAGGAGAGACGCAGCATGATGATGAAGGATGTGGATGACGAAGTCTAACAAACCTGAATTTGAATCCTGGCTCTGCTTCTTACTAGTGTCACAATGATGATTGGACACTGGACAATTTTCTTAAGGTCTCTGTGCTTCACTATCCTCATCTGTAAAACAGGGAGATATCAGAGAGCTGTTGTGATGATTAAATGAGATGTGCATGCAAAATACCTTGCCTGGTGCCTGACAGAGTAAGCGTTCAGTAAGTCTAAACAGAAGTTTGGTGGTATGTGATGCCTTCTAGAGAAAGAGACCTGCTCTTAGAGTTTTTGATATAAAAGCAACTAAATTGGTACAGTAATTTTAAAAATAAATTTTATTGATATATAATTGATATATAATAATACATACACATTTTAAGGATACAGATCAATGAGCTTTGACAAATTAATTCACCCATATAATCACTATCACAATCAGAAAACATTTTCATAGCTCCAGAAATTCCTTCTGTGCCCTTTTCAAGTAAATCCTCCCTACCTGAGACCCCAGGTCACCATTTTGTTTTCTATAACTATAGTTGTTTTTAGAATTTCATATAAATGGAATCATATTGTATATATTTTTTCTGTCTGGTTTCTTTCACTCAGCATATTTTTTAGGATTATCCATATTTTGCATGTATCTGTAGTATATTTTACTGTTGAGTAGTGTCCAAGTATATAGGAATTTCACAATTTATTAACTAACTAGTTGAGACTCTTGGACTATTTCCATTTTTTGGCTATTATAAATAAAGCTGCTATAAACATTCTTTCTGTGGATACATGTTGCCATTTCTCTTGTGTAAATACCTCTGATTGGAACTGTTGAGTTATATGGTAGATAGATATTTAACTTTGTAAGAAGGTGCCAAACTGTTTTCCAAAGTGGTTGTGTATTTTACATTGTAACACTGCATTGGAATTCCAGGTACAACACATCCTCCCTAACAATTACTCTTACCAGTTTTTCTGATTTTCAGCATTCTAGTAGGTGCTATATAATTGTGGTCTAATTTGCATTTCACTAAAGACAATGATGTTGAGTGTCATTTCATTCACATTTGGCCAAACATATATCTTCTTTTATGATGTGTGTATTCACATATTTTGCCCATTACAAAAACTTCTTTGCAAGAATTGCAGACATTTTTTTCTAGTCTGTGGCTTGCATTTTCTTAATGGTGTCTCTGGAGGAGCAAAAGTTTGAATTTTGATGATGTCCAGTTGGTTAGTGCTTTCTGTGTCCTAAGAAATCATTGCCTAATCCAAAGTCATTAAGTTTTTCTTATGATTTCTTCTAGAAGTGTTACTGCTGCTGTTGTTTTTTTTCTCCTTAAGTAATCTGTATGTCCAACATAGGGCTCAAACTCACGACCCTGAGATTAAGAGTTGAATGCTCCACTGACTGAGCCTGCCAGGCACCTCGAAGTGTTAGTTTTAGTGTTTACATTTAGGTTTATGATCCATTTGGATTCAAGCTTTGTGTTTAAGTAGAATAGGGTTGAGGTTCTTTTTATCTATACAGACATCTCATGGTTCTGGTATGATTTCTTGAAAAGACTATCCTTTCCATGGAATTACCTTGACATCTTCATCAAAAATCAATTGACCATACATGTGTGGATCCATATTTGGATTCTCTGTGCTCTTTCAAAGGACTATATGACTAAACCTTGGCCAATTCAACAATGTCTTGATAACTGTAGCTTTTTAGTAAGCCTTGAAATCAAGTAGTTTAAGTTCTCCAACTTTGTTCTTTTTCAAAATTATTTTAGCTTTTGTGGGTCTTTTGTGTTTCTGCATTAAATTTTAGAATCAGATTGTCAATTTCTATTACAAAAGCTCCCTGGGATTTCAACTGCGATTACACTGAATCTACAGATTGACTTGGGGAGAATTACATCTTAAAAACATTGAGTCATCTAATCCATAAACATGGTATATATCTCAATTCAGGTTTCCTTTAATTTCTCTCAGCAGTGTTATATAGTTTTTAGAATACAAACCTTGTGCATATTTTGATAAATGTATCTCTATTTTATGATTTTGATCCTCTTTTACAATAACTTTATATTTATTTCATTATCATAATGACCCTATCTTTGAGGTAAAATGGGACTCAATGAGATCAAAAGACTGACTCAATGTCGTATGATTGGCTAATCTTACTTCTGGAAATGTATCTTACAGATAGGCTTTCTAATGTTCAAAACGACAAGCATAAGGTTATTATTTCAGCATTGTTTGTAATGGCAAAAGATTAGAAACAACCCTGAATTTATCATTGGGACTGTTAAATAGATGATGATACATCCTTAAAAGTACTAGGCAACAGTTTAAAAGAATGAGGACGATAACTAGTCACTCATAGAAAAGGATGTGCAAAATACAGTGTTAAATAAACAAAACAAGGTGCAGGATGATACACATGGTTTTTCTTTTATGTAAAACATAGGATAGGGTAGGAAATAAGAATATATATTTACATTTGCTTGAAGTTGCTTTAAGAAAACTCCGGAAAGATACACCAGACACTAGTAAATTATTTATCTTTCAGGGAAAGGGATGGGGATGGGGACTGGACAGATAGTAAATGGAGTGGGAGACTTCATTTTATACAGTTTTATACTATTTTTTAACCACATAAATATATTACTTCTGAGAGTGATTTCCTCCCACTATCCATTTTTCATTTCTTCCTTTTATAAATACGGTCATCTACTCAAGTTTTAGTATGGCATTTGATGGCATAGAAGAGGTTACAAAAAAAAAAAAAAAAGAGGGATTACATATCCTAGTCTCCCCTACAGCTGAGTACCTTTTTGTGACTGAGTTTTTGCAGTTGCTTGTGAGCAGAGGTGATGTGTGCTATGTCCAGGTCACTTCCTTGAAAGGAAATTGCTTCCCTTCCATTTTGTCTTCATCTTTCCCATGGGCTAGACTATGGATACGTTGTCGGTAAACCAGCTTTGATCAGGGTAGATGAGGTAATAATCAGAACCTGATGGGGCAACAAGATAGCAACAAGGAATGTGGACTCCTGGATGACCTCAAGAAGCATAGCTGTCAGGCCTCTGGACTGCTCGCCACCTCCTGGACTTTTCATGAGAAATAAACATCTATCTTTTTCAGTTGCTGAGTTTTGGGGTATGTCTATTATAGAAATAGCCTATCCCCAAACCAATATATCAATTTTAAAAACTGCATACCTTACGATATTTGGCAATGCAGGAACATGAACCCAATTGTTCTGATTCCCACACCCGTGGTTTTTCACTTTGGGTAAATAAGGAGGCAGTCTTGCGGTGGATGATTCTATTACCCTCCGTCAAGAGTATAATGATGAGGCAGGAAGCATAATCTGCTAAAATTTATCATACCAACCAACCAACATCCACTTCTGTTGATCCAGGTGGACCGAATGAAACAGAAGAAAACTGAAATACAGTGCCCGTGACTTTTGAGGTCAGGTTGGAAAGAGAGAATGGCAAAGCAAATTGAACTTAGAAAAAAGTAACAGAAGGAAATGAACACAATCCAATAGATATTGGTAGATGAAGTTGCAAGGAACTTATGACTGAAATAAGTAAAGGAAGTATTACCTCAAGGAACAAGTCTACAAGATGAGAAATGCAGGTGCAGAGTAACCCCATGCTCTAGAATTATTCAGCTGGTGCAAACTGATAACGGTAGCATGGTAGCTAGCGAATAGGTTGAGACAAGAGATGAGAATATAGAAGTGATATTGCTGTCAGAACATGCAGGTGTGTATGTATGATTCTCTTCCCAGTGGCAGTCAGTATCTAGTAGTCAGAAGGACTTCAACTACATAATTTTTTTAGGCTTACAAAGAGAAATAATAACTGGCATCACACTGACTGGCCACAGGGAGAGAGGAATTATCTGATCATTAGAGGTGCCAGAACCAGGGGACTGACCCCACTCCAGGGCTGGCTGCCAAAGGGAGAGGCCAGAGTCCAAGTCTTCATATTCCAGGGAGCATGTCATTTCACAGGGTGTTTCTTAACAAGATCAGATTTTAAAAAAGAGCACGTATTAAAGAATAGCAGAAGCCTACAAGGACTGATACTTTCTTGTAGGCTTAGATAATTTTTGCTTTAAAAATACTGGGGAATTTTCAGAAAATTTTTTTCCTGTTTTCCAAGTAATGTTTGCCACAAGAGGGTAAACAAGAAAGGATGAAAGCCACTTCTTAGGTGCTGATGATATAGTGCTATCGAATGACAAAAAAGGGGGGGCAGCAAGACCCCTCTAATTTTATTTGTCTCCTCTCTCAAAAATAATTTTTCATTAAAAATAATTTATTTTAATGATTAAAAGGCTACTGAAATCAAATGTGGCAAATGAACAACCAACTGTTTTAAGTGAGTTAAACTTTCCAGGCCTAAGTGAATTATCCATGAAAGATTCGAATAAGTGATTATAAAATCAATACTAGTCAGCTTTGGGAAGCCAGAGAAAAATAAGAAATGCTGAAAGATTGAAGAGGGGCAAATTTTCAAAGAGTGTAAAAAGCAAGAGAGAGTTTTGAGGATTACTGGTAAATTTACAATGTCTAGAATGATTTTTTTTTTTAAGTTATCTCTATATCCATTGTGGGGCTCGAACTTACAGCCCTGAGATCAAGAGTCTGAGGCTGTACCGACTGAGCCAGCTGGGTGCCCCTCAAATGAATTTTTATTTTATTTTATTTATTTGACAGAGAGAGACAGCCAGCGAGAGAGGGAACACAAGCAGGGGGAGTGGGAGAGGAAGAAGCAGGCTGCTAGCGGAGGAGCCTGATGTGGGGCTCGATCCCAGGACTCTGGGATCACGCCCTGAGCCAAAGGCAGACGCTCAATGTCTGCGCCACCCAGGCACCCCCCTCAAATGAATTTTTAAACAAATGTTTTAATAGGGAAAGAGACTCATGAATGACAGTTTCAATTTTTCTGTGTTTCCATCTATATCTGTCAAGTTCTTAGTGGAAAAAAGGTTTTAATGAAGATTTTTCAAATGAAAAAAGTTAAACAAAGGTACTGCTTCACAACTGTAAACCCTTGCTCGACTCGTATGATTACCAGACCAGCAACATCAGCATCACTTGGGAGCCAGATGGAACTGGACACTCTCAGGCCCCACCTGACCTAGTGAATTAGAATCTGCATTTATACAGGATCCCTAAGTGATTCATAGGTACCAAAATTTGAGAAGCACTGAAGAAGGGAAAGTAAGAGGGACAAATAAGAGATGGCAAGGCACCCCAAAACCAGTAACATTTAGAAGCCGTTACTATTCCCAGGGCTAAAGAAATGAAGCGCAAGGTCTTCCTTGCTTGCTCTCCTGTTCTACCTCCTTGGTGAAGTCTTTCCTGTTCTGCTGACAGGCATAGTGAATAGGTCCCTTTACTATATTTTAAAATCCCATAATTCATATATCTTTTCTGTGATTTGTCTTCCCTATCAGAGTTGTTTAAATAGCTGTCTCTCAGCAGACTGTGCACACTGGTTAAGAAGCAGAGAGGCACCTGCATTTAAAAATTTTTAGTTTCTACCACAGCTCTGGGCAAAGAGGTAATCTAAAAAGGTAATGTAATCCCTTACTAACTCTATTAGGGAGGAACTATTATTAAACAGATTTTAAGATGGTAAAATTAAAGTGCTGAAAGGTTAGGGAATTGCCCAAGGTCACAGTTATGAAATGGTAAAGCCAGGATTTTTTTTTTTTTTTAAGATTTTATGTATTTGACAGAGAGAGAGAGCACAGCAGGGGGAAGGAGAAGCAGGCTCCCTGCTGAGCAAAGAACCCAATGTGGGGGCTCAATCTCAGGACCCCGGGATCATGACCTGAGGCGAAGGCAGCCGCTTAGCCGGCTGAGGCACCCAGGCATCTCTAAAGCCAGGATTTTTGAACCTAGGTAATCTGGTTGTAGAATGACATTTAAATAGCTTCATAATGAGAAATGACATTCTGAACTAGCCTTCCTTGGCCAAAAGTAATTAAATTGTATTTTTATTAAATATATTTATGCCTACCTGCCAAAACAAACAAAAAACGAGGAGGGAATTTAAGGCATTGCTTCTCGTCAGTGAAAAAATTCAGGCCGAAGTGGGGGAAATTTTGATGATTTTGTCCTAAAAGGGTTTCCTCAAACAGATGAGATGTTGGAATAAGTGACTTTAGGCTTTTGTGATGAGAGTAAACTAACCCACCCACAAAGGCAGGGAGTTCATGCTCTTCTAATCTAATCAGAGGTTTTCAACATAAACACTTACAAACCAAAGATGTAAATAAAAACAAACAAAAAAATTAAATCCTGCTATCCAGTCTGGTCGATATAACATAAAATGGAGAGCAGGTTTCCAACTGCCCTTTCATCCGGGTGGCAACGTGAAGAGCGACGTTTTCACAGGGTTTACGTGAGACCTCCTGCCCGGGGCAGTGCTGAGGTCTAATCCTCCCTAAGGGAGAAGGAACAAAATGGCCATATACGGAGAGCAGCAGATCAAAGTATCTCTCTCTTCCCCTTCCCTCTGCCGATCACCCATCCACGTGGTAACCTTAATTCATTACTTAAATGTTGGTCCTCGTCTTCAAAAAATCTGAAGTCTGGGGGGCGGCAGATACTGGTCAAAACTGATGAGGTTCGTCTCTGCAAGTCTGGGCCCGCCCACACACCGCACAGGTCCCCACTGAGACCCTCATCTTTCGTTCAGAAGAGTACTTTCACCGTACTCTCATCCCTGCGGGTGCCATTCAGCCGCGAGCCCCTCAACCCTTCCGCGGGCAACCCAGCGTCTGCTTCGCCGCAGCCGGACCGGGCCCGGAGCCCACTCAGCCCTAGCCAAAGGCGGCGCGTTCGGATTCTGCGGCCCGCTGGGGACAGAGGCAGACGCAAGACCTGGGCGCTCGGTCTTAGGTCAGACTCTGAGGCGCCTCCATCTCAAGAGGCGGTTTGTCTTTCACCTAATTCAACAGGCCCAGGTTTTCCCTGAGGGCGTAATCGCGTGGGCTGATCACGGCGCTTCACCGCCTCCCCACACTTTCCCCGCGCCCGCATCCAACTGGTTCCCCACCCCCGGACCCGGTGCTATCCTCGATCACCTTGTCCCCGTGGGCCCCTCCCGCTCCACGAGGCGCCGCGGGAATCCACAGCGCCTCTGGCACACCTCGCCACCCAGCACGCGCCAGGACCCTGCCATTCTGCTCGCCACACCGACACGCAGTAACACCCCGACATCTGCTGCAAAAGCCCTTCCCCACAGCGGAGGAGTTTTCCAGCCCCACGCGCCGGGAGTCGCAGCGACTCCACAGCCACCCGCCTGGCGCGGTCTCCGGGCCCCCAGCCGCAATCCCGCCCGCGGGCCTCCGCGTCGTCGGGTCTGTCTCCAGCAATCAGATAAGGTCGGCTGAGCCCCCACGTGTGACCAGCGAGCTCTCGTTACACCGGGGGAAGGCCTTGGCCCCATGCTCTAGGGCGGCCGACAGCTGCGTTAATTCTCCAGCGGGGGCGTTCTTTTCTTCCTCTCCAGCCGCTGGCGGTCGGGCTGTCCGCAGCAGCAACTACTATGGCCTCTTCCTCTCCACAGTGATCCCCTACCCCACCGCACGCTACGGCGACAGCTCCCATCTGCCTGCCTTTTGGTCTCTCCCTAACGAGAAGAATTGTGGAGGGGCCACGCTTCCCTCATGGGGGCCGGGAGGGGAGGGGAGCCTACTCAGCCCCACCTCCGTCGTCCACCGCTCCCCGATGGCCGGCAGCCCTTCCAAACCGGTTCCTCCGGGTGAAGCGTGCTTGCCCTGGGCTAACTGTCCGCGAGACGATGTCCCCGCGGACCTGTCTTGCTCCACTGTCCCTTCACCCTCTCCGCAGCCTCTCTAGCTGTCCGCAACGTGAAGCGCGTGGCGGGACCCAAGGCTGGGACCTCCGCGCCCAGAATTTCACTCGGACTCCAGCACGTGGTGGAGCGGGGGGTGGAGGCCAGAGTACAGGCTGGGGAAGTCTCGGTGGCGCCGGAGAGGGTCGTTTAGGGGCCCACGGCGACTTTCGCGGAGGGCGAGCCCTGCGGCCTGGGCCGGCTGACCCCGGCTGGAGGCCCGCGCGTCATCCTCCCTCCCACAACCTCAGCCCGGGCGCGCAGACTCACACCCCTTCCTAGGGAAGCAAATGGTCCCTTCCAGGCGGGTGGCCATGTTGCTCTAATAAAGCGGGAGGGGCGGCGGCGTGGGGGGGAGCAGATGCCGCTGGCCGCGAGCGGGAGCCGGGTGCTAGCAGAGCGCAGCCGCAAGGGAGGCGCGGGGGAGTATCTCTTACAGAGATACTGGAAGCCCGAGCCCGAGCAGCAGCCAGTGTTGGCGGAGAGCACCCAGGCTCAGCCGGAGTCGGAGCCGCAGCCGCGATGGCCGTGGCCGTGGGGAGACCGTCTGTGAGTGCTGGGGCCTCGCTTCCCTTGCCGGAGGCTCCTCCGGCGCTGGGTGGTCCCGGCTTTCGGGCGGGTGCCGGCGGGGAATACGGGGGCCCGGGCGGGGGCTCCGGATGGTGGCGGCTGTGGGTGTGTGCACGAGATTGGGCGCGAGTCTGGAGCTGAGGGGAGGGCTAGGAGACCAGAGGCTGTCTGGTCTACTACGTGATGCAACAGTGTATCGCTTAGTCGCGCCCAGATTCGGGAGATGGGGGAGAGAAAGGACCCCTTTCTTATTTTCCCTTTAAAGGGATTCTTTTAGCCATGGTGTTTCTCGCCTGCCTCCCTCTCCGCGCGCACACCTTTTCTCTCGTGACAGTCGAGAAAGGCGCCGAGTGCGGGGGTTTCCTCCCGGCTCCCCCTCGCTGAGGGGGCTACCAGGGCATGGGAATTGTTCGCCGGAGCGCGCTGTCACACGGCTGTAGAAGCGGGTCAAAAATAAAAGGGTGGGATTTCCACGGTGGCTTCCCCAGTGCATTGTGAGAGCTCGGATACCCCCCGGCGCCCACCCGGCTGACCCGGCCCTGCCCAGGATGTGGACAAAAGCCCTAGATACACACACAAAGTTTTCACAAGGCGCCCTTGTCGTGGTGGGTGGAAGTATTAAAATGCGGTTGGAAGACCGGGGGCGGCGAACCGAGGAGGCGGGGGCGCGAGGAAGAGGAAGGGAGGGCGGGGGCGTGGAGAGCCGGGTGCCCTGCGGCTCGGATCGAGGGAAGGACCGAGGGGATGCTCCCGCCCCGAGTTCGCGGGCGGGACAGGGGCCGCGCCTGCGGGGGTGCAAGACTCAGCGACTCGGAGCCGGACTTTGAGGGTGCGGTCTCAGTCGGTGCTCCGCATCCCTGAGTGAAAGGCGGGGGGAAGGGGCGGCGGCGGCGGCGGCCGTTCCTTTTTATTGAAAGGAGCCGCGCGGGGTGGGAAAGGCGGAGTCCTCTTTCTCTTTCCCCATTTCTTTGTCGATGTTCGAAGTCCACTTTCTCACCGCTGGTATTGGGGGCGCCTCGAGCGAGGTTTTTCCCGCTCTACCGTCCCCTTTTCCTTTTCTCATCTTCTTGCCACAGCTGTGTAGCTGCAGGTGGTGGCTTGAGAGGTCTTGTAGTTATGCACGGAAGTCTTACAGAGATACTGGAAGCGCTGAAGCCCCAGGAATGCAAGGCTGTTCTCCGACTCCCAGCTCTTCCTCTAAGTCCTCTCCAGATACTGGCGCCTTTTGCCGCCGCCGCCGCCGCCCCCACCCCACCCTGGGAAGTTCTTGGGGACCCTCTGCGTGTTCTACCGCGGTTTGGCGGCTCCGCTGCCGTGGTATTTTCAAAGACGTTCCCCACGGTCACAATGTACTGTGGTCATATTGAAGTGTAACTATGGGCCTTTTAGGGGTCTTATACTCTAATATTTAATGACACAGGCTTAAGAATTCAGGTCTCCTCTTGCACACAAGTTGTGCTCTTGATAATTAGTGGTCGTGGATTGTTGTTAGAGGGAATTTACATAGACTGTGTTAATCCCTTTATTTTGCTGGTGAGGAAATTGAGGTCCAGGAAGGTCAAGTTTTTTCTGATTAAATTACTCCCACCCCTCTCCCTCGTCCCCACACTATACTTACTTCCAGGGCACAGATTCCGATAACTAAAATAACAGTATCTACTTTAGATAATTGGAGAGCGTCTAGGAATGCAAATTCGGGGCGGAGGTAGTGTTCAGTAACACCTATTGCTGGTGCATTCTTGAGGCTTGGGGGAGGTGGAAGAAATAATTTGCTGCACATTTTCTATAAATTAGTTAGTTCATATTTGTCAGTTAAATGGGAACAGTCTGTGGATTTAAGATTTAGTTTTGCGGCCATAATCATATCCAACACCAGGTCTGCCAACCAGATGTGAGCTTAATCCCACAGAATTCTTGTGTAAGACCTCTCTTATTCAAATAATAGAGGAGATTTTAAAAAGTGTGTGTGTACGGAGGAGGTAACTGCTTTCTCTGCACATTCCCTGTTGTCACTGGAATTAAGATTAAATTACAGTTTAGAAACAGAAGACTTTTTTTTGGACTGAGTTGTGGTATGAGTGATCAAGAGTTGACTACAGAGTTGAAAAGTCTTTTCATACATTTCCAAGGAATTGTTGAATTGTTTCACTTTGTTCATTCAGTTCTTGTTTTAAATGTGGTGCCTGTAGTTTTGTCTGCAAAACACCCCCGGTAAATGCAGAATATTTCTCCAAACCCAGCTCCAAGGGATCAACACTACATCCTTCATCCTAGAATTCTCTGCCCCTCCTATTCCTTCATCTAGTCTCTGATTTGAACAAATGGAAGGGTGTGTTGAGAGAAAAGAATCACTCCAAAATTGGTTTGGAGTTTCCCTAGTTACTCCTTTAGAATTAGCCTTTTTTTTCTTTCAAGTTGTTTAGGAAAACATGAACAGCCTCCTTTCCCTACAAACTGCCTCGCCCATCCAAATTTAAGGAAAGTTCAGTTAGAATCATTTGCTCTCAATTTTAGGCATTCTTGAATTTGAACATCTTAGTGTGATGGCCTAGGTAAATACAAGGTTTTACTGGAGAAAAGTCCTTAAAAGTCAGATGCAGTATTTTCTGTCTTATGAAGTGGTTATATTCAGTTATAACCATTTAAACCTTAAGGCTCAAATCAGATGTTTCTTAAGTGGATTTGTTGGCTGGAAAACACAAAGGCTTCAGTTTAGTGTGATATTGTTTATTTTCGTTCTAATCTCAACCCCTAGCTTCTGCATTTGCTTGTGAATGGTCTTGGTGCTTGGCTCTGAGAAGATCCTGAAGCACATCTGCTGTTCCCAGAATATAACTAATGATTAGCAAGAGCATTTCTCCCCTAGGGATGTGTCCACATTTTGGATGAGTTAGTATTTTTGCATCCAAGTCCCAGGGCAGCTATTATCTTTATTTTAAACAGAGCATGGTAATTTACTCTACCTGGGAATCAGACTTTATGTAGCTGACCCACTCTCTTAAGATGTCATGTTCAAGTTACAGAGTCTAGAAGGTGAAAGGAACTTTGAGAGGTTATTTGGTTCAGCCTTCTTCCCAATGCAAAAATATTTCCTACTTTATCCCTAACAGAAGGTATGTATTTAAACTTTTCTGGTGGTGGAGAGTTTCCGTGATATCCTTCAAGAAACATGTTTAATTGTTCTTTTATCTGTTGAGCCAAAAGAAATGGAAAGCCAAGTTAATTCATTCCCTCATTTAAAACTATTAATTGAGCACCTCCTGTATGCCAGGTACTGTACTACGAGCCAGGGTTATATAGCGGTGGACAAGAGAGAAATTCTCTTTCTACCTGGAGCTTTTATTTTCTGAGAGATTTAGTGTCCATGTGTATTAAAATGATGAATTTCAGTGGAGTATGTAAGCCATTTAGGGGGAAATGAAATTATGTGCGTGTTGCTGAGTCAACAATTATGATGCAGGTAAAGATCTTGTCTGGGAATCAGAGAGAGTTCCTGAAAATATAGTGTTTTCAGCAGGAGGGTCGGGACTGACAATGAGATGTGATTTTCCCTTGTTATAAAATTGCCAATTACATCTTGAGGTTGTAGCCCCCCATGTGGCGGCCTCTGGATCTTTTGTACCTGGAGAAAGATTAATGGAGCTAAGAAAGTCCAGGGGGTGGCTATCTAAATGATAAAGGCGCTGTCATCTAGGGGGAGGTTTTTAAAAATTAAAACTCTTTAGTCAGTGGTATAAATGATACACATCAAGGCTCTGTAAGCAATTATTAAGGAATGAAGAAAGTGTTTGAAGTACAGTAATCTCTCTTTAAATCTTTTGAAAGTTACAGATTTTTTTATCTTTTGAAATATCTTCATTAAAAATGATGTGTGTACATCACAATGAAAAACAGACCCATGGAATTGATTAAAAGAACAAAACTACCCATATCCCACCATCCTGATATTAGAGCTCCTAGGTTGTTAGTGTATTTTCATCGACTATGTGAGATTTGCACAGGTAAGTATAACCCATCCCATATACACTGTGACTTAGAAACCACACTGTGTGCCTGGTAGACCCTGTCTGTTTGGACACTCATATAATGTAGGAAACAGATGCTTAGTGCTTTCAAAGGGGCCACCCTGTGTCTGTGTCCAGACAAAGGAATGAATGATTTGGATGTCCTACTTTGATTGATGGCCAAAAGACCTAGTGTTTATATCCACTGATGATGCCACAGCTGATAATGACCTTCGGGTTTAGACTCCCTGTGGGGCAGGCTACAATCAGAGCTTTCTATGCCAGTGTTTCTCTTTATAGGACCTTTAATTTGATTGGGGGTGGGGTGAGTAGGGGCTGTTGTTGGATTTTATAATTTATTGAAAACTGTCTTTCACAGTGCTAGTTAGACCTATCTCAACTGGGCTCAGTGAAGCAGAACCATTATTTAAACAAAGACCTGGAAGATCCAAACTTCTATCCTGTCCCCCAAGGAGACCTACTTTACAATATAATTGATACCTCCCTTTGTTGTTGCTGTTATTTATTTATTTATTTATTTATTTATTTATTTAAAGATTTTATTTATTTATTCGACAGAGATAGAGACAGCCAGCAAGAGAGGGAACACAAGCAGGGGGAGTGGGAGAGGAAGAAGCAGGCTCATAGTGGAGGAGCCTGATGTGGGGCTCGATCCCATAACGCCGGGATCACGCCCTGAGCTGAAGGCAGACGCTTAACTGCTGTGCCACCCAGGCGCCCCATGTTTTTTAAATCCAGATTGACAGAAAACTCTCTTCCAACTAAACAGTGCCACTCCTGACCCACTCAGGCCTGCTGGCAGCCCATCAGTACAACCACTGTAAAACATAACAGTACTTGGGCTAAGGTGATAAAGACAGGCTTCTAAAAAAAATTTGCTGGGTGATATGAAATCAAATCTGCGTCATCGCAGGCCTGGTCAGAGGTAGAGTTCAGGAGTCTGTACCCTCATATGACTGGAACCAAGGCATTAGAACCATCTTTTTGAGGATCTTTGCCAGTGAGTGTGAGTGCCTTGTTCAAGTCAAAGGGACCTGCGTGGATGCATTTTGTCTACCTGCTGAACTGTGACCATGTGGGATTGAGTGTGACGTGTTGATGGAGGGGGCAGGCTGAGGTGAAGAGGTTGGAAAGGCTTCATGCTCCAAAAAGAATGTCGTTGGCACCCAACAAGAAGCAGCTTTGTTCATGCGCTCCTCCCTTTTTTTTTTTTTTCATTTTTAAAATTCTGATAAAAATATATATAACATAATATAAAGTGTAAACCTCTAAGAAGAGCAGAGCTGGCAGCTGGAGGCTGGAGAAGCAAAGCTGAGATGTTCCCAATAAAGGACCTTGTGCTGAAGCTGGACCCTGAGGAGGTGAAAGGGAAGATGTGTGAGGATGTGATCTCCACCTTATGAGCTTCCTCATCTATATGGCCCTGCTGTGAGTCACACCTTTTATCCTAAAGAAATGAGATAGCATATGAAGATGGGCATCACATGTGAATGCATGATGTCAAGAACCCAATTATAATTTCTACTATCTGCAAATGAATAGGCCCAGCAAGTTGTAAGAGACTCTTTGATTGAATGGATGTAAAAATTCTTTTTTTTTTTTTTAAAGATTTTATTTATTTGAGAGAGAGCGAGAGAGCACAAGCAGGGGGAGCAGCAGAGGGAGCAGGGAGCCTGATGTGGGGCTCGATCCCAGGACCATGACCTGAGCCGAAGGCAGACGCTTTAACGGACTGAGACACCCAGGCACCCCCAAAGATTCTACTTGTTAAGAACAGATTTGGCTCTGGTAACTGATCTTCATAGCTAAAATTTAAAACTACTTCTGAAGTAAAGACATTTTGTAGTGATAGCACACCCATATGCCTGTCATGTTCAGCCTCTGGGAATGTTGGTGTAATAATTATAAGTAATGTCAAACTCCATTCTCTAGCAAGTATTAATTATAAGGGAATTATGTCTGCAAAAAACCAGTATACCTGTTTGTTTTGATAATTAAGTAATATTACTTTGGGATGAATATATGATTTCATAATTTTTTCTTATAGAAGTAGAATCACAATAATACAGATAGCTTAGAAATTGAAAAAACAACCCTCAACAACCTAAACACCTCAACAATGATTCTTAGCTTCCTAACCCATCTGCTTCATCAGATATTTTTTTCCATACTTTCTCTTAGCAGGTGCTGAAATTATGATGTTGAGTATTTGAGATGCCATCCCTGCTGCTCTCCAAATTTCTCAGAAGGATGAGTAAGCAGTAGGATGAGTGAAGAAGCAAAAGGATGAGTAAGGAAGGTGAGGTGGAAAAGTGTGCTAAGCCAGGGGAATAGCATGTGCAAAGCTCTGGGTGTGAGGCAGAGCCTCTTAAGGAAATCCAGCTATGACATCAGCGTTCAGGGTGTAGTAAGGAGAGTGGACAGATGTGAGTCTAGGCAGGTGGGGGGAAACCAGATCATGCAGTGCATTGTTGAAGACGTGTATATTTTCTACACAGTTTTTATTTTTATTTTTTTTTAAAAGATTTTATTTATTTATTGGACAGAGATAGAGACAGCCAGCGAGAGAGGGAACACAAGCAGGGGGAGTGGGAGAGGAAGAAGCAGGCTCATAGCAGAGGAGCCTGATGTGGGGCTCGATCCCATAATGCCAGGATCACGCCCTGAGCCAAAGGCAGATGCTTAACCACTGTGCTACCCAGGCGCCCCTACACAGTTTTTAAAATATATCCCATGCACTCCTGTGCCTCAACTTAGGATATCTCCAGATTCTTGGAATTGTTTGATAGAAGACTTTGAAAGTCTGTAGAGTTTGAATTCTTTAGGATTCAGTAGCATAGAGGGGAGATGAGAAAGGATAGCAGGGTTGATTCCTTTCATGACCAAATTGCACCCTTCAGAATAGAGGAAGTGAAGACTGAGGAAGCACACAAAGAGGAGGAAGGGTCCAGTGACAACATCCTCAGCATAGGTCTTCCTCTGTCTACTCTTCTATATTGAGGCTTTCCTCAATTGTAGAACTACAAATTCTTGTTTTCTTAAACACTGAAGCATCTGAGTCCTGAAGGGTGGGAAAATAGCAGGACTCCTCTTACCTTGGACTGCAAGTGTCAGTCAGTGTTCTCCATAAAGGAAATTAAAAACCCTTTGGATTCTATGAAGGTAGGAAACAAGTCTGCTAAAATCCAGGGTTTTCTTAAGACTTTACACCTTTTTCATTCACTCATCCCTTTGTGTATCGTTTTCATGTCAGTATAAATTTTGTGAGTCTCATTAAGGGTGCTGATTAAATTTACTCATGCCTGCTGTTGAAAGGAAAAGGCTTAGCCAAAACCCTCTGTGCACAGAAAGCCTGCTCAACATCTTGGTTTTTTAATTTTTTAAAAAGATTAAAGATACCGAAGAGGACACAAATGGAAAGATATACCATGCTTATGGATCCAAAGAATTAATATTGTCAAAACATCCATACTGTGCAAAGCAATCTATAGATTCAGTGCAATCCCTATCAAGATGCCAGTAGTATTTTTCACAGAACTAGAATAAATAATCCTAAAAGTTGTATGGAATCATAAAAGTCCCCGAATAGCCAGGGCAGCCTTGAGAAAGAAGAACAAAGCTGGGGGTATCACAATCCCAGATTTCAAGATATACTACAAGGTTATGGTAATTAAGAGATTATGGTACTGACACAAACATAGACACAGATCAATGGAACAGGATAGCGAACCCAGAAATAAACCCACACTTACATGGCCAATTAATCTATGACAAAGGAGGCAAGAATATACAACGGGGAAAAGGCAGTCTTCTCAATAAATGGTGTTGGGGAAACCAGACAGTTACATGCAAAAGAATGAAGCTGGACCACTTTCTTATACTATACACAAAAAATAAATTCAGAATGGACTGAGACCTAAATGTGAGACCTGAAACCATAAAACTCTGTAAAGAAAACAAGCAGTAATCTCTTGGATGTTGACCTTCAGAGCAGTTTTCTAGATAGGTCTCTTGAGGCAAAGGAAACAAAAGCAAAAGGAAACTATTGGGACTACACCAAAATAAAAATCTTCTTCTGCACAGCCAAAGAAACCATCAACAAAAAGGCGGCTCACTGAATGGCAGAAGATATTTGCAAATTAAGTAGCTGATAAGGAGTCCATATCCAAAATATATAAAGAACTTAAACAACTCAACACCAAAAAAAAAAAAAAAAAAAAGACACAGTTAAAAAATGGGCAGAGGAAGGACCTGAAAAGATATTTTTCAAAGAAGACATGCACATGGCCAACAGAGAACATGAAAAGATGCTCAACATCACTCATCATAAGGAAATGAAAATCTAAACCACAATGAGGTATTATTTTACACCTCTCAAAATGGCTAGTATCAAAACAACAAGAAATAACAAGTATTGGCAAGGATGTAGAGAAAAAGGCATCTTCATGCGCTGTTGGCAGGAATGTAATTTGGTGCAACCACTGTGGAAAACAGTATGGAGGTTCCTCAAAACATTAAAAATAGAAGTACTATATGATTCAGTAATTCCACTATTGGGTATTTACTCAGAGAAAATAGAGTAATTCGAAAAGATATATGCACCCTTATATTTATTTGCGGTAGCCAAGATACGGAAACAGCTTAAGTGTCCATTGATAAATGGATAGGTAAAGGATATGTGGCATATATATACATGTAATGGAGTATTATTCAGCCATAAAAAAGAATGAGATCTTACTATTTGTGACAGCGTGGATGGACCTAGAAGGTGTTATGCTAAGTGAAGTAAGTCAGAGAAAGACAAAGACCATTTGGTTTCATGTATGTGGAATCTAAAAAACAATTCGACTGAACCAAGTAAAAAGCCAAACAGAGTCATAAATACAGATAACTGGTGTTTGCCAGAGAGGAAGGCGTAGGGAGGATGGGCAAAATAGGTGAAGGAGTCTAAGAGGTGCAAACTTCCAGTTACAGAGTGGATAGGTCACAGGGGTGAAACGTGCAGCATGGGGATATAATACAGTAATATTGTAATGGTGTTGTGTGGTGACAGATGGTAATTGCACTTCAGGTAAGCATAGCTTAATGTACAGAGTTGTTGAACCACTGTGTTGTGCACCTGAAACTAATGTAGCATTGTATATCGACTATAATTCAGTTAAAAAGAAAACCCCCAAACCTCTGTGCACAGAAAGCTTTCTTGGCATCTTGATTTTTAAATTTCTATTTAAATTACTGTCAAGACATTTATCTCACTTTATCCTTAACAAAATTCCCAAGAAGTAATATAGACAAGAAAACCGAGGAACAAAGAAGCTAACATTTACCTAATGTGATGTGGTACAGCCAGTTACTGGGAGGGCTAGACTTTAGAGCCAAGGCATACATACAGATCTACCAGTTGTGTTGGTTTTTTAGACTAGGTTTTGCTCAGTAATACATTGGTCCCAAATTTTGGTGGTTTACACAGCAAAGGTTTATTTCTCACCCACAGTCTTTGTTCCATCCTCTGAGATCTCCATGGTGTATTGAGATCTCCATGGTGTATTGACCCCAGGATGCAGGTTCTCTGTCTGGACCTTGCCAGCCTGGTGGCAGAGGAAAAAGATACTGAACGTGAACTATCAAGTTCGTACATGGATCACTTGTACACAGACTTCATTGGCCAAAGTAAATTGTCACTCCCAAGTTCAACAAGATGAGATGGATAATCCTTCTGCAAAGAGTAGCTGTGCCAGTCACTTGACCAAGCTTGAGTGCCATGGAATGGGGAAGTAAATCCTCTTCTAGAGAGGGTAAAAAACACTTTGAATTCTAAGACTTCACCGTACTATCCTAGCCAGGGCATCTACTATAGAGCCAAGGGTCTTTATTATTGTTTAATATTGTTCCCAGTCCACAATGATTTTTCTCACTCCCTTTGTCCTGCTCTGATTCCAGTTGGACATGGTAGATTGATGAGAAAGAGTGTGTGTTAAGCAGGCAGGATGAAATGAAGGCAGAGGATGTGGTTATTCCTATTGTTCACTCACAGGGAGCTTCCAGTAGCATCCTCACTAAGTAAGGGATGGGTAGTGACCTTCTGAAAGACCTTCTGTGCTGTTCTGTGGTGGCCCCAGCTCTGGGACTGTGCTCTCTGGGAAATGGTTTTGAGGCCATTAGGACTTCCAGCTGCTTGACAGAATTATTTCCCTTGGGATGCTTCCAAATCTGTCCTTTCCCAGCCCAGCTGTTCCTAAATGGAGATGCATCAGACGGCACCCTTCTTTTCCTTGCTTTGTGTTCTCTCGCTGAGAGGCAGGAGTACCATATCCCATCTTGCTTAAGAGCATAGGCTCTGGAGCCAGAGTGCTTGGGTTCTAGGGTGTCAGCTCTGCCATTTAACCACCTTTGTGATCTTCAAGTCAAGTTACTTACTTTGTGTACCTCACATTCATCAGCTGTAAAATAGTAATAATACCTTCCTCAAAGATTTATAGGATTAAAAAAGTTAAGACACACAAAGTATTTGCAGTGATGCATGAAACATTCATCCTCAATGAAAAGGAAATTAATATGGAAGTAATAGTGACTTTATACCAAAGACTGGTCTCCAAGCAGAACTGCCAACCGCCCCCCCCCCCCAGCAGGGAGTGAGCATTTGCCCCTTCTCCTCTCACCCACCTGAAATGCAGGCCTCCCTTTTTCTAATCAGAGCACGCCTCAGAGGCACAGTCTAATATACCCTCTCCTTGAAGCCTTGACTCGCCAATCCAAGTTTTTGGTCATTTTTCTCTGCCTGAATTCCTGTAGCAGTGATTTCCTGTAACACTTGTCTGTCCTCGTTCTAGTGTTCTGTTGTCTCCACACTCCCCCCCCCCCAACTTTTTTTAAGCTCCTATTTAAAATAAATAGGGCTGATCAAATATGGTTGTGAATGTTTTTTAAAAAAATCGTTACTGCAAGCATTTGTTCTGCTAGCCTTGACTACATTCATGCATTCTTAGCCTATATTATCAGATTTAAGGGAAGAGACTGTGTTGTGCACCCTCCGCCCCCATTAATAAACATGACTGAATGAAAATTTATCCTTTGGATAAGACTCGTGCCAACCCACTTACTCTCAGTCCACCTTTTAATTCATGCTGTTGCTATGTGAATTTCAGGCAGGTGTAGACCTCATATCTGTAACTTTCTGCCCCAGGCTTCTCTGCTGCAGCCACCTGGGTTCTGCCTAGTTATTTTTGATCTATGTGCACATCTGAATGTCCAAGGATGTTTCCATCCTATGGGCCAACACTTGCCTGATGGAGGATGGCAGCTGGTGGACAAATACTTCTCTCTTTTGTCACTAACTTGGACAATTCTGAGGCACAATATATATATATATATAGCTCCTCAGGGGGTCCCACATGGCCCCAGCCCCAGTCCACAGGGGTGATTAGCTCGGTGTATATACATTTAGGATGGCTGTGCCTCCTTCCCTGTTTAATCCTTCTCAGTCCCCACTCCTGTTCTTTTGGATCACTTCCCCAGATAGCTGCATGCTTGCAAGCCCTTGTCTCAGGACTCTGCATTTTGATGAAAACACCTTGTTTCCTGGTTTGGGGCTCTTTTACCTTATGCAAATGAGGAAGCATGAACGTTACTTTGTAACATACCAAATTACTCTAGACTTAAAAAAATATGATGAGAACAAACTGATTTTTGTTTAATCAGGGTCTTACTATTTATTGGAGGGACGACTTCAAATAAAGCTAGGCTCAGGGGGCACGTGGGTGGCTAGGTCGGTTAACTGTCTGCCTTTGGCTCAGGTCATGATCCCGGGGTCCTGGGATCGAGTCCCACATCAGGTTCCCTGCTTGGTGGGGAGCCTGTTTCTCCCTCTCCCTCTGCCTGCCGCTCCCCCTCTTGTGCCCTCTCTCTCTCTCTGTGTCAAATAAATAAGTAAAATCTTAAAAAAGAAAAAAAAAAAGCTAGTCTCAGAAAAGAAAAAACTGGACACATCATCTAATCTTTTCTGTAATTTTCATTTCTACTTCTGGATGGAAGTGCGTGTCTCTGAGTGTATAGGGCCTACTTTGTTGTGTACTTTGTTCTGTAACTTCTTTACCCATTTCAAGTCAATTACATATTTTATAATCTAGAAACTAGATACAGAGTGTATGGGGGAAATACAGTTTTGATACATGAACTCTGAAGTTGGGCCAAAGCTTGACACTCTTCTTGAAAAAGAGAAATTTTGTAGCTTACACTGCATAGATTGGAAAAAAACGAGGTAAAAATTTTTGAAGCAACTTTTAGTGAGTTAATAATGTTGAGAAATTTTAAGGACCCAGATTAAGTATCTGCCTGAGAATTCTTCAACTCATTAGAGTTGTTCTCATCATCTTTTCACTTTGAGCCTATCCCAGAGGCATTTTCTAATAATGTAGGAGACATGCTTAGAAACATCACAAATGAAACAAATCCATTGTCCAATTTTCCCAAAATTTGTTACCTTTGCTTTCACTCTGAAGTTTGGTTTGACTTTTTGTAGGAATGAGCAATATTGGACTCTAACTCCTCCTGTTGGAATGATGTGATTTTTTTATTACATACCTCCTTGTTTTCAGTACCTTTTCTAGTCCTTAATTGTTTTTTGTTTTTTGTTTTTCTTTTTTTTTTTTTTTTTAAGATTTTATTTATTTATGTGACAGACAGCCAGCGAGGGAGGGAACACAGCAGGGGGAGTAGGAGAGGAAGAAGCAGGCTCCCAGCGGAGGAGCCTGATGTGGGACTCGATCCCGAAACGCCAGGATCACGCCCTGAGCCGAAGGCAGACGCTTTAACGACTGCGCTACCCAGGCGCCCCCCTGTTTTTTGTTTTTTTTTAATTCCAAAATAAAGGGAGCAGGAGGAGAAAACTTAACAAATTGAATACTGAAATGTATGATTTCTCCATTTCTCAAACTAAAACTGGAGTTATTTTTCGGATTTCTTTCCTTTTTTCTTTTTTTGGTCTTTAAATATACATTTGGAATGTTGTTGCTAATTTGCACATTGGCTTTGACACTGAACTCCTTGCACCCACTGCAATGATGTCCTAATTGAAGTTGTGCAATTCCACACATTTTCCTGGTGATTAGATTTCAGTGGGTAAAACTGATCTTCATGATTTTCTTGCGAAGTAGTTTGATTAGATATTGTTCTTGAACCCAATCCCTTCAGCTCCTATTTGATGGATCAGCACTCACACTTGCCCAAGATAAACAGTAATGATCTTAAGGTCAAGTCTGCTGTTGGTTATACCTTCTTCTTTCCAAATGGAGATACCACCGTAGTCTGCAGCGTAATGCTGTCAGACCTTTCTGAGATGATGGAAATGTTCTACTGCTGCGTTGTCCAGTATGGTAGCCACCAGCTGCATGTGGCTATGGGACACTTGAAATGGGGTTTGTGCAACTATAGAATTAAGATTTTTTTATCTTGTTTAATTATAATTAATTTGTGTTTAAATTTAAATAGCCACATGTAGTTAGTGGCTACCATATGGGATAGTGAGCTTTAGGAGTACGGTCTAGAGTCTTTATAATCTGATATTTCTTTCTCATTTTTTAGAAAACTTCTTTATTAGGAAAAATTCCAAACATTACACAAGAGAGAAGGTATAACGAGCCCTTCTATCCCATCACGTAGGCCAATCTTACATCATCTCTTTTTCCTTCTCTCCCCACCCCAAGCCCCCCAAATTATTTTGTTTGTTTTTTAAGATATTTTATTATATTTATTTATTTTTAAGATTTTATTTATTTATTTGACAGAGCAAGAGCCAGAAAGCACAAGCAGGGGGAGCGGCAGACAGAGAGGGAGAAGCAGGCTCCCTGCTGATCAGGGAGCCTGATGTGGGGCTCGATCCCTGGACGCTGGGATCATGACCTGAGCAAAAGGCAGATGCTTAACCAACTGAGCCACCCAGGCGCCCCAAGATTTTATTTTTAAACTAATCTCTACACTCAACCTGGGGCTTGAACTTACAACCCTGAGATCAAGAGTTGCATGCTTTACCAACTGAGCCAGCCAGGCACCCCTCACCCCCCAAAGTTATTTTGAAGTAAATCCCAGGCACAGTCTGATCTCATTTTAAGAGCTAAGCTGGTGAGCTGGGGGTTAGGAGGAGCACGGCATCAGGAAGAGGTATTCAGGGATCTTCAAGTGGATTTGTGATTTAAAAAAAAAAAAAAAGCCTTCAAGTGTATGGATGATAAAAGCTATGTTTTGACAAAGACAGGTAATGAGTATATAGATGAGCGATAGTCTGTATGTTTGAGGTATTTCATCCCTGTCGTCGTCATCATCATCATGAAATGCTAAGCATGAGCCCATAGATGGAACAGTTACTGTACCAAGCTCGCTGACATGTGCTTTTATTGAACTTTGGGTTCATGGATAATTTAAACAGTCATATGCAGTATTTATCATTGAGCTTTAGTGAATGCCAGCAGGGCTACAGAGGCATAGGCTCTTTAAAGGTGGAAAGCAAACTGAGGTTCATTTTTGGTTTTAGCCCAGTCTCCTCCGAATGCTTAATTCCAGAGAGTAGTAGCTTGTTTCGAGCTCCATTTGAGTGGTCCAGCTCTTTGTCATACCGCACGTGTTGGATCAGCTGACTGGCTGAGTTAAAACCTGCAGAACGAAGCCTCTCCTACCCACTTTTTAAAACAGCAGACTCTTAGGACCTCTTTTAGAGGAGACATGTTTTTTTCTAAGTCTATTTGAGGTATTTGCAGATACTCATGTTGGAGAGAAATGTTTTTTGTAATTAACACAAAATTTTCTCTTTTGAGAATTTTTTTTTTTTTTTAAAGATTTTATTTATTTATGTGACAGAGAGACAGCCAGCGAGAGAGGGAACACAGCAGGGGGAGTGGGAGAGGAAGAAGCAGGCTCATAGCGGAAGAGCCTGATGTGGGACTCGATCCCGGATCGCCAGGATCACGCCCTGAGCCGAAGGCAGACGCTTTAACGACTGCGCTACCCAGGCGCCCCCTCTTTTGAGAATTTATGCCCCTTACTGGTGTACATTTTTATAGGAATGCCTGTTTACTTTTGTATTTCTGTTTACAAAAGAAACCTACTTTGTAGCAAGCACATTTTGGTCATATTGACATATTGAAGGAAATAATGCTTGCATCAATGATTTTTAAAAGTGCATTTTTACTTCACAACATAAAGCAAGATTGTTACTATGCTTTTGTAGTTGGATTTAAGAGCTAATAATGATTTTCTTCCTTATGATAGACTGCAGAATGTGTATATTCTAAATTTGGAACTCTACTTAGGATTTAAGGGGAATAAACCTGTGATGGTAAAAGGTTCTTGTATCATCAGAAATGCTCAGAGGCCTTGGCTCAGCTGTTTTATTGATGTTTGAAAAAGATGATATGCTTTAGAATAAGAGCTATTAAAAATTTCAGCAACATTCTGAACAACTGCAGGCCTACTGTTGCAACAGGATGCCATTCCTTTTCCATGGTCAAGTCCCCAATAGAGTCTGCCCTTTGTGTTCTCTTGGACTGTTGTTAACCACATTCCTGGGAGAGAGGGAAGAGCTATGTCTAATCTCATCATGTACACTGCAGCTTTAGTCCAATTTACTTTTTTGCATGGTTCCTAGAGATAGTGAATAGTTGGTTAATACCCTACGTGTTAATGTTACTGCGACTCAGGATTTATGCCATTTTTTGCAAATAATACTCCTGTGAAATGAGCTTTCTTATCTCCACTTGATAAGAAATATTTGAATCCGCGTTAGGGCTAAGAACAAGATTTAGGGAGATGTTTTGTCAAATCACACCCACTGTCCTTTTCATGAAGGGTAAAGACAAGAAACTATTAAGGCTTGTAAAATGACTGTGACCTGATTAGGAAAATATAGGACCTATTTTCAGAAAAGAGGGTGAAATATTAGTATGAGTAGCAAGGTTTTTTTTTTTTTTAATTAAGTTTATAGATTTGGAAAAAATTCGAATTTAAATCCCAGCAATAACACATCTTGGAAGAAAATAAATTCATGTAATCTGGGTCTCAATTAATGCTTACACTTTATTACAGTTAGAAAAATGCTAAAGTTGACACAGCCATCACATTAATAAGAAAGAGAAGCTTACCTTATGTATTCTCTTTAAAATAGTTAATGATCAGTGGCTTATCGCAGCTTTGATAGGCCTCAGTTTGGTTCTGGATTGAATTATTTATGGCATGGTAAAATAGTAAGGGAGAAAAATAACATAAACCATCTTTGACCAGGTGAGCTTCATTATTTGGCACATTTATTGGAAGGAAAAAAAAAGTACCAGGAAGGACACCTCTCGGATTCTTCAGTGAAGCTGGTGTGAATGGGCCAGCATGTGCCCCCTCTTGGCTCTGCCTGGCAAAATGAGTACCTCAGTGGTGCCAGAGTTTTCAGTTTTTCAGGAGAACATGGAATGGACATTTAGAGTTTGAGGTGAAATTTCCCCATCTGAAAATGTTGGCAGTTAAGTCAAATATTTTTAAAATACTGTGTGGGCTGCATAAACATGTTCGTGGGCCAAGACTGCCAATTTGCGATCTGATTTCCATTGAAAATAATTCACTTATTTTTCTTGTATTTGAATAAAGAAACCATTAAATTTTTTTTTGGTATGCCTTTTGAAATGCTTTAACATTTGAATAAGTAAAGTGCTTTTTGTAGAAAATGTGCTTGTTTTTAAAACAGAAGTGAAGCAATTACTTGAACTCTGCTATGAAAGCATCTAGATTGTTTGAGGGCAGTATCAAAACTTGAAATTTGTTTCCTTAGCAGGATATCTCCAAGCAGGTTTGAGCTGAGATCAGATGGGGAGAAGCGGGACCCTGAGGGGGTGGCTAGGGCCCACAGCAGAGAGCAGGAGGGACTCTTGAGTGTGTGGTGTCCAGTGCCAACGTCCCTCTGCAAAAACATGTGCTATATATAGTGAATGGCGTTGGATTTTTTTCTTCTTGGTTTAGGTCCAGTGACAGTTAATGACTGTTCCTTACAGGCTGTGAAATTATTTATGAGTTTGGCAGTAGGATGATGTGAAATGCAAGTGGAGATAGGTAGGATAGGGTCTGTTACCAAAGCCCAATAAATTGTAAGTTCTGGAGCCAGGAAGGACGGCAGAGGTCACCCAATCCAGGGCCTTCCTCTGATGTGAGGAAACTGAGGCTGAAAGTTCTCATTAACTCTTCCCTGTCCAGCCCTCTCCTTTCTTTTCCTCTTTTCTTCTTCCTGCCTATAGGAAAATGTGTCTGCCAGGAATTATTTGTGACAATTGGAAAGTCTCTCAGAAAAACAAGTCAAATGTTTCATAAACTGAATATTTACAAAAGATCTTCCTGGAAGTAGCTTGTCTTTGTTTTTTATTAATAAAAATTCTGTTGCTGGTTTTTTGTTTGTTTGTTTTTAAGATTTTATTTATTTATTTGAGAGAAAGCTAGCGAGAGAGAGCATGAGTGGGAAGGAGAGGAAAGAGCAGGCTGAGCAGGGAGCCTGATCAGGATAAGGCCTGATCTCAGGACCCCGGGATCGTGACTTGAGCCAAAGGCAGACACTTAACCTACTGAGCCACCCAGGCATCCCCTGTTGCTGTTTTTATATGAGTTTTGATATGCTTCTTTCCAAAAACCTGCTCTCCCATGCTATTTTTTAGAAAGCAAAAAACCAGTTAGGTGTTCATTCTGTAGGAAAATGTGGCAATTTATTACCCTTCTGGAGAGTTTCCTAGTGGTGGGTTGAACCACACGAAATAGTTGATTTCAGCTGTTTCTGAACTACAAAAATGGTGGTTTCATATGATTCAAGATAGTACCTTGAGAAAAAGGGTGATGAGCATTGAGGTAGCTTCCTATTCTCCTGAGGACATTGTTGGCATTTACGTGGCCATCAGCCATTCAGCCCTTCTCAATTTATCCTGCTCAAACATTGCCATGCTGGAGCATTTTTACTGAGAAATGTGGAATTGAAAGCATCATATGCATACGTGGAGCCATTTTCCTTTCACATGCTGTGCTTGGCTTGAAAAGCCTTCCTTGCCTTGAAGAAAAGACGACCAAACTCAAGTCAGATGCTGGATTTGTTTCTGATTTTTCAGGCCAACAGAAGCAAGTTGGAATGGGAGTGATTTTCATTCTCAGTCTTGGTCAACAGCGCAATGGTTTGATATGTAGTTACATTAATATTACACCCTGAATTGAGAATTTGAGACTCCTGAAAACATTGTCCTGTTACTGTAATTGAACCCTAATTGTGATTTGGGTGGGGGGTGGTAGTGGACAGGAAGCAAACGGGCCCACAAAAAGAAATGTCCTAAACTTCAGACCTTTTCTTCTAGTTTTCTGAATTGAATCCACTGAATATTGGCATTGTCAAAACAACTTTTGTAAAAGAAGTAGCATTTTAGCATTTTGGAGATTACAAAAATAAGTATAAAATAAGAAACATTTGTGCTTAACTCTGATAGGGGAAAATTTATTTGAAGGATGTTATGACCTCTCAATCAGCCTTGAGACCCCTGACCAAATAAAATAAATCCTTTGACTTTAGGCATCAAGGAAATTATTATTTTTATTTTATTATTATTTTTTTAAGAAACAGACTCTTTTTTTTTTTTAATGATTTTTTATTATATTATGTTAGTCACCATACGGTACATCCCCGGTTTCCGATGTAAGGCTCGATGATTCATTAGTTGCGTAAAACACCAAGTGCGCCATGCAATATGTGCCCTCCTTACTACCCATCACCGGTCTATCCCATTCCCCCACCCCCCCAAGGAAATTATTAACAAATATATGCATGCTCATTTTTCTTGAGAAATTAGAAAACAGAAATCTACCCTAAATCCAGTCCATTGAAGAAAGCCAAACTCTACAAAATTCATGATTCGTAAAGATCTTAGTGTACCACAGCTGAATAAATACAACTAAAGAGCCATCACAAACAGCAACTTGGAAATGTGATTTTTCTGTACTACTTTGAACTAGAGGGTTAGTTAGAAATTCACTTCTGACATTTCAGGCCCCTTTTGACTATTACTTTAAAATTTGAATGCTTTGCTCTATTTCTTAAAAAGAACTATAGAACTAAACTGTAGAAATAAAGGGCCTTTTTATTGGGGTAAAAGGTCTTCTGAAGGAAAAAAGTATTAGGCTGATTCTGTTTTCTCTGCTCTTAATTTCTTTCTGCAAAAACGCCCTTCCGTATTGTTCTCTTCGGGATGAAGGTTCACCTCGCCAGGATGGCATGCATGTCTCTCCATGATTTGATGCCTTTCTTTCTATAATCCGCCGTAGGCACCATACATCCCCTTCTTTCATGCTCTTTCTTTGCACCTCATGTAAATGCCTTTTTCCTGGCCTCTTCCCATCTTCTGCAGCTCCTCCTCCTCCAAGACTGTCCAGGCCCCTCTGCTTTCCCCCTCACCCCCGTGGAGTTAGGAGGACTAGCTTTTTGCTTCTTGTAATGAGCAGATACCTTGTTGTACCATAATAATTCTCATGCTTTATTCATTTTTGTATTGTACATTCAGCAAAGAATAGTGCCTGGCCAAAGGAGTTCCTCAATAAATGCATCAAAAATAACTGCAGTAATAGGCCCAAGTTTCTGCCTGTGTAGAGGACTTTATCAGTAAAAATAACTGGCATAACTTCCTGGAAGGAGATTATAGAACAAAGAATTTAACGATCTGCTAAATTTCCCCAGGAATTCTTAGTTAGCATTATTTAATGCTTGACGGAGGGAGCTTTGGAGGGCTGAGAAATGAACACAAATGCAATGGGCTGAAGATTAAATTTTCATTGCACCTGTTTCTTGTCTCAGTCCAAGCTTTCTTAGCCCTGGGTTGCGCAGACCATAAAAATTGGCGTTGATGGAGCATAAGATAATTTGTTCCTATTCATCAGAAAATATTGTGGAGTGACCGGGTAAGGCAGCCTCAGGAAATGGTAAAGGTAGTTCTCTTTGTACATTGTCTTTGATATTGTATTCAGGGCCTTCCTGGGGCTTATTTTTCCTAATTATTGAAATTCTATGTATGGCAATGACCCCTGCAGCTATTCTGTGTGGAAATTAGTGTGCTGCTTTGAGTATTTTCATTACTTAATACCTTTCAGACAACTCCCAACATGCTTGGTGAAAATGCTAGAAATTATAGCATGAGAAGTGGTTTTTCATAGATGTCTTGTCCTTTGGAAGTGAGGATACAGAATTCAAGGGAAGAATAAATATTTAGACAATTTTTAGAAGTTTATGTGTGATATGTATATGTATATATCATATAAACATATTCAGTGGCTAGCAGAATTAACATTAAATTGGTAGAGAAAAACATTTTAAATATTGTCTACTATGAAATTGCCTAACGTAGTCAAGACTTTACCAGGGGCTTTCTATTATGGCAGTTGAAACTATAGCAAACCTGTAATATGGATAGTATCCCCGTTTTACAATTAAAGAAAAAGAGACTTAGAAGTAATCTGCCTCAGGGGCGCCTGGGTAGCTTAGTCGTTAAGCGTCTGCCTTTAGCTCAGGTCATGATCCCAGGGCCCTGAGATCGAGTCCTGCATCGGTCTCCTTGCTCAGCGGGAAGTCTGCTTCTCCCTCTCCCACTCCCCCTGCTTGTGTTCCCTCTCTCGCTGTCTCTCTCTGTCAAATAAATAAAATCTTAAAAAAAAAAGAAGTAATCTGCCTCAAAGTCATTCAGCCCAAAAGTTGCAGAGCTGGAATATTATTCCTAATTGACTTGCAGCCAATGGTTAGAACACTGTTCCATGCTGCTTTATGTTTTATATTAATTTCAGAGAGATTTCTTTTCAAGTCTATCACTTAAGATATTAATATTTAAATATTAAATCTAAAAATGGCACTAGAGACTTCATGCACACCTACCTGAGGTGTGTGTTGGTGAAAAATAACACAAATGAAACTTAAGTCATGTTATGCATTGTTCTGGAACAGAATATTGAAGTTGGTTATTTTAGCTAAATATTTCTTAATTATGATCATTGAATCTTGTCTGCACATAGCACAACACTTGTGAATATACCAAGACTTTTATGACCTTCTTAGAACAGTATAGTATTGGCTTGGGAGGCTGGGGAAAAGAAAACCACCATAACATGCACATGACTTTGGGGCTATTCAGTGATACACTGCTCATCTTAAAAGAATATCGGAAATGAGCCAGTGAGGGTCTGGGTATGAAATGCCAAGTGGTTGTTACAGTGCCTCTTTGCTGTCCAGCTTCACGTGGTCCTTTAAAAAATAGGCCTTTTAAAATACAGGGATGTAAATTACTTTCCTGAAGTAATTCTTAAGTCAAGATGGTCCGTGGCTCTGCAAGATACAGCCACCTTTAGGTGGTTATGATATCTAACTACCATGATGAGAGTGCCATTGGACATCCTTTCATGTGGTCATTGGCCATTTGTCCTTATTTCGCTGTGAATAACCTACTCACATCCTTGCTTTTCCTCCTCTCCAACCCCCCCACTGGACTATTTCTCTCTATCTTGTTGACATTCATCCTTTTATATGTGCAAATAATCTTCTCCCAGTCTGCCATGTATCTTTACTTTTGTTTTTGGTGTCTTATTGTACAGAAGCCTTAAATGTTTCGTCTTCTTTTTGGTTTGTATTTTGGGTCTTGTTTTAGAAATCTAGTTCACTCTTCACTGAAGTTCATTTAATTATGGTTAACAACTGTTTTGTCTTTTGCTCAGTGGTTTAGAGGGGACAAGAATGTAGCAACTGTGAACAAACAGAGTCCATTCATTCAGTGGAAGATGTCCTGAAATAATAAATTAGAAACAACTCAAAGAGGAGACAGAAAGGGAAGAGCTTGGAACCCAGGACACGAAAAGTAACAGAGCTCAAGAATCCAGCCCTTTAAGAGGGATGCAGACATTCAGTGCTCTGTGATTTAAAGAAACTTTTGTGAGATAATTAATACCTCACTTGTAATTAGCAGTTGAGTACACAGTGAGCTAGATGGAGGACAAGCAAGGGAGCTTGGGTTAGTGATAGGGTCTTTAAGTTAAAAGGGTTTTTTGTGGGGGCAGGGTGGAGAAATCCCCTTTTAATACTCCTTTCAAGTGGGTTATTTCCGGGTTTATAGATTAAAGTTCTTTTAGTAATAAGAATAATAAATATTGAACACTCACTGTACGACAGGCACTGTACCCAACACTTTATATGCATTTTCTCATTTAGTCAAACTTAGGACTAAGTGCCGTAGTTATGCCATTTTGCAGATGAAAAACAGGCTCAATAACTTGCCCAATGTCACACAGCTGGTAAGTAAATGGTATCAAGATTTGAATTCAATTCTTTCTGAACTCTGAGCCTTCCAAATGTGATTGTGACACGTTTTTAAAAATAAAAAGTATTTGTGGAGATATTAAGTGATGAGTCCTTGGAGTCGATGATTGTGCCCGTTCTACTTGAAAGTCAAGCTCTGTCAAGCATCTGTTGGCATGCCCTGCATTAGTTGCTCTTAGTGGAAGAGAGAAGTTTTTGCAGGACTTTACTGCTTGAAACCTTTATTTTTTATTTCATTTCTTTATTTTTTAAGTAGGCTCCACCCCAGCGTGGAGCCCAATGCGGGGCTTGAACTCAAGACACTGAGGTCAAGACCTGAGCTGAGATCAAGAGTTAGGTGCTTATCTGGGTGGCTCAGTCAGTTACGCGTCTGCCTTTGGCTCAGATCATGATCCCGGGTCCTGAGATCGAGCCCTACACTGGGCTCTCTGCTCAGCAGGGAGCCTGCTTCTCCCTCTCCTATTGCCTCTTCCCCTGCTTGTGCTCTCTCTCACTCTCTCTCTCTCTCTCTCTCTGTCAAATAAGTTAATTAAAAAATTTAAAAAAGGATTTGGGCACTTAACCGCCTAAGCCACCCAGGCACCCCACCACTTGAAACCTTTAAAAACAAATCAAGGCCCTTTCCTTGCCAGGGTCCCACTTTCCTACTCTGGCTGACCCTTCACTCAGTCAGGTCACAGGCAAACCTCCATGTTGCTACACCACAAGGGAATTGAATGGACCTTGTTGCTGTGTCTTTGAGACACATACATGTGTGTGAGGCAGCCACGCAGAGCATGCCTGAGGGAAGCAGTTCTCTTGCTGATGCTCAGAGTATGACCATCTCTCCAGGGCTTCTCCATCAACAGTTCAACTCCCCAGCTCGGTGTGGATTTTGCCAGACTATCCTAAACCCAACCTTTCCACTTAAGTGGAAATGTGACACGTATCAAGCAAACAGGAGAGAAACTAAAATTTGTTTATGTGGAAGAAATGCTGAGGTGAATCACTGATATGATTTCATCGTGTTAAAGCAGGTTAAAAATTCTGGCTTTGTTACTTACTTGCTCTGAGACCTTGGGCAAGTTTCTTTAGATCTCTGTGACTAATTTCCACGTCTGTAAAATGCAGATAATAGTATCTCTCTTACAGGGTTGTGAGGATGCATACTTTAATGCATATAAAATAGCGTCCAGGATATGAACAGAACTGTGTGAATGTTAGCAAGTTTTATAGGTTTAAAACAATAAGCCACTATGGGAGTGGCTGGCGCTCCTTGGACGGTTTCAGTACACTTCATGGACATCTTTATAGTCTTATCTCTGATAGTTTGGGTGAATTGATAACACTTCTGCCTCTCCTTATAGACGAAGGCATTTCTTGGGGTCTCTAGAGAAGTAGGGTTCATTTGAGCCCCAGGAATACTCCGTCTGGCTTTGGGTCTGTACTTTTTCACCATGGCCATGTTCTTTGGATCACTTGGACATAGTCCCCCCATTTAAGCCTAAAGAATTGGGTTCTCCCCCCTTTAGTATTGGTGGTGGTTATACATTCTACCCAGCAGCTAAAGTCTGTATTAAGACATCCTGGATGTCCCATGTTGGTGCGCTGTACTTCCTCTTCCTGTTGTCCTCTTCCTCCTTAAAATTAGCCCTTAGCTCTGGTGCTCGTCAGCTGTTCACAGCTCAGTAACCCGTGTTGATCACTGACATTCTGCCACACCCTGTCCTAGATGCTGTGGAGGCAAAGTGAGCACGACCTGAGGTTTTTTGTTGCTTGGGCTTTCACAGAGTGTGTGACCAGGAAGGATTTTTAAAGAAATAATCTCATCCAGCGTTTTCATTTTACAGAGAAGGAAGCCAAGACCCAGGAGAGTAAGTGACCTGCTTTAGGCCCACGGACTCAGAACTGGAGCCAAATCCCCTGACTGCTGCTTATACTACAAATCCAAGGGCAGTAGAACTGAGGCATTCTAGATAGGTAGTTTGTCAGCAGATTCTTTGGTGGTTTCTAGTTTCCCAGTGGAGAAAACCTAAACTCCCTTTCCGGTCTCTTACCTCATGTTCAGGATGCTGGTCACCCACTAACTTACGATGCAAACTATCTTAAGTTTCAGACCTGAGCTGCAGATGATATGAATCAAGGTTAACTTACATCCTCAGTGCACTTGGACATTTATGGGGAGCCACTCTTTGTAAAAAATGTGAGCCCTTGTAAAAGTCTTATGTAACACAGCTTGGGTTACTGTTGGCGCTGCCTGTGTGTACCCCCCTAACCTGTGGGCTAAAGGATAACCAGTGACTTACAGACAACACAGAACACCATTTGAAAACTCTCTCTGCCATCCCGAAGTGCTTACTGTGACAATGTCAGTTTGGGACATTTTTGGTTAGTTGACATACTTTACAAAAGAAAGTATGTCCTGTAGCCATTCCCAAAGGGTTTTTGTTGCAACATCAATCTCCTTTTTTTTTAAGTTTTAATAATATTTTCTTATGTATTAAAAATAACAATAATCACATTGTACAGTTTTATGAAATGTAATTACATTTTTCCAAACCAAAAAATTAATGAGATGAGATGCATTGTTTTACATTTTTGCAAATCTTTTTAATGTCCGACTTAGTAGAAGACAGCTGGGTCTTCAGATCTGCTTTTCATTTACTCTCATGCAATACATTGCTTTGGTTGAAGTCCATGAAGAGCCAGCCTCACAGACAGATGGTTAGAAAAGAAAGAACTTACACACCCCTGAAAGGTTCCTGGAGAGGCCCCAGGGAACCTCTGACCGTACTTTGAGAACTACTCCTTTGAAGTGACTCTCCTAGTCTGTGTCCCCATTCATTCCCCTCTAGGGAAGAGCATTGGCTTTGCTGATATGTAGCATGTAGAAGGGGGTGGGCACTTGCATTATTTTGAAGTTAGGGCTCTTAGTAACTGTGCTGAGGGTGGTGTATAAGGTAACACTATAAAGGAAAACAAGAAAATGACTTAATGCAAAGCCAGGAGACCACGTCTGGTGGCGGACATGAGAGACAAGGGTGCCATCACATGGGGTACTCTGGGGCAGCAAAGCTTTCGGTAATGTTCAGTTACTTGGGCTGGTATTGGGTATACTGGTGTTTATTATATTTTCTTTACATGGTAAGGATATGTTACAGGCACATTTAAAGAAAGCTCTGGTTTCTAGTACTCGGGGGAAACAATCTTTTTTTCCCCTTATTCAGTCCTTTCTGTTTTTTGGGCATGGATCTCCTGAATTTCTTTAGGTCTAAAAAACACCTGTTTGGATACATGAGTTATAACTATATCCATCGGAGTCATTTTTCACTTCCAGTACTTGTGTTAACACAAGATCTAAGGCTTATGATTCCCTCATTATTGTATGAATAAACAAAATGAGAAATTCTCAAGCTGAAATATGGGGCTGGAATCATGGGCTCTGTTAGTGTGGGGATGGTCTGGTGACCATAGCATCCCACTGCTTTGAGCCTTCTGTGTCTCATTGATACAGCCCCACAAAGGCTGGTTAGTTGTTTTGCTTTCTGCTAGAAAATCGGCTAGTTTCGTGGTTTCAAAGCTATACTAAAGTTCTGCTTCTTGGATGGGGCAACCCACTATTTGGCTTGCATTAGGCTCCAACCCTCTGCTGTTTCTTCACATTTGGCTTCAGTATTTTATACTTTTGTTTTGGTAACTGAATACTTGTAGTAAGGTTTTATTTAAGCCCGACAGCGACTCTAATGTGGGCTTTGGCAGCTTTTTTCCTCTTACCCCATTGTGAGTGATAGGACTCCATACTTGAAGAAGTAGACTTTATTCATGTACCCTTTCTTGACAGCCCCTCTCCTCTCCTCTATCTGTGTTATAGATGATGAAATTGAAGCCCAGAGAAATGGTAGTATATGTCATTTAAAGTAGACCCAACCTGGAATAGGGCTGGAAACCTTGCAGGGTTTTTAGCTTTGGAACGTAATGGCCAGAGTAGTTTTTATATGTGTGTGTGCTTATTTGCTTTAAGGCGGTTTAGTCTAACTACACAATATAATACGGAAGGAGGTGGAGAGGAGAGTATTCTGAAGGAAGCATGCTTGGTGGGAGAGAAATTTAGGGCACAGGAAAAAGCTCAAGAAAAAGCCAACTACCAGTTTTTATTGGAGGAGAAGAAAACCTTATTCAATAATATGTAACTTTAGATTTATTAAAGTTTGATTTTTAGAATGCTTTGCCATTTGTTGCCCACGCAGAAATACTATTGCCTAAATAGATGAAATCTGAATATGTTTCCATGGGCCTGAGTAAACATTTGTAATTGCCTCATAGATTGTTAGGAAGAAAACCAAACCAAACGGGTATTCTGTGTCGGTGCCACAGCGGCTGGTAGTTTGAACGTTTGTTACAAATTGTAAGCTGCAGAGAAGTTCGTGTAAAGGAATGTGATTGCAAATAAGCTGCCTTTAGAGACCGGGAGTCTGAGTACATATCACAGTAAGTGAAACAACGTAAGAGAAATTGCCAGCTGATGCTTCCTCAGGGTGAGCTTTACGACTGGGAATGTTAGTCACCCTGAGGCTGACAATGTTACTCGTTTTAGAAGGTTTAGTTTTTAATATAAACTCAGAAAAAGCGGATAATGGTTTTCCACCTGTCTATCAACAGATCCTTGTTTTCTCTTTAGTCTTAAAGATGTGGGTGATAAACCTCTTTAACCTTCTCCTCTAGACAGGATGAGGTGATGAATCTGGAGATGTCCTCTCATCCCAAAAGGTGCATCTTTTTTAAACAGCATTAAGTTGACAAAATGGCTTGCCAGTTCCTTGCACACGGTAGGCAGGGGTACAGAAAATATTTCTTCTTCTCTAGCCCTTACTTCAGAAAGTTTTAGGGGGAAATAGAGGCGGATTTGTCTTTGCTCCTCAGTGGTCTATGGGAAGCTAAGGTGGAAGTGAGGAATTGATGCGTTAGTCACACGGCTGTAATTAGCACGGCCAACTGCCTCTTTTACTCTTTGTCCGATGCATGTTCTTTGCATGTTCTGTATGAGCTTTGGTTGAGTTTTCTCTGTGACTGGTTTTTCTAGCTTTGCCAAAGAGAAATCAGAAAGGAGGCTTGATAGTTTTTGCTTTTTAGGTGAGTGAGTGAGTGAGTGATGTAGGCTACTCAGCTTTAATCTTTAATCTTTAGGTTACACTTGTTCCTTCTGTGTGAGAAATAAATCCATTTGGGCAGTTGGTGGTGGAAATGCACCTCTTCTCAGATTCTTCCTGCCCTTGCTTCCTGCTTTCCACACTTCCCTTAGCTTCCGCCTTCCTGATGTGCTCCCACACGGTGGCTTAGGGCCTGTGTGCGTGGTAGAAATACCTCTTCTGCTTCTGACCTCGGGAGATGGTGCCCTCAGTGGTGCAATGCACTTGTGCGAAGCTGTGGATGTGCCCTGATGGCCAAGGCACACCTCTCACTCTGTGGTGTGTAAAAGGTTGACCAGGCCTTGTTAATGCTGTAGCAAGCGCTTGGGAGGCAGGCTGCCTGGCTTTGAGGCACCGCTTACTTGCTGCATAATCCTCAGCCGCTCAGTCTCTGAGCTTCAGCTCTAAAATGGAAATGATAATAGTACATACCTCAGAAGTGATGGTGAGAGATTAGTCAGATCAATGTAAAGTACCCAGGGTGGTGCCTGGCGTATGCATATAAATATATATAGAAAGAGTGCAAGAGCACACACAGGTGCTTTATAAATGTTAACTTTAACTTCACAGAATAATTATGTCCTGAGAGCAAGAGCCCCTATGATATTTGACCTCAAACTAGGCACAATTGCTTGCCTCTAAGCATTTAAGAGACCATACTGAAGCATGCAACTGAAGCATTAATTTTTCTTCTCTAGTTTCCAGTGGCCCTTTTAAATCTCCTCCATCAAACACACCTTGAGCATTTTAGCCCATAACAAATGCCACTCCTGTATGGCAGTAGAAAGATTTTTTTTTAAGATTTCTTTATTTCTTTATTTCTTTATTTGAGAGAGAGTGTGAGTGTTCCTGTGAAGGCAGGAGAGGGGCAGTGGGAGAGGGAGAGAGAATCCTCCCACAGACTCCCTGCTGAGTGCAGAGCCAGATGTGGGGCTGGATCCCAGAACCCTGAGATCATGACCTGAGCTGAAATCAAGACTTGGCCGCTTAATTGATTGAGCCACCCAGGTGCCCCAATGGGAAAATTTTTTATAAAGGTCCAGGTATGGTACGTGGCTCAAAAGTATCCAGTGAACCGTTATTGGTGTGATGGTTGTAGAAGGGGGAAAATACTGAAATGCTCGAAGAATAGACCACACACGATAGTCTTGGAGTATCTTGTTTGTTTTTGCTAGACCACACTTAGCATTGCAGTCTTTACATAAATCTTCAGTTATTACTTCTTGGTTGATCAGTCAAGGGAGATATTCTCCACCCCCCGCTCCGCCCTTTTCAGTTCTCTGGCTAAAAAAGTGGTAGAGCCTCTTCCCTCTTTTTGCTACTCTGAATATTTTAACTTTCATTATTCAGGTACTCCAGGCAACTTTAAATTGATCCTTCTAAAAGATATCAATCTACTTTTTACCTTGATCCCAAAATATGAAGTACATTTATTAGGGCTTTATTCTCCTTGAGAACTGAAGCTTCACTAATAATTAGTGATTATTCCCTGATGTGTGCGTTTAAGTAGCCAGATGACTTGTGGCTGTCATACTGTCTTCGGAATTATTACTATCTGGGCTAAAGAGTGTGTAGGAAGTTGGCTTGAGCAGGAAACCTGGAGGATAGATGCCAAGCCTTATTTCCCTACATTGGTGGTTGCAGCGACCACAATGCCCAAAACCCACTCTTGGTAATAACCAACCTCAGTATGCACAGTTGGTGCAATTGTGGCAAAAGGGGTTTAACTCTGTGTAGCCATGATTACAGTAAGGTATATGGTCTGACCCTCTTTATGTGGCAGGGATTTGAGGCTTGGACTTTTCTCAAATCCAAATGGCCAAAGTTGCTTTTCTTGTTTTTGCCAGTGTAATTATCACTTTTTTCCTCCTGCCTGCGTTTCATTTTCACTATGTGAATAATAATTATTCTAATGAACCATTAGGCTTTAGAAGAGTTTAAAAGCAGCTAGCTACTTGGATCAGTGCCTAAGACTTCCTTTCATACTGTGTCCCATTTAACTTTCTCAGTTTCTCCTTCCTACAGAATGTATGAATTACAGCAAGGATCTTTTGCCAAGCTATAATTTTTCAAGTTTCGATTTCAGCTTAATGCCTCCCTGTAATCATGCTATCAAAGAATGTCAGAAACATATTCCCATTCACATATCCTCTAATTCTTAATCTGTTAATCTAGGAACATTGAAGTGGAACCGGACCCCATTGCACTGAGAAGTCTGGGCTACTGACCCAACCCCTTTGTGCTTTGTGGGAACAACGTGCACGAAATTGTAACCTCTGCTGTTTGCTGCATGTATTTATCATCTACTTGTGAGAGCTAATGGGCTTTTATAACAGATTGTTGTATGTAGTGTCCGCCTTGGGTCCTACTTGATTATTCAGAAATACCATGATAATAATGATAATGAAAATGCCTCTTTAAGAGACAATGGAGGGGACTGTGGGAACATTCTTCTGTGGCAGCATGTGAAAAGAAGGTTTGTTTTGCATTAGCTGATCAGGACAAGAGAGCCAGCATCCAAAACCGTCCATCAATAGCAAACCTTTGAGAGTAGAGGAAAATTATAATATAGTTCCTTGGGTCTACTTTCCTAAGCACACCAATATGTGTGAGAAAACCCCAAACAAACTTTCTTTTTCTTTTTTTTTTTAACAGCTGGATGGATGCTTCTGTAATATGCAGTTAACTTCTTTAAGGCAGAGAGTTGTCTGTTCTGCTGGTGGGATTATTTATTTTTTTAAGAGGTTAATTGGTTCTATGTTTTTGAGAAGGAGAACAGAGTAAGAAAGAAGAAAGCTTTAGCTTGATTAGAATGGCAGAAATCATGGGCGTAACTAATGGAGTCAATCTGTTGGGGTCTCTCTGCAAGATATGCTTTTTTCCTTTTTTTTTTTTTTTTTTTTTAATGCTCTAAAGGAAGTTTGCATGAAATAGCTTACCATTTGGATGGTTGCCCAGGCTCGTAATCTGGGTTAAAACCTTGGCTAGAAGGCAGTTTTATACTCCAGATTCCTTGGTCTCCTGCTCTGGTGAGAAGATATGTGCATAAGTGCATTGGTTAGTAGAAAACGAAAAATCTTTCCTGATGGGACTGCTCAGTGATTGTTCCTAGCTCCCATCTCTCATTCAGCACTGGAACACCCAGTGACAGAGCCTGGGCATGTATTTAGCTATGTATTGCTTATAGTGATCTTCATAATACTTTAAGGCATATTTCCAGTAAACTGAAATGTGAACCAGTTTTAAAGTCTTATATTCTCTATTCTTAATTACTCTTCAGTTTTTCCACTTCATTGATTTCCATGCCCTTTGGATCTCTTTGTTTTCCTGCTGCTTCTCTTGACTACTACTTTCTCTCCTCCTGTCTCCATTCCTCCCCTTCAACAGTCTGAATCTTATTTTTATCTTATCATGACCTAGGTCATGATAAGATCTCAAGCGAGATCTGTCCTCCTCTAAGAAGGCCTGACTTTTTTACTGTGGCCCATGTCAATCTCCATTGTCCAACCTTGATAACCTTTGTGCTGTATTTCATCACCCAACGTTTTGCACTTGTCCTCTGTTTTATCTCAATGACTTTTCCCCCCAATAAGGCTAAGTTCCTTAAAAGCTTTTGCATTTCCTAGAATTCTTATTATGTAGAGGCACTTAAATTTTGTAAAGTTTACTGTTAGTGATAACTTGCCTTGGAAACTTGAGGGAGAACTTGTTTACTATGCTTTTACTAATTTGCCTTTTTTTTTTTCCTGGAGACTTAGCTGTGTTTTGTTTTGAGTTAGGTAAATGCTAATATTATCATACCCTAAAGTTAAACAGAGGAATATAGGAGTATTATAACACAGAACCCTAAAATGGCCCCCCAGTCCCAGCTCCCTGGTGAACACACCCTGTATAACACACAGAACTTGGGAATATGATGGGATAGTCATTCCTATGATTAAGTTATGTTATGGCACAGCTAACTTTAAGATATGAAGATTATCCTGGGTGGACCTGACCTAATCAGTCCCTTGAAAGGAATGGGACTCTTCTTGAAGAAGATTTAAAATGTGAAGAGGGACTTGAGGGATTCCCTGTTGGCTGTGAAGAGGAGGTGACCACATGGCTAGTAACTATGGGTGACCTTTTGTGTCAGTCCCGGACATGGAGAGGAGGACCAGTCCTGCAGCTGCAAGGAATTGAATTCTGACAACAACCCAAAAGAGCTTGGAAGAGGAATTTGTTCCGAGATTCCAGATCAGAACTCAGCTTGGCCACTACCTTGATTTCAGCCTTGTGATATCCTGAGCAGAGAACCCAGCCATGCCACACCCACACTTCTGACCTTCACAACCAAGAGCTAATAAATAGGCATTGTTTCAAGCCCCAAGTTTGTGAAAATTTGTTACATGGCAATACATGCCCCCAAATGTATGTAAACAACCTGTATTCCACCCTGATAGTGTTTCATCCAGGGCTGAGAGTAAGATGCAGTAGAACTCTTAGAAGGCTTGAGAATTTTGGCCGGAATTGTTTAAAACTTGCAGAGTGGTATCAAATGTTAATTTGTATGTTTATTTCCTGAGAATGTATTTATCATGGCTTTGGTCATTTTTGGTATAGCCCCTCAATTTTCAGGGGCTGGAAATCTACCACTGCACTCAGAGATGTTCTAGACCAGCCTGGTTTAGGAACTGAACATGGCCTGAATATGGCTACTTGCAGTAGCCAGTCTGGGACTGAAACATCCCTGGTGCTTTTGTTTATGACTGCCTTAGAGCTCGTTTGGATTTTTCCTCTTCTTTTTCAGGGACTGCCGTTACACGGTCATTACCATAACTGAAATCCCCTTCCATTATCAGAAAGGGACAGAAATAAATGATATCTTTCAAAAAGGAAGTGGCTAATTTATATCCGGTGATAGAAATGGTGGCACAGGGAAGGAAGTGTCCCCTCCATATTTCATTACTTGCTGATTAATGCATTTAGCAAATAGAAATACATGAAAGGAGCTGTGATATTTCTCAGATAGGAAGCACTAAGGAATTGAAGTGTGAATATGAGGAGTAGAACTGTACTAAGAAGTTGAGGGGGAAAACTTCCAACTGATAAGGGCCCTTAATAATCTTTGACCTCCTATTCATCACTGTTCTGAAAAAGTTAGTGTGGAAGCTATATTTGGGACCCCACTGCAGGGCCAAAGGATTTTAAGATGATTATGACCCTCCTGCATGGTTTTCTCATTAACTTTCCTAGGTGGCTAGCCATGGGAAGGGCTTCTCATTGTCTCTGTGATGTGCAGTGGTGCGAGAGAACAGCTGTAGCATCTGTTTCTAATTGGATCGTGCCTTTATAAATACTTCTTGACTGTTTGTCACATTGCTTCCCTCCCACCTCCTCTTCCTCCGAGCACTGCAACATTTGTAAGGGTGTCTGGAATGCACATGTGGGCCTCGTCATTCCCAAACATGAGACTTTCTGCTGATCAGCACTTTGTAACGTTAGGCTGTTACAGGCATTAGTCACTTTGACTCAAAAAGAGTCATCTTTGGAAACTTAAGAAAATGTCTTTTTTTGTTGTTTTTAATTCTTGGCATGCAGTTAGATCGAACCTCTCAGAGTTCACACGGACTTTTAGAAAAACATTCTGTCTGTAAGAAGATAGTGCTTCCACTTTGTACAATTTCTGGATTGCTAAAAGTCTGATTTACTAATAATTCAGTACTACCTTTCCCGTGCCCCCCCCCCGGCCCCCCCCCCCCCCTTGGGATCCAGGGTTATAAGCAGCAGCTGGGGCTCTGTTCACTTCAGATACCCATTTCTGGGGACTGCTTTTAAACAGAATTTTTCCTAATTATGTGAGAAATCTAATTTCTGTTGGGTCAGAGGTGGGACTCTGATCACAGACAGGGCAGGCAGACCTTGGAGGCAGTGTGGACTGTTGCTGTTATGGGAGGCAGGATGCAGACCTAGCGGAGCTGGGAGCACCAGTGGGGAACAAGAACCCGGGCAGTGCTGTGTTTCCAGGCTTGGGTATCAGGCTTGGGTATCAGGCTTCACTCAGCAACCACTGCGAATCCTACTTTCAGAGCCAGCCCAAGTGAAGTGGAGAGAGGGGTGGACCGGGCGCCAGGGCACTGGTGTTCCCTGTGGCCCTGTCTCTCCCCCAGCCCAGGTTATAGGGAAAACCAATTGGTTGCTATACCTGCCTCCTTATCTGAGAATGAGGAGGTTGGGGAATATGATTGTGTAAAATGTCACACAGTTAGAAATTTTGGTGAAGTCTAATGGGGGTAGTGTTAGGAGAAAGGGAATATTCAAGTCATGAATCAGCTGATAGACAGGATTCAGTCCGTTAAAGGGTTGGGTGGGAAAGATTTGGCTAAAAAAGGTGTAGTAGGTGGTTATTACATCTGGGTGCAGAGGAGTAAAGCCAGCTTGGTACGGATGTCCTCAAGAAGTCTTCACTGTTGAATTCAGAGGCCAGCAGGGGGTTTAATGATTATACAGTGGATTTCTTTTTTCCTGCAAGAGGGTGGAAGCCTATAAATTTATGTACATTTTTAATCAGGGTTAGCAATATGCATGTTGATCAGTGTTATTCTAGGGGACTCTCTGATACCTTCAAGCAGATGTTGCCATTTGACATAAGAAAAAGTGAGGAAGGGCAGATTTAAGTTGAGAATGGCGATAGGATGAGTTCCACTTAAGGGATGTTGGCTTAGCAATGCCTGGGCCATGGATGCACAGGACGGAGGAGGGGCTGCGGGTTATGACAAGCAGTCATTAGCCTATGGAAGGTCACTGAAGTGGTGGGCAAGGAAGAGGTCATCTGAGAAAAGTGTGTAAACTAGCGGAGGGTAGAGAATTATGTTAATTCTTGCAATACCCCTGTAAAGCACTTTATCTTAAAGTTGACAGAACTGAGGCTGAGAAGTAAATGACTTGCCCTACATAGGTCACACAGCTAAATGATGGCAGGGTTGCCCTGAGTCCTCTGACTTCACCTGTCAAGCAATTTCCATTGCATTGTTCTGCTTTTCTGCTCATTTTTATCACTTTCAATGTGATTTGGTTCTGTTATTAGAAAAAATAAATACTTGTATATTTTATCCTATCGCCCATCTATTATCTGCAATAAAAATTGTGGCTTTTAAAAGGATTTTTATTATTTATTTGTCATTTATTATCGTTTTTAGCATTTCCCAATGTTTAAAATCTTTTATTTTCTGTTTAAAAGGTGTGAAGTGTTTGTTTTGCAATAATTCAAATATTACAGAAATATAACACTTAGAAAGGAAAATTTCCGTATAGTCATACCATTCCCAAAGAAAAACCCACACATTATTTCCAGGATCTGGAAAAGCAAAATTCATTCCTTCTCTCACAGTCTTTTAGAGAGACTTACTTTGAAATGACACTTGAAATTGGGGCAATTAGTATGAATCAAGATCTTTTCTGGTTCTTTGGTGGTGTTTTCGAGGCTGGCTCCCAGGGTTCGTCAGTCAGAGCTGATCTACCTGGTGTTTTGACTTAGGTGCTGGCCCTCAGATGCTTCTCAGTACCCACTTCCAGCTGGGCTGCACTCAAGTTCTTTCCTCTTATGGTTTTCCTCCTAACTGTTCCCTCTTCTTCCTGGCTCTCTCTATTCTGCTGGTTGTGTGAGACAGTTTCCTTGGGGGTTTTCTTGGCTCTGACCTTGGGATTTCATGGTATACATGACAGGCAGCATCACAAATGTTCTCCAAGTCATCCTTAAAGAACGCGATCCTCATTGGTAATGAGATGCTTCAGACACTTTATATTATGGAAATTACCCCAGCAATGCCTTGAATACATCCCCATGCGGACTTCATAGTTGTGGTTTGAGATATTTAGCATTCCACTGTTTTCCCTTTTGCATGGGAACTAAGGGCGTTTCCCATCTTCCCACCAACTTTTCTTTCTTTAAAAGAGTATATGAAACCAGTTCAATTCTCTCTAAAATGTAGTTAGATAACAATGTGTATTTATGAAAATGATCAAGCAGACACTTGGGTAAAACTTCTTCGGCAGTTTGTGAGGCCAGGATTTCTCCAGTACTGGCTGGTGTCCAGTCAAGGATTTCATGTAAGGAATAGCGTGTTCTTCTCTGCCTATCTTCAACTAGGTGGCATCTGTACACTGAAGCAGGACCTCAAAACAAGACACTACCTGAGGTGAAGAAGGGACATGCACCTCCTCTTTCCTCCAAGTGGGCATCTTTATGGGGGAAAGACAGAGAGCAAAGGGAGCGTGTCCCATGGTTCTATCTCAGCTTCACTTAAAATTGGACATTTGTTTCTTAAGACTTGAGTCTTAATCATTTCTACCTCCTCCCATCAGGCAATGCTGGTCAGAAATACTCTTTTGCTTTCATCTGAATACATGAAACGTGCACATCAACTGTACAGAGGGGCTATCTGCTAAATTAATATCTGACAATGCTGCCGACTGACGCTGTTTTTACGTACTGCAGGCTGGTGCCAGTTATATGAGTTATAAGGTTGCACTGTGTCCTGTACTTTCGGATAGTTTATGATTATATATTTGTGACTATTTGACAAACATCGATGTGCTCCGCCAGACTGTGGTCCGTGAGTTAGGAATGCTTGGTTTTCTCACTGTCACCTCCTTAGCATTTAGCCCAAGTATCTAGCACACATTGGTACTCAAGGAATATTTGTTGAGTGAATGAAAGCATGAGTGAAGATTTACTTTTTTTCTTGAACACAGATGATTAACTTACACAGAAGAGTTATTTCCTGTTTTGTTTCGAGGCTATAAATCCACTTTTCAAAAATCTCGTGGAAGACAGCAGATACAGCTGAAGGAAAAAATGTTTTTAATCAGGGCAGTTGTAAAGAGTGGGCTTTTAATAACTTTTGAAAAAACTAAGTCGTAATTATTATAGGTTAGCAAAAATGAAAAGTTAAGCTGGAAAACAGGGGCATACACAGATTTCTATTAGGTTTGGAGGTTCCTAGGATAACTAATAGAAACTCGCTTTTCAAGGGTCATTTAAAAATTGAGCTGTCTTGATTTGGCAAGAGAAAATATACTACCAGGAATTTTTTGTCTTGTGTTGGTTGTCTTCAGGTAATATGACAGAATTGGATTTATGCATCTGTGATTTCCAGATTCAAGAAACCTTAGAATTAGCATTAGAAGCAAACACTTTGCTTAGAGGCTTTTTGGTTAAATCTCATTTACAGATGAGGCTTTGACTTGGGTCAATATAACTTATTATCTATAAAATGAGGCTTTGGGAAGAATATAATTACCACTTCTTGTCAACAAAATCTCCGGCTCTCTGAATGATTGCATAAAAGTTATTGCTCAAATTTTAAAAATCTATCATTTTAAAGGGGTGAAATCTTCTTAATTTAAATGTTAATATCTATTTTTAAAGGTAAAAATTAAGTCTAATTGTTTGCAACATACATGAAAACAGACATCACCTTGGTACCATACTTCCTTGCTTCTGCTGGCTGGTAAGGATCAGCAGCTGTAGATTACCTAACCACACCTACTGAAGCCTTCAGTTTTAAAAGCAAAGAAAGGGGATATCATTTCACTTTGAGTATGGTGAATAGAACCCATCTGGGCACATCCAGTTTCAGGAGGCTCTGCGCTGGATTAAAATAGAGGGAAAAGTGAAGAGGGGAATCCAGAATGCTTTCCAGCTGTGGAGGATGTTGATGCCTGCAAATAGGAATGTGATTCTATGGCTTTCCCTCCAGCTTTGTAAATGACTTTCCTATTTAGGGTGAATTTTCTGTCTGCTACAGCCCTCTCACTCCTACTTCCTTTTGTTCATTCTGTTCTTCCCTTTGTGATTTTTCTTTCTTGGTTAGTCTCGGGGTTTTGCTGATCAGCAGCTTCTGCTGGCGTGCTGAGCAGCATTGGCAGAGCCCATTCATTTCAGATTTTAAAATCAATCATCTTTTCCTCCCACCTAATTAGAGAAAGGAAACCCAGGTTTCCTGAGGACCTGTTAGTGCTAGGCACTCTCATACTTACTGATTCCTCACTCCTCCCACCCGCCCTGCCAAGTGCTCCATCAGAGACTAAGAAAAGTAGGAAGCAAAGCTAGGATTCAAATCCATGGTTGTCTGACTCTATACCCTTTGCCATCCTGCTTCTGGTTAAGAAAGATTTGGAGTTGTGGAACTTATTTTATTTTATTTTATTTTATTTTATTTTATTTTATTTATTTTAATTTTGACACAGAGAGAGACAGAGAGAGACAGAGAGTGCCCATGAGTGGAGGAGGAGGGGCAGAGGGAGAGAGAGACTCCCAAGCAGGCTTCAGGCCCAGCATTGAGCCTGATGCGGGGCTTGATCTCATGACCTCAAGATCACGACTGGAGCTGAATTGAAGAGTCAGATGCCCAACCAACTGAGCTACTCAGGTGCCCCTGTGGAACTTATTTTAAAGCAGCACTCAATATAGGTGTTGGCACACATTCTTAAATAATTTATAATTATTTTAATAATGAAGTCAGCTAGGCATCTTCTGAAAAAAAAATTGTCAATTATAAACTTCAGATTATGCATTCATAGTAAAGTGATCCTTTGGGCATAGACAGCATTTATCTGCAAGCTGGACTTTTGTTCCCCTGGTAGAGTTGGGGAGCTCTGGCCTCCAAAGGGTGTTCCTTGAATTTCCCTAGCCAAAAGCTACTTCTCTCCTCATATCAACCGTAAAGTCAAGTCTTGGTATTTATCACTTTAATCCTTAGTGGTATTATATTAATTGATGTCCTGACTCTACTGCTAGTGGTAAACCTCTTTTTTTTTTTTCTAAAGATTTATTTATTTTAAGGGTGCCTGGGTGGCACAGTCAGGTGAGCCTCTGACTCTTGGTTTCGGCTGGGCTTATGATCTCGGGTTCCTGAGATCAAGCCCTGCGTTGGGCTCCATGCAGAGCATGGAGTCTGCTTGGATTTCTCTGTCCTCCTCCCTTTGCTCCTCTCCTGCCCCCCATCCCCTCATGCTCGCTCCCTCTTTCAAATATATAAATAAATCTTAAAAATGATTTACTATTTTAGAGAGAGAGAGAGAGAGCATGTGACGCACAAGCAGGCAGAGGGGCAGAGGGAGAGAGAGAGAGAGAGAGAATCCTCAGGCAGGCTCCCCAGTGAGTGCAGAGCCCTACGAAGGGTTTGATCCCAGGACCCTAAGATCATGACCTGAGCCGAGATCAAGAGTTGACTGCTTAACCAACTGAGCCACCCAGGTGCCCCTAAATGGTAGACCTGTTAAGGGCAGAAAGAGTGTTTTATCAATGAATAACAAAAATAACATCTGGTCCCTTAGTGCTTTGAGCAGTGAGTATTTTTGAATGAGAAAATAAATAATTGTGTCCATGTGGAGGTGACCCAAAAAGAGAAAAATGAGGTTGTTAAATTATTTTATGCCATCGAATTAGTCACAACCCATTTCAAGATGGAGTGGGCATAGAAATCATGTAAGTACAAATACTCCGTAGATAGATTAGCAAGTGGAGGACTAAATCAGTGAAGGTATTATGGTTACTTACTTAGTGGCTCCATGTTGGCACTTGCATCTAAAGAATGGTCAAAACTAAGCCTTATATTACTGGCTTCAGGTGCCATGGCTGCAAAAATCCAAGTCTGGCCTTGGCATTGCCAAGACCAGTGAAAATATATTTAGAGCTTCTTTGCCAATTCTAATTCTCAACTTCCATCTCTCATGGTTGCCAAAGAATTATGACTTTAGAGAATTTTTTTTCCTACTTTAACATACTGGATTTTGATAGCAGCTGGAACCAGTGTATTGTCTGGGGCTGTCTGAGAACTTAGTAGATCACCCTGGCATACCAGTGACTAAGTGCATGGTCTCTGGATTCTAGAGCCTGACCTCTGGGCTCCGATTTCAGCTCCTCAACCTACTAGCTGTGTGACCTTGGACAAGTTACTAAACTTATGTGCCTCTGTTTTCTCATCTAAAGTTGAGGTTGGGTCATGATAGGTCATAATAGTAACTATCTTATAGAATTGTTAAGATAAATTAACTAGTTCATTATTAAGGCTTTTCTGGAACATTGGAAATGGTCAATAAATGTTAGCTGTTATGATGGTCATGGAATACCAAATGGCCTGACCCATCTTTATCCAATTGTTATTTCCTTTCATTGGTAAGGGGAGTGTTTACTGAAATTCTCTCTGAGATTTAATAGTAAAGATAATGTTGGAGATCAAATTTCAGCAGTATCTGGAAGGTTTAGATATGTAAACATTGGCTATGAAGTCTTCCCAGATAGAGGAAATGGTATGAATAAACTCTGATGGGGAGGAACGTGGAGTTGTCTCAGGAATAGTAAGGAATTCAGGTTAGCTGCAGTGAAAGGTACCTTATGGGGAGAAGTGGGAGATTAGGTAGGAAATTTGGGATTAGCCCATGGAGGCCCTGAGATGGAAGGCCAAGGAGTTTGGATTGGGGGCCTTTGAGTTCAGAGATCCCTTTTGCAGCAAAGTAGAGAGAGGAGGGGTTAGAGGGAATGGGGTGGAGTTAAGGGGACCAGATGAAAGGTGGTTGAGTCAGTAGGAATAAAGAGGAGAAGGATATGGTCTTGATAACACTTCGGAATTTATGCAAGGGATAGGAGGGTCTCAAGCATAGGTAAGTGCCATTAACGGAAATAGGGTGTGGGGTAGAGAAATATGATTTCAGTTTCATGAACATCAGTTTGAGGTACAGATGGGACAACCCTAGAGAACTGTCCCTTTGATAGAAATTCAGAACTGGAACTCAGGTAAACAGTTCAGTATTAGAGATAAAAAGCTGAGAGTCATTTCCAGATGTGTGGTAGTGGTTAAGGACATGATAATGCATGAAATTCCCGAAGACTGCACCCAATAGACTCAAAAGAGATCCTACACTTTTTGAAGGAAAGATAGCTAAGGCAAGAAGCAGTAAACATGGTGACATAGAATTCTGGGGCATAGGAATTCAGTTCAGTTGCTGTTGTGTATGACTTAAAGCTTCTCTTTGCTTTTCAACTATGGCGCTTTCCAGTTTTTAAGCCTGCTCGTGAACCCCAGGAGGAACTTCCTACTTCCCTTTTTCCAATCACATACTGATGGCCAGTGACCCTCCAGGTTCCTTTAATACTGGGCAGAGAATTAGGCTCAAGTTATGGAATTTTAAAATGGCAATATAAAATTTACATATTTCATATTACAAAGTTAGAAGACAGACTCTGAAGAAATAAATTTAAATTTAAAAAATTTCAAGACCAAACTGTTTTATAACCCTGCATTTTGTATGTGGTTTTCAGTGGGTATAAAAATACTCAGTGGGTGTGTGGGTGGTTTCTCGTGTTTTGGAAATGGTGAGAATATGAGATGCTGTGCACTGGGTTCTGGGATGAGAGCTATAATTACTAACTCTGATTCTTTCCCAGGATTGGCTCATGAGTGGATATCTATCTGAATCTAAACACCCAACAATGTGGAATCCACAGTAATAAACCACTCTTCCCCCGCCCCCACTCCGGGAAATGAAAAGAATTGTTGTGGTGGGGAAGAGGGGGAGCGTGGGATGATGATTCTTCCTCGCCTTGCCTCCTTTCAGGCCATTCACTGACTGTTCAGGTCAGAGATGCAACTCAGATGAAGGCTGGCGTGGTGGCATCTCCCAGACTAATGCACACCAGCCACCGCACAGCTGTGGTGGAAAGAGTTCTAAATATAACCCAGACTCATTTCAAGTCCTCCTCCCTCAAGTCTTGGAGGATGTGGTAAACACCCTAAAAATACCTGATGTCTGAACCTTTGAGGTATGGAAGAGGAAGGGGCAGGTGGTAGAATTAGGGCCATGTGGTGGTGTGAGGAGGCCGGGCCAGCTACCAGGCCTGCTGCCCGTCGGGGCCTGCTGCCTGTGGGGACCTGCTGCCCGTCAGGGCCTGCCGCCCGCGGGGACCTGCTACCAAAGCTGCTTGGGGAGCTCTCGACCATGCCATCCTGTTCAAGGATAAGTGCCTACTCTTGAGTCTCATATTCACTGTTGGCAGGTTTCAAGGAAACTATTCATAGACGAGGCATCTGCTCCCTGTCCCATTGACCTCAAACCTGCAGCTGCCACCATGGTATTCAAGGCAGCATGCTGGTTTTTAGTTGTATGTCACAGAATTAGAATTTTAGAGCAGCAAGGACCTTAGCCATTATAGTGTTCATAAAACATTCCTTTAAAATCACTGTATTTAGGCAGTTCTGGTTCTCTGCCTATATAGTGACCATTGTGATGTGAAAATGGAGTTTCAGCCCTTGATTATTAAAAGAAATCACTGTCATCCTTATGTAACATAGAAGAATAATGAAAATCAATCTTTTTAAAAATATCGATGAAATTATCCTGTGCAAAGCTTTTTCTTTTTTATTAAAAAAATAGGGTGTTGAGGCTCATTTTCTCAAACTTCAGTATTTTGAATATAAAGATCATTAGTAACAGAGCCAGAAAGAACACCAGGAGTCTTGTTTTCAAGGAGGCTTTCAATATCTAGTTTCTGGAATCCCAAACCATAATAATCATGCTGTACTAATTGAAGGACCGTAGCTCACCTCTGTTTTCTTGGGAAAGAAAGTTTTCACAGATTACCTCCAATACATGTGAGATGCATTCAAAGTCATGGAGGCAGTCAGCACCATTATAAAATAGCATTAATCACCCACATTTTTAAGTGTATGGTAACTACCTTACCCCAGTCTCCTTCAGTGAACTCTGAGAAGGTCTAGTGAGTGCAGACCTGTGCTGGGGGCTGTGCAGGGGGAAGCAAAGATAGCCCAAAAAGCCTGTATAGCTGATGGTGGAGACAGGACCAGTTCCAAGTGCTGAATAGTTTTAAATATGTTGCATTTATGGTGATTACAGAATTTTTATAATTGTAACAAGTATGTGCCTTCCATTCTAAGGGTCTCAGAGTTCCTTTTTTTTTTTTTTTTTTAAAGATTTTATTTATTTATTTGACAGAGACAGCGAGAGAGGGAACACAAGCAAGGGGGAGTGTGAGAGGGAGAAGCAGGCTTCCCGCCGATCAGGGAGCCCGATAGGACCCTGGGGTCATGACCTGAGCTGAAGGCAGATGCTTAACAGCCGAGCCACCCAGGCTCCCCAGTTCCTTTCTGTATCTGGAAGAGTGTTTCTTATTTTACACTCTGGGTTGAAAGTAAATTGGAAGGTTTTTTTGAATTCTTGAAGCCATCAGCATGGTTGTTTTTTATGTCCTTTAACGTGTATCTGAAATAGCCACCTCTAGAGGGTCATATCTCCCTGGACCAGAAGACTTGTAACCAGAAGTGAGATTCCTGGGGAGAGAGTCTGCCTTGGGAGTCCGTGTGATTTCGTGGAACACGCATGGCTTTGGAATTTTTAGTTCCTTCAGTTGTGTAGAAGGCAAGGAGGATGTGGTTTTAGCGGGAATCTTCTTTTCCATACCTGTCGAGAAGAGAGGGAGGGAGAGGGCAATATCCACAATGCGTGGTTTCTCAGGTGGCAGAGTTCATGAATTCTCTAACGTTTCCCGTTGAAATTCCAGAATGAAGAGCTTCGAAACTTGTCCCTTTCTGGACATGTTGGATTTGACAGTCTCCCGGACCAGCTGGTCAATAAGTCTACTTCTCAAGGATTCTGTTTCAACATCCTGTGTGTTGGTAAGTGACTCATCTCTTGCTGCTGAGCAAGGAGTCTGATCCTTCGGTGTTGGCAGGTGACTGTCAGAGGGGCACGTTTCAGGGAAAGAGGGGAATGATGTTTTTACTCTTCTTTCTTTCATTAGTGAAGTAGGGCAATAATACACATTGTATATATGTCACACAGTTACAAAGATTGAGACTTGTATTTGGTAAATGTTTCATAAGCTTTGTGATGTTACTCAAATTGTTATTTTTATTTGTGTCACGCAGTCAGGGGGTCAGTTCAATATTGTTATTAAAACACTTATTTTAATTTTTGGTGGGGGGGGACTTTGGTCCTAACTGGACTATAGGAAGTTGAAAGAAGGAACTGATATGAACACACATAATAAGAACATTCAAAAGCATTTTTAGAATTTATTTCTAGGCTCTGTGAGTACGGTGCAATAGTAACCCCCCTTGAAGTCTTTTTAAAGATAGACTACCTAATGTAAGTAACGTCTGGAATTCCTCTAACTTCCTTAATAAACATAATGTTTACATTTATGGTTTTAGAGCAAAAGAATTTAAAATTCTGTTTTATATTTGAAATAAATTTTCTGTCTGAATTATCAAATTAAACTTTTGTCTTTAAATTGGAATCTAAAACTGACCTTAGTTCATTCCTGGTAGATAAATGGAAAAAAAACCCCAAGAGACTTGATTTATTTGCCTCCTCAGTATGTTTTATTCATATCTTAGTACATCAGTCTAGGCCTCTGGCCTTGGTATTTTTCTTCTCTCTAGCCATATCCTTTTTAAAGGAAAGGCAGAAAAGAAGGGCGGGGGGAAGGAAAATAGAAGTATAAATCTGTTGGTTTGAAGCAGAAATGCCCCTGGAACAGATAATGGCCTTTCCTTCACTGTCACTCCCGATGAATGGCCAAGCTATACAGCAGTGAAGTGGTTTGGGCTGCATTGTTTTGTTGCCATTGTTCTGTTGTCCCCTGGGTGTATGCTTCAGAGACATCACTCTGAGATAGACCAGGAGAAATTTACATATGTAGCCAAGCGGACCATCCTTCCCCTAAGCTTGGCAGAATGTACCAGACTTATATCTCTTGTCCAAGTAAAATGAAGTGAATTTTAAAAAGGTAGGCATTGGATATAAGAACCACCACTTTTAAAATTTGTTAGTTATTAGGGGAAGGGGCAGGTTTTTCGAAAAACCTACCGGGTGTTCATTTGTGGAAAGCCACAGCTGACTTGTACACTAGATCAGCGCACACTCTGGCATTTTGTCTTGAGCATTGGATAAGACAATAACTGCAGAGAAACATGACCAAAGCAGCCAGCTCTCATGCATTCCCCTTTTCCCTACATGAAGCTGTTTAAAATTCAGCAGGGGAGCTTCTGAATGGCAGCTAGTTCTACAGAGTGGCACAAATGAGTTGTCTTTTCTCTTAGGGTAAATGCTCATTGCAGAGCAGGGCAATTCTTCATTAGCGGAGCAATTTGTTGGCAATTTGTTGATTTTCTATTGAAAAGTGTGCTAAATTATAGGCCAATTACTATTCTGGCTTCTCTTCCCTGCCTCCCCCAGCCCTGTCTCCAAAATCAGCTTCAAGAATACATGTGAGAGTTATGTCCCAGCCCCTGCAAGTAGGATAAAGCCTTTCAGTGGGACTGGGCTTGCTGGAAGGACCTGGTTTGACCCGGTGTGTGGTGTGCAGTGGGGTGTATTGGCTCATTGGCTGACCCTGTGTGTTAAATAGCACAATTATGATGCTAGTTGGAATTCATCACAAGCCACATCCACGCTGCCCGGATGGATTTGTAAAGCAGCTGCTATTCTGACTCTCCTGGGTAGGTGATAATGCCTATGATTTTTAGATTTTTATTCTGGGCTCATTCTTAAACATGTTTAAAATTAGTTTTTTCATTTAATTAAAATAATACGTATTTGTTTTTTTTTTAAAATTATAAGCTCTTCCCTGCCCCCTTTCCCCTCCTGCCCTCATTTCCATTCCATAGAGGTAACATTGTGGAATCCTTCTAGAAATCTACATTTTTCTGTACTTAAAAATTATTTTTGGTGGCTTAAAACAACACCGGCTTATTATCTTATGGTTCTATAGAAGTACCATATGTGTCCTACCAGGCTAAAATGAAGGCATCCACAGGGCTGAGTTTCTTTCCAGAACCTCTAGGGGAACGTACATTTCCTTGCTGTTGCCAGCTTCTAGGGGCTACCTGCATCCTTGGCTTGTGGACCGTTTCCTCCATCTTCAAAGCCAGCAGTGTTGTGTTTCTGACTGTTTTTGTATTAGGAAAATTTCCACAGAGAATTCCAGAAATCCAGTTTAAACTCAGTTGGGAGGCCTCTGCAACTCCAAAACACACTAAAAAAGTAATATATTGAATCATGTAATTAAGAACAGCTGGCTCTAGGGATTCACAGAGTGTTTTCAGGGCTGTGTCTCTGGTTCTTGATCCTGCTTGCTTCTGCTTGTTCAGGCTTTTCTCCGTGGGGCTAGTATGGCTTCCAGCAGTTGTTGCTGGCTTAGCAACCCCTGAGGAAAGAACCAGTCATTCCTGACAAGTCCCACTGAACAGTCACAGGACATCTCTGATTGACCAGGCCTGAGTCATATGCCCACTCGGGGTGGGATATGGGGTTAATTCACTATAAAACACAAGAGGTCCCCTGCGAGAAAGAAGACATGATCAGAAAGGAGGTTGGGCATGGAAGAGACACACACTGGACAGACATAAACAGCTCTCTCACAGTTACATGAGTACTTATATGTTTTGGTTTTTACACAGATGAGATCATGCTGTTCATACTCTTCTGTACCTTCCTTTTGTTTTTTTTATTTTTATTTTTATTTTTTTACTCTGCAGTAAGTCATGGCTATTCCTCCATGCCAGTATATCTAGCTGGCCAGGTTCTTTTCCATGACTCTTCGGAGCCCTTTGGTTGGAGCCAGCATTAGCTGTTTGGGAGACAGGGGTCAGGGGTATCAGCATTAAGTATTAAGCATACTTATCCACAGAGGGTAGAACACATCAAATCCCTTTGCCACAAATAATTTACAGCAAAATATCTGTATAAGAAAACAACTCTCACTGCCAATTAATGGTCCATCTATTATTTATTTATTTATTTGTTTGTTTATTTATTATTTAAATTCAGTTAGCCAACATATAGTCCATCATTAGTTTCAGACGTAGTGTTCAATAATTTGTCAGTTGCATATAACACCCAGTGTTCATCACATTGCATGCCCTCCCTAATGCCCATCACCCAATTATCCCATGCCCCCTACCCCCTCCCCTCCAGCAACCCTCAGTTTGTTTTCTATAGTTAAGGGTCTCTCATGGTGTTTCTCCCTCTCTGATGACTTCCCATTCAGTCTTCCCTCCTTTTCCCTATGATCCTCTGTGCTGTTTCTTATATTCCACATATGAGGGAAACCATATGATAATTGTCCTTCTCTGATTGACTTACTTCGCTCAGCAAAATACCCCCAGTTCCATCCACAGTAGTCCATCTATTTTTAAGAGTTTATGAAAAAGTATTCTAGTTGATCAAAATACTTTGACAGCCACTTAGAGGAGTCGGTGTCATTTAATTTAAGCATATCCGTGGTACTTTCTTTTCACCTTGTCACCCTACTGTCCATTTGTATTTTTTTTGACACAGCATGCACATGTGTGGTATTTATAGCATCGTTACTTTATTTTCATGTGATAAATATGGGAGGGAATTGAGAATTTTAAAAAAAGAGTTATGATCCTAGTAAGGAAACTGATCATGTTTAACAAAAAAGCCTTAGAATCATAATTTTATTGTGTGGCAAGAACTTTTAGGTTGCAAAGAAGGGAAACAAACCAGGGCAGGAACTAATCCTGGCATGAGCTTAGTGTAGTTTTAGAGGCCATGAATTAAATATCTGGTATTAGAACCCATCTGTGTTGAATCCTGAAAAGAAATTTAATAAAGAGGAAAGTAGTGTTCACTTAACAGGGAAGAAAATTCTTGATGTTAAATTGGATGCCAGAACACCCAGGAGTTCATAGTCCCCCCACTCTCCATCTTGCTTACAACATACTAAATCACCCCCCAAAGCTGCATTTGTATTTTCTTTCTTATCCATGCTGTATTTCTCTGGAGAATAAAAATTATTCAGCCTTTCTTCACAATTTTAAATTTATTTACCTTATTCATTTTCCAAAATGCCATTAACTCTATGAAAAGCTTCAACATTGATCCAAAGTATGTAAGTTCATTGTGTATATACAAAGATGAATAAAATACTGTAACATCCCTGCTTTTGAAGAACAACCAGTTTAAGTAGGGTCAAAGTAAATTAATAATATCTTGAAAATAGACATCTTTCTTATAATCCAACCATAGTTGTTTTGAGAGGATGACAGAAGAGGAATAGAAAACAAACAAGCGTAAGATCTTTTTAGCCAAGACTATACTGTGTACCTAAACTGTGGAATTTTACACTTCAATCTTTTTTTTTCTCAAAAATTTTGTTAAATATTTTTTATTTTATAGTTGACACAACGTTGCATTAATTTCAGGTATACATTTTTATCCCATTTTGCTTTTCCAGTAAAGGATATGAAATGATTTACAGGGTGAAATGAATGAGTAAATGAATAAAGATAAAATTAACCCCAGAAAATAAAGAGAAGCCAGGAATAGAGTCAGAATTCAAAGCTATCAAGTCAGTCTGTAGCAATTCTATCAGGGATACTTTTGTCTCTTATCCAGAGAGCATGGAATGAATCCATTCACCCAAAAAATACTTACTTTTTAAAGATTTTATTTATTTATTTGACACAGAGAGAGACAGCCAGCGAGAGAGGGAACACAAGCAGGGGGAGTGGGAGAGGAAGAAGCAGGCTCCCAGCGGAGGAGCCTGATGTGGGGCTCGATCCCAGAACTCCAGGATCAAGCCCTGAGCCGAAGGCAGACACTTAATGACTGAGCCACCCAGGCGCCCCCCCAAAAAATACTTATTGAGCACATCTTATGTGCCAAACGTAAGTTAAACATTTAACAATGACAGATTTATAGTATTTGTAAAGTCAAAACAAAATAGTTGCTCCAAGTGAAACGGTTTCACCTAGAAAAATCTCCCCCCCCTGGATTTTGAGAAGAGATACGGTACATGTCACTGCAGTTGGGTCTAGATTCCTAAATACTCCCTAGATCAGTGCTGTTCATCCATGCAATGCCACGTGTCATATGCTGTTCTTTCAAGTCCCTCATGCAGGCTGGTGGTATTAGACAAAGCATGTTTCATCAAAGGTGATGCAAAGAGGAGTTAAACCAACACAGCTTAGGTACATAGTTATCTGATTATCTGGCTTCATCCAAGAATAAAATTCTAGAATATTTAGAGGAGGCAGGCCGACCTCCATGCACAATTATTTGGATAATTAAACAAGTTGCCAGACTTGGCAATCAGTAAAAGATGCTGACTCGTGGATTGGCTCTTTGATCAATCTACAGTTACAGTTACCTTCTAATTAATAGTACAATCCTTCTGTGGTGACTAACATAATATGATAAAAAATCATTATTAAAAAAAAATAGTACAATCCTTCTGGGTCTTTTTTTCTTTCTCTTTTTCTTTCTTCTCTCTCTCTTTTTTTAATGTCCAGCTTAGAGCTTGTGGTTTAAATAAGCGTGAGAATAGGAGAGGTAGCCCTGCGTTCCACGGTGGTGTGGGTGTCCTGTTCAGCAGCCTTGGCAGGAGCAAGAGAACAAACGCCACAGACAGCGCTCTAAGAGTAAATCTCCACTGTCACAATGGAATGTTTAGGCAGATGTATTTATGACAGAATAAACAACAAACTCTGAAAAATCTACCAAAATGACAAATCTCAGTATAAATTATCATCATGATCATTTTTTCCCTTCAATTAACTTTTGATAAATGCCTGTTCTGTGCCAGATACTCCTCTAGGGAATTCTGAAATGCTTCAAAGTTGGTGTTAGTCATTTATTTTCTCAAAATATTGTTATGGTTGTTGGGTTTGAATTCAAACCTATGTCTTTCAGTTACTCGGTTAGAATGAAGCCTTTTGCTCTTCTGGGTATCTCAGAATTCTAGAAGATGCCCTGCTTTCCGAGGATAGAGAGAGGCCTCAGAAACTGCTGCACTCAGAACTCCCCTAGTTCTGTAATTCCTCTTATTCCAAAATCTGTCATTTCCTTTTCAACTGCTTTTGGTGAATCACACTGCTGCGAGAGTAGCTGTGTCTAATTACGGCCCTTAAAAGCACAGAGCATAGAAATGGAAAGCAAAGCACTCTGAAATTTGGAGGAACAGTGGTTTTTCTAACCCATTGATTAACCCTGTGCTATAAGTAGTGCCTGGAATGCTAATTGTTCATAATTTCCACGTTAATGTGAATGACAATTAAAATTACCTTGCCTTAAAAAAAAAAAAAGGCAGCACGATATTCCTGATTCACATGTGCTTAACTAATTCTCAGCCTAGTAAAATGAGATGGTAATTTCAGTCCTGTCTAGGTAACCTGGAATCCTTACCATGTAAATTGAAGTCTTTATTGCTGTTCTTAGGGAAAGATGAAAGTTAAATGGGTCACTCTGTACTGAGAGAAACTTTAATCTTGTGCAGAGACCTTTAGAAGGTAGTTCTGATGTTGTTCGTTTGTTCATGTTCTGAAAATGGGTAAATCTGGAAAAGAACTTTGTTGCACTTGAGAAACTTACACATGTAGCAGATACTGAAAATGACTCCAGCGACTGCAGTATTGAATTGCCTACCAGATTCTAAGTATCGAAGAGTGAGAGCCCTGTTTGTTTCTGTATCCTTTACACAGAACCTTTGTTTTGCTCAAAGTTATTTTGTTAAGCCATTAATCGTGGATATCAGCTGTTGAGCTCTATCACATTAGGGAGCAGAGACTAGATATCTTTTATTGATGGGCTTTTTTTTTTTTTTTTAAAGATTTTATTCATTGAGAGAGACAGTGGGAACACAGGGGCGGGGGGAGGGGCAAAGGGAGATGGAGAAGCAGGCTCCGCGCTGAGCAGGGAGCCCAACCTGGGCTAGATCCCAGGACCCCGGGATCATGACCTGAGCTGAAGGCAGATGCTTAACCATCTGAGCCACCCAGACGGCCCTCGATGGGCTTTTTTCGTAAGAACGTTCAGGAAAGTAAGGAAGACAGGAAACAGTCTCAACTGTTATACATCCAGACTTTGTGGAGATCTGGAATGACATTCAGGATATTATAGACGTTCAGTCAGTGTCAGTTGTGCTTTTTATTCACCATTTTGTCCCCAGAGCCCATGCTTGTCACATAGTACGTACTTACGTCTCGGATGCTAAGCTCTCTTGTGTCTATCCGCTCTCTTCCTCCTGTATTCCCAACTAACTGTCTTATCGGCATTACGTCTTCTATGTACTCACAGCCTTTTCTGCCTTGAGGCCTCTGCTTATTCACTTCCCTTTGTGTGTCTTTTCTTTTCCATGCTGTTGCTTTGTGTGCGGGTTGTGTATCTCTCATTCAAACTCCCAAAGAGAGAAGTTCTGATTGGATGGACGGGTCACTGTCCAGCATGGAGCACTTTCTTAGAGCCTAGTGACCAGGCTGCTATGGGTACCTTTGGTCGGGGGCCTAGCCCTGGTCCAGTCTACCTGTGGTCACTAGCAAGGTCACAGGGAATGTCTTACTCGTAAGGGGCATGTAGTTATGGCAGACACTTAGAATATCATTCTGTAATACTAAATTAGAGTCTGATTGGGATTCAGTCACATTCCAGGTCAGATTCTAAGCAATGCAAGAACACCTGTCAAGCTGGTTCATTGTTGTATTCCCAGAACTTGGCACATGGTAGGCACTGGATAAAGTACTGGCTGAGTGAAGCCTGATGAAGGAGGCTTCACTTTGCTCTTACATGTATCAGGGGCCTGCCTAATGGGAAAAGTTCAAGAGTAAGGTAAATGTACTTAAACAGTTCTTATTCTTTAAGTGAATCGTTATAGCCAGTGGTAAAACACATAAAGCTTCTAAGTAGAGAAAGCTCAAATCCAGAAAGGCTCCATCCTACTTCACTTTCACATTGTGTTTGAAAGTAATGAGTATTACAGAACCTCTAATTAGTAAGTGGATTCTGTCATTACAGTGGACAGTTGCTTGAAGGCTACAAATCCCAGAGCTCTTTTTCCCATAGAATTGTCACCATCCTAAAAGTCTTTATAGCAACCCTTTAGAAGAGGAACCTCATGGAATTTGAATTTGTTGAAAGAGCTGCAACATGTTGGCATGTTTAAATTGAACTGGAAGTGTAACTGGGAAATATTCCAGATTTGAAAAACAAAGGCATTCTTATGGATCCTGTTTCTTGATTTCTGCCTCCCTCTTTCCACTATCACACTCAGTTGCCGCCGCCACCACCACCACCACCACCACCACCACCACCACCAAGGGTAGGTTCTTTCTCATTGCCAGCTATCTTTAACTCAACATAAGAATTAGGATTAAGAGAGAGTTTTGCTTGACTCTGTTTTAGAGGCCTAGCTAACGTTCTTCTTGCTCCACATTTGGGTCTCCTTTATTGATCAGTGCAGTGGTCCCAGGTCCCTGCCACTCTCGTTTGCACATGTTAGGGCTTCAGCAAACACCGATTTCAATTGTCGATGTGAATTAACAAGGCCATTGTTGCAGGTTGCTTAACCTCATTTACTTTCATCATCTCAGGTGTCACCCTGAAACTGGAAAGACGATCTAATAAATGTTTCCCATCTTGATTCCAGTTGAATAGGGAAGGAAACATGGAAGTAATATGGAGGAGTCCTACGGATTGTAACTATAACTGGAGAATATCACGTGTGGGTTTTCTCTCTAATAGTAAAGTCAGGATGTTGTGTTGGTTGAGTGTAGGTGTTAGAACCACACAAACTTGGGTGAAAATCCTGGCTCTGCCATAGAACAATGTGACTTTAGACAATAGACAAGTTCCTTAAAGTTAGAGAGGCCTTCCTGCCCCATCTGTGAAATGGAGGAGACAAGAGTGCCTATTTCCCGGGGGATAGTAGTGGGATTTAAGTGTGATAATGCATTGGAAGCCCTTGCTATAGGGCCTGGCACAAAGTAAGCCCTCAGTAACTCTAACTGCATTGCTGTTATTGTTGAGTGTTGTTTTGAAAATGTAATTCTTTTCAACAACATTAGGTGGTATCCCATAATTTGGTTACATCAGATCATATAAATGGGATTAGTCTTCTTTTTCCCCTGGTAACAGAAACAAACAATATAGTATTTTTTAAAGTGATGTAATATTACACACCAATGTTTAGGAGAGAAAGAGATACGGTTTGTGTCTTTGTAATGCACACACTGCTACAGGCAAGCTTGCAGGTTCTTTTTCTCTGTCCAGAGGTTAAGGAGAACATCTTGATCTGTAAATGCAAGATCTTTTATGCTAAACGGTTTCTGTAATTCATTAAGGCATATTTAGGGACATATTTGATAGATCACACATGTAAGGAACTATCTTTTTGTAGTGGGATTTCTGGTGATACTTCCATGAAAATTTTACAGTTATGAGTATGAGAAATTCCTGATGAATTGAACTGGTGTCCGAGAGGCATTGACACATTCTCTTATGTTTCCCTTGTGGTCATGTAGGTGAGACGGGCATCGGCAAATCCACATTAATGGACACTTTATTCAACACCAAATTTGAAAGTGACCCAGCTACTCACAATGAACCAGGTGTCCGGTTAAAAGCCAGAAGTTACGAGCTTCAGGAAAGCAATGTACGGCTGAAGTTAACCATCGTCGACACTGTGGGATTTGGAGACCAGATAAATAAAGATGACAGGTACATCTTGGGATCTCATGGGGATATAAACGGATCAGGAGATGGCAGGACCTGTCCTCCGTAAATCCAAAGGCTAAATGTTCACTAGTTATGGGGCTGGTCTTCTGTTGCCTAAAAGAAAAGGCATTCTTGTTCTCTGAGAAATTTTCTTAGAATGTTCTTCCCTGAGGTCAGAACCAGACAACACAGTTGATTCCAGCTACTTTAAGGGAAAAATGGATTTCTTAGAAGGAATAAATTAGCTTGTGGCATTTTTCCAGAGGGTCATGGAACTAGATTTGGGGGCTTTCCCAGCAGGAAAAGCAATCACCCAACAATTCTACAGGATGGTTGGCAGAAGCCCCTGCCACCAGTCACCTTATGTAATTTGGTACCTGTGACACTGGGGGGGAGGTCCCTAGAACCTCCACCAGTTCTGTCCCAGATAAGCAAATGCCTTTACCATCACTTGCAAGGGGAACAGGTGTGGCCTGTGCGTGGCCTCTGCCATGTTTTGCTCACCCCCTGCCTCTAGGTCTTGTAAGGCTGCATTGGTTTGGTGGAAACTAAACGTCATCTAGAACTCTAGCTGAGAGAATCTGAGAAACGTGGTTTTTGTTTTTGTTTTTTGCAACTCTGCAAAATGAGAAGGCATTAAAGAGTAGAGGAATTTGCAATGAGCATCTGCCATGCTCTCTTAGTCCCTGAGGCGGATTGGGATATTTGACTTAATCCCCAAATTCTTACGGATTTCATTGAAAACTGAGAGTTGATGAGAAATCATCTGTTAGAAGCCACAGCCCAGGATTTAGGAGACCTGGGTTATAGCCTGGATTCTGCCAGTGACAAGCAATGGGACCGTGGCAGTTTATCTCACTTTAAGGGAATGTCACTAGATGTGGGCTACTGTGTACAGTACTATTCTTAGGCAGAGGCCTAAGGAAGGACACTGTGGAAGGCAAGGCCTGGAAGAGGATGTGGTAATAAGGGGTCATCCTGTATTTTGAAGTCTTTGGTCAAAGTGATATTAGCTCCTAAAACCTCAAAGCGAAGAAAGCATTTTTATGGCAGATGTCCTGGAAAAATCCTGATTTCCAGCTGGGACTGGATCTTGCTATTGATGTGAGTGCTTGGTGTGAGGCACTGTGAGTCCTTCTGTGAAGTGTCTGGGTCTTCCTCTAGGCTGCTAAGAGGGGTGGGCAGCATGCTGGGTGCAGAATTGCCAAATCGAGTCTGAATGATTGTGGTTTCAGTCAAGTTTAATGAGGAATTTAGGTCGACTGGATTAAACTTTCCCCTCTCTATCCAGTGGGATTTGTTAAGCTAATGAAGTAATACGTACAATAAACTATATATGTGGAAGAAAGGATGTGTTTAACCTGCTTAAGAAATAAAATATTTTCTAAGAATTGTGTTCCAATAGTTTGTATGTAGATAGAGGCTACTACCTGTACGTCTTACGTATTCATTCATTAAAACCTGTTCACATAAACTTGAAGATTTCATTATAAAATAATAGTTAGGTTTTATTTTTATAAAATACATACTCAATTTATAAAGCCAAGTAAGTTTGGCTCTGCTCTCTGAGTTACTGTATGCCTTAATTTGAGGGTAGTTGTTAACCTTAAAACTTCCTGGTGTTCAACTGATTCGTTAACGTCGGTCCCCAGATATTGTTCACACTCCTTCTCGAGATCTTCCATCCTATTCATCATTGTTAACATCAAATATCTTATGACTATTTTAAATATTGTATTCATTTTCAAAAGAAGTTAGAGAAAGTTAAAATTGTCCCAGGTCCAAAGATGACTCTAGACGGGGGCTTCCAGAGACATTTTTATGCAGTGACAACATAATGGGAATAAAACACCAAATCAGTAAGATATGTTTGCTTAGGACTCAGAAATTTTATTAGTACCAGGGTTCGTTCTTTCTTTTCTTTTCCTTTCTCTTTCTTTCTTTCTTTCTTTCTTTCTTTCTTTCTTTCTTTCTTTTTCTTTCTTTCTTAAATTTCCCTCAAAACTGTGTATATTATGTGCATGTGTTTTATAAAGAGGAACTTGAACTATTTCTATCTAGAATGTGTATTGCCTAGAGATATCTTAACTATTCTGATATATATGAGCACCATAGTAATTAGAACGAAATATTTAATTCATTCTCTAGCTGAGCACTGAGCTCCATTTTATCTATAGAGCAATTTAAATGGTCTTCAATAAACATTGTCCTGTAATAACAGGAGCAATTGTTAGATGTAGTGAGAAGGATTTTATTTCGCATCTGGTCAAAATGAACTATCTGTACATTGTACGGGGTGGGGGACCGCTAAGCTCAGACCCTGCAGCTGAGCTGTTGCTCTTAATTTATGACCTCAATGCCAAGGAATGATGGAGAAGTTACTGCCTGAAGGCTGTTTGTAATACCAAGTGAAATAGATGAAGGGAAGGCCTTGGCAACAAGAACAAGAACACAGGTGCATTTGGGGGGCTGGGGAGAGAGCAGGGGTTCCCTGTCATTGGGCAATCACCATGTACTCAGAGCGAGCCGTATCGCCCTCTGTCCGACCCACACAGGTTTCTCCCTGGGGTTGGAGGATGTCATGCTTGTGCAGTCCCTGATTGCAAGGCAGTAACCGGACCTTTTCAGGATGCCTTCCTGCAAGAATGAGAACCATCTTCCAACATCTTTCTGCTAAAACTCCGTGTGCTCTTCCTGCTCAGAGCCATTGCCTCAGTGGCTGCACTGAATTACCTCTCCCCAAGTGGCGATTTTCCTCCAGCCTGGTGGTTTCCACTGGCCGGCACTGAACAGCAAGTGGCTATTACAATACTGATTCTCGTATTTGCAGCTGGAGGCCTCTTTAAGAAATTATCTGACTCATTTGGGTCAAATAATAGTTTCCAAGGAGATTTAGAAGAGAGGAAGTGTGATATTAACCTAACCTAGATACCAAATATTTTTTTTCTTCTGAAATTTCTTGACAGCTGTTGCATAACCTCTTTAAATGGCATTTAGAACTCTGTGCCCCAGAAGGCATTGTTGACACTGTTGACTCTAAACCTGAATTACTATTGTTTAATTTTTTTTTTTTTTCGGACAGTCTGCTTCCATACAAGAATTGGAAGTGAGATACACATATTTTTGCATTGATATGTAACCATATGGAAAGCAATGTGCTATTTCTCTAAACCCATGATTATTTTTACTACTTTGGGGCTGAGGCAAGCTTTTCTGCCATGAATGCAGGACTTCAAGAAAGTCCCGGCTTGTTTATGTAGGCTTCAGTCATGTCAGCATTCCTGCGTGAGTATCTGCCTGGGACTGAGCTAGCTAGAAGGAGGCAGGAAGAGAGATCTGGTAAGGTTTCCTGTTATGTTGAATAGCATGATTAACTCTTCGTGGGTTAAGAGCTTCTTTGCTTTGCTGTCTGTACTCTTCAGTGAAGAAGGGAAGGAGTCTGGAGAAGAAGGTAAACCAAGTTTTGTCATGGAACTGGAAATAGAATAATTCATTTGCCCCACATTTGGGAAATGGGAGATAGAATGTCAATGGCATATAACTAACTGTAATGATAATCAGCCCTGAAAAGCATGAATAATTGAAATCTTCAAACTCACCAGATCTTTGTATCAGAGTTACAAAAGGGTAGTGAAGTGGCCCAATAGCTCTTTAATTTCTGTTTTTACTAAAGTTTCTGATGGAGGTAGTTGAGAGATAAGGAAAACAATTTTAACTAACAGCAAGATAGAGAAAAATAGATGGTAGGTATCTGGCCATATATAAAATGGAGAGTCAGTCCCTCAACAGTGGTGTTGGTTCTTCTGCAGGAATGATCAGTAGGTAGCTTGGGTGGATAGAAAACATTGTATAAAATATTTTTTCCATCAGTTTCAGGGTCAGCCTCTGTATTTTATTGTGAATTCTGTGACTGGGGGTATATGAACAAAATGAGTTGTGGGTAAAAAGGACTATCCCCATGCCTTAAAAGGAAATGATGTGACAATGTAAGGACTAGATTTGATTTGCCCTTCTCCACTTTCCTCTGCTTGGTATGACTACAATCCAGAGAAGTTGGAATTGGCCAAACAGAAAATAAATGGGTGTCCTTTCTGTAAGAATGGAAACTGGCAAAAGGCAGAATTGAGATTAAACTTCCTTATCTTTATGATTGTGAATATAGATAAGAAGTGGAAAGGAGTAGGAGAGGAGGGGCAGATCATTTGTTTAAAGGATTATGAAGGGCAATACAAAACTACTGGCTGATTTAAACTACAAGGAATGATTTTGGTAAATAGTTCTCCGGGAGTACATTTCTTTTGATTTGTTATAACAATTAGAAGTTAAAATTAGGAATTTTATGATTGATTGTGTGTGTGTGGCGGGGAGGAGTAGAAGAGGAGGTCCCGGGGTGGTGTACATGGGGTGCCATTCTGCCATTCACCAAGCGAAGGAATACAGGGAAGTGTGGGTTTGGGGGCAAGATGAAGAGTCCCGTCTTGGACACGTTTATTTAGAAGAGCCAATGGAGATACCTCGTAAGCAAATGGATAGATGGGGCTGAAATTTGAGTGAAAGATCTGGGCTACAAGCAGAGATTTATGAATTACCATCCCTTAGATGGTAAGTAAAACACAGGAATAAATGTGATTTTTCATGGAGATCACATAAAGGGAAAAGAAGGAGACCGGAAGATTAGCCAGAGCTCCCCGACAGGGGCAGGCAGAAGGAAACCCAAGATGTAAGAGACAAAAGATTTCTTGGGATATATTGAATCCAGGGCAGAAAGCATTCCTCATTGGAAAAGGAGAGATGTTATGCCTCGCATGGTCTTGGAGGACCAGAATCAACACCAGAGGCAAGAGGGAAATTAATAGAAAGCAGAAACATACTTGGAGCACTGCTGGGGAGGAGGTGCTGAGGAGCTGAAAATCAGGAACTGGTGAGGCAGGAAGGAGCAACTGCTTGTGAGCTGCTTTTCCTTTCCTTTTCTAAGAGGGTGTTGGAGAAAGACCATGGTTCCCCAAACACATGCCTCAGCGTCCGGAGACGCAAAGATCAGGCCTTGGACTGACAGGGGTGGACCTCGGTGGAGTGGCCCGGTCCCCTTCCCTGCAGGGCATGAGCTCAGTAGCAGAATGGTTACCATAAGCCGGATCCTTTTTCCCCTGCTTCTCTTTCTAGAAAGTCAGGCTTGCTTTTCTCTTATTTGTTGTTTATTATTTTTTATTATATTACTGTGAAATAGTTATATCTTACTCTTACGTGCTAGTCCTTTAGATATATTAGCTTATTTATCACAATAGCTCTCTGATATAGGTACTTTTTTGTCCTTGATTTACCTATGAGAAAATTGAGACACAGGGATGTTTAGTAACTTGCTCAAGGTCACATATGTAGTGAATTGTGGAGTGGGAGTTGGTTTGGCTTAAATCCATGCTTCTAACCACTATCCTATGATATTATTGTTGTGTAATACCTGCCTGTGTTTTAAAGTGAGAAACATAGAAGAAACTTATCACTTGCTCATTCTTTCTATTAGAATTTATTGGGATTTCTGTTGTCATATTTAGAACTTTATTATTACGGAGGCATATCCTGCTTTTTCTTTAAACCCCTAGAGATTTTGTCTGCTCAGATTGAATCGGTGGATTATGATGAATCACCAAGGAAAAATATCAAGAAACTTTTTTCTGAGTGCTTTCGATTTTTGGTTATACATATGTTTTTTGTTTTGTTTGTTTGTTCTCTTAGGGTGTCTGCTGTCATCCACATTACAAAGATTCCTAGTTCCCTTTCAAGGATTTCAGTTTACTATATGAGTCAGGGGAGCTAAGTGTTGAAAGGTTTTTATTTTTCTTAAAGCTTAAGTCATTCCTCAGCAGGGTAGTAAGTTTGGGGAGAATTAACCCATTGTGTTCCTAGTAGACCAGTCTCATTGCGGCTAACACTGACTTCTGAGCAGTCCCCTGGAGACCTGAAAGTTTATAGCTTTTCCACAGTGACCTACTTAATGTATTCCTGAGTCCCTGGAGAACATCTGGTTTATCGAATGCATATTCCCAGTATGCTATTAATGCTTATGGTCAGTTAATAGAATCATAATGTAATTATTTAAAACAGATTTGAATTATGATTTGTTGAGAAGAAAGGGTTACAGAGTTCACCTTCAAATCATAAAATTTCGGAGTTGGAAGTAATCTTGAAGCTCCTAATCACGCAGGCCCCTCAGTTTATAGATGAAGCTGTGGAAGGAGCACAGGGCTAGATGAGAGCACCGAGCGCCCCTCATCTCCGGAGGGGTGGGGCAGACAACTGGGGAAGAGCTCCCACTAGGTGATGCTATTGCCTGAAATCAAAAACCACTTTCCTTTTGTGCACCAAAGTCAATCAGTTGGCAGAGGCTGTCAAAGTCACTTTATTAAGACAGATTTTGAGACTCCGTTTCAGCCCAGCAGGAAGGAATGCCACAATCTCTTAGCAATGTCTGCCATGGGAAGTGACAGCATGGTTCACATATTTATAATCTCTGTTTTAAAGGATGAATGTTAGCCAGGAGAATACTAGGAAGAAGCCTGTTCCGGGTAGGGGGGCTAGCGTGAACAAAGGCAGATGAAAGCTTTGTGTGTGTGCTTGGGACAGGAGCGGTGAGCCAGGGAGGGAGTGGGAGAGAGGAGATTCAGAGGTGTTCAGGGAACGGAGGATGGAAGGCCTGGGATGCCCAGGTTAGGCACTGGGGGCTTCAGCTCTTAAGCAAGGGAGCCACTGAAGATTTTACTGAAGGATTGTCCTGCACTGACCTGCATGAGAGGTTTAAGACTGGAAACATGCTGATGTGAAGATGTGTTTTACAAAACATTCTTCTGCATTCTAGCTATAAGCCGATAGTGGAATATATCGATGCCCAATTTGAGGCCTACCTGCAAGAGGAATTGAAGATCAAACGTTCTCTCTTCAACTACCACGACACCAGGATCCACGCATGCCTCTACTTCATTGCCCCCACCGGCCATTCCCTGAAGTCTCTGGACCTAGTCACCATGAAAAAGCTGGACAGCAAGGTACCCACTGCCACTCTGGCCACCGTCCCCTCTCCTTTTAGATCACCTTTATCTGAAGGCTCTGATTTATTTTCTCCTCTTAATGTCATTCGGTTGTATTGTTTTGTCTTACAAGACTGTTTTTCACAGCAGTTTTAGGTTCACCGCAGAGTTAAGAGGAGGGTACAGAGATTCCCGAATACCCCTGCCCCCACATCAACACCCTCACCCGATGGGCACGTTGTTCCAGTCAGTGCACCTACATGGGCGCCTCCGCCCCCAAAGGCCATTGTTTATATTAAGGTCCCCTTTTGGTGGTGTACATTCTGTGGGCTTGGGCACATCTATAAAGACCTGTATCCATCATGATAGTATACAGAGTAGTTTTCCTGCCCTAAAACTGCTCTGCACTCTTGCCTATTCATCCCTCCCCCTTCCTCCAACCCCGTAATTGTCTTTTCTGGTTTACAGAACAATAGGGTTTAGCAATGTGAGAAAAATGCTTCAAAACCTCTGGATGTTAGGCTAAACAAAATAAAACAAACACACAAATAAAACCATGGAGCTCTTTACCAGGTATTTTTAGTTCTTAAATTAGCACCAGTGGGTACTCTGACGAGGGCTGGGGAATTACATAGTGGAGGCACCTAAAAGGTCACAGAAAGGGTTAAATTTAGGGAGCTTGAAACATGAAGTCACAATTTGTTTATTTTCTTAAAAGCTTTCTCTAAATTTCTTTTTTAAAGGTCTTTAAAAGTTTGGCTTTTAATATGAAGTTTAGAGTGAAAAAAAAGGGTATTAAATTTTTTTTTTACTTAGGTGATAAGGACAGTCCAGCTCCTTAGATTTAAAACTGAACTGCACCCAAGTGTTTTTAAAAAGTAGTTTCTGTTTGACGCCTGAGCTTTCCACATTAATAACCTCTCCCTTTCCCAACATTTGAAGGAAAGTACTGAGAAGTTTGATAACATTTAGTGATCTACTTTACAATTTGATTTTTCCTTTCGAAATAAATGGAAGACAGTTCATTCTGAAAACAAAGCAGCAAATGACAGTGGGAACGACCCCGAAGAGAAGCTGTGGTATTTTCTCTTCTAACCTCCTTTTGGTTTTCAAGAAGAGTCTTATCGTCTCTAGAGGGTTTCGTTGGGTGTTAGTTTTTATCTAAACAACACTGTTGGAAAGATGCTTTCTCTCCGGAGGAACATGATAGAGAACACGTAGAAGACCAGCCTGTCCCCAAGGCTTCTGTGTGAACTGGCCGCCGAGGCGCCGGCAGGCGCAGAGCCAGGCTCCTCGGCTTCCAGCATGCTCAGACACACGGACGGATGGCATGAAGGGATTACTGCCGCTGGAGTGCTCTCCGGAGAACAAATAGAAACCCTTCTCCGTCGCATTTGTTTCAGCGGCAGTTAGCCACGGACGGTGGAGGGATCTGGGCCGTGAGGCAGGCTCCCTGTGCTGTCCTGGCTGCAGGGCAGCAGGCGGGATCGTGACTGAGGCCACGTCTGTGGACCACGCCAGGCTAAGATTCAGCAACAGGGTTATGCTTACTAGAGTTGCGTTAAAAAGGGAAAGACAATAAAGCAAAGCAAACACAGCTGGAAAAAACAAAAAAAAGTCCCCAGAGAGCAGGTGAAACTGCTTTCAAAGAATCGCTGTTGCTGCACAGCTGGGCACGCTGGGTAGCGTCTGAAAACGGTATTTGATAGAAGCAACATGTAGAGTTCAGGCCCTTAGCTCTATAAATCACAAATATATGATAATTTCAGAAAAGATTTTCAAGTACCTGCCACCAAGGAAGATGTTAAATCTAAATTGTTTGGTTCCTCTATCTACTCTGATCAAGTTGGCCCAAGAAGCTGTGGAGCTCTGCCCTTTTGTCTGTGTAACATTAACTGAGTGCTAAGTGTGTACGGAAGATAGCCAGTAAGAACAACAGCCAGTAAGAACAATGGGAAGCGTGTTGTTGCTCGGGTCCTGACCCAGACGTCGTCTTCGCATCAGTGTTTTTCTCAGTCTGTGACTTGCTGGATGAGCCCAAGCCTGAGGAGGGTAGGAGTGGGGGGAGGAATGAGGGGTGAAAGAGGTTTTTCTATCCATGTGTCTTCTCATTGTGATGTATCAGGGATTTTGATTTGGCTCTTGGAATAAAAGGAGAAGCAAAGGAAGGCAGACATGACCAAGAAAACCTCCCTAAAGACTCCCTCATTGTCTTGCTAGGATGGCTTTCTCACCGAGCCGGTCCCTCTTTCCCCTGAGCTGGATGGAGAGCACGGCCCCAGGTATCAGATGTCAGTAGTGTCTTACTGAAGCCTCTATACCTACCATGGGGTGGAAGAAAGTTGATCTTAAAAATAGGAATTTTAAAAAATGTGCTGTGTGGACAATGCTGGGGAAAGTTGGAAGAATGACTGACATTGGGGTTTGGGGCTGGTGCTTGAGGGTGTCCCTGGCTCTCACTCTGGGCTTTCTGCCACGGTTGTCAAACTCTGCCTTCTTCCTGGTCTTTGTAGCCTGTGCTCTGAAAGTGAGCCTTACCTTTGGCACTAGGTCTCATTCTGGCATGAAGAAGTAATGTGATAGAAGCTGGTATTTCCAAGGAATTGGTTGGTATGATTTTGAAAATTTTAGGAGTAGGTGAAACTGTTTTTGTTTTGGTGAATACATAGGTTCTCCACTCCTAGCAGTCATTAGGGAAAAAAAAAAAAAGATGATGTTATCCTGGGCGAGTTGGATATTCAACTGTTCTAACTAACACAGTCTTGGCGATCACACTGTTAGGAACATGTAAAAATCAAGCTCCTCAAGTAGCTTGGGAGGGGTCGAAAAGGAGTGGTTGGTTACTCAAAGAATAGGCTTCTTTGTTATTGCTATTTGTCATAGAGTAACACTTCCTTCTACTCGGTAAAAAAAGAAAAAAAAATGCGGTAGCACAGAAGAGGAAATTACAAGTATGCTCTCAGTGCCGGAAGGGAGGGAGTAAAAGTGTTCACAGGTGGAGCGAAAAGATTATCCCATATCTTCTTAATTTTGCATCTGGGCAGAAAGTGATTTTCAGTATCATCTCTATTTTTTAGGTGAAGTTTACAGTTTTTGTTGTTTATTATATTTCATTCACTTGTCTTATTTTTCTTACATTGGAATTGTGTAAAAATGGATGTGTTTGTTTTGTAGGTGAACATCATTCCAATAATTGCAAAAGCTGACACCATCGCCAAAAACGAACTGCACAAATTCAAGAGTAAGATCATGAGTGAACTAGTCAGCAATGGAGTCCAGATATATCAGTTCCCCACAGATGAAGAAACGGTGGCGGAGATAAATGCAACAATGAGTGTAAGTCCTCAAGTTAGGAAGAACCTACCAGTAATTTTTCTGAAAGCTTTTCTTGGTAGCAGCATTGCAGAGTGACTAAACACTGGACCAGGAATCTGATTCTTTAGTGTGGCCCAGCCCCGCCACTAGGGCAAGGCACTTAACCACCCTTCTCCTCAGTGTCTCCATCTATCAAATGGGAAAGTTAGGCAGGCTGAACTCCAGTTTCCTTCCCGCTCCAACAGGTAAGATTTCTACAGCAGATCTCACGGGAAGAATGCCAGCCCAGCACCACCTCACACAAAGCAGCTGAAAGGAAATAGATCTCTGCTTGTTTTGGGCATTGTTGGCAGAATTATGGCCACCTGCCTCATTTTGGCTTCTGTGAAGGGTTCCTGCCTTCTCCTCCTTTCTGTTTCTCCTATCCTTTCCTGAGTCATTGGGTTAACTGGCAGTTGAGGTATAATTCCTTCACCTCACAGGGGGGATGGTCAGAAGAGAAATGACTAAAGCTTCAGCAGGTCTTAAGTGTACCTGCGATATGATGTCTTGTGGTGAGGCTCCATGCTGCCCTCTGATGCCTGAATCTTTCCCACTGCCTCTTTTGTATCTCACAGCCATGGCTCATCTCTGGGCCACAATTACTATACATTTTTTTTTTCCTTTTAGGAATGCATAACTTCTGTAAAAGTAGCGTTCTTTGCACATAGTAGATGCCCAATGATGGTTTTTGGAATTCTTAAAATTGTAGGTTAGCTTCAGTGAAATGTAATTAGAAGCTATTAAATAAGTTGCCTTTCCCTGTATACATGCTAAAAATGATTCAAAAGTATGCTAGTGGCAGCAGAAGTCAGTCTAGATTTTTAAATTGTGGTAGGTTGAGATATGTTCTACTTCCCTTAGATCTGGTCATGAAAAGTGTCTAATAAAGTCATTATTAAATCCATAAAGGCACTCTTTTTTTTATTAACAGCTTTATTGAGCTGTAATTGATAGAGTGTACAATTTACCCATTTAAAGCATACAATTCAGTGGTTTTTAATATATTCACGGAGTTGTACAACCATTGCCACCATCAATTTTAGAACCTTTTCATCACCCCAAAAAGAAATTGTGTACCTTTTAGCTGTCAACCCTCTAATCATCCCAGCCCTAGGCAACCACCTCTCTACTTTCTTATCTCTATAGATTTGCCTATGCGAGACATTTCATATGATGGGGACTCCTACCGAAACTCATCGGGATTATTAAATGACTTGGTCAAAGCCAGCTAATAGCAGCAGAGATCTCAACGCTGGTCCCACATCTGTGTCGCTTGCCATCATAATTTAGGAGAACAGGGTTATTCCACAAAACTTCTTGTTTCTTCAGTTCAGCATATGGACTTTTCTATATAGCATCGTTATCATTCAGGGAGGAATTTCTTCCTGACCTTATCCCCTATATGACTAGGACTTTGAAAGCCAATGTAACTCCTCCCCTTTCTGGAGATACTGTATGAATTTAAAATTTAGGAGCTCATTAAAGCAAAGCTAGTCCAGCTCCACTCTGCTCTAGTCTGGTCACACTCTGAGTTGTATAACCCACTCTGCTTGCCATGCTCCTGTGGTCAGGTTAGTAAAGGCTCTGGAACTTCTGGAAACTGGAGAGCAGATTCTTCCTGGGGAGATGGCTGAGGGGATGTGAAAGGAAGGTCCTCCTAGGGGAGAGTGACTGCTCTTATTCAAAGGACAGAACTGAAACCAGTGGGTGAAGGGGCAGTGAGGGATTTGGCCATCAGGCCACCTCAGCGTAGCAAGCACCCTGACGGAGTGCGTTCGCATCGCAGGTGGGTGGACAACAGATTCTGTACCAGTGCGCTTAGAAGAGCCGTGGTAGAAGGAATTCCTAAGCAGGATTGAAACGGGTAGCATGTGAGGTCTCCTTCCAGGTCTAGAGCTCTCTGGTCGTGGGGACTGAGAGTTTCCTAATAATCAAAGCGCCTGACATTTTTGACATCCATGGAGCATTTACTGTGCACCGGCCACTGCGCAAGGCATTATTGACATTTAGTCCCCCACCAATCCCGTCGGTAGGGACTGTTATCAGTAGGTAGGTACTGTTACCGCTACCGCAGGTGGGAGGAGACTCAGCCCCGGCCCTCACAAGGCCCAGCTGTCCGCAGGGCGGGTGGGAGTGAGCGCAGGCAGCTTGGCCCTCGCGCCGCACAGCAGCGGGCTCCTATTGCAGCACTGTCAAGAGCTCCGGATGGGGTAGCACTGGTTTTTTCTGCTGTAGAGCCGCCATTGGGGATGTCAGTGTAGGATTCGAGAAATAACATGGATAAATATCATCTGCTTTTCCCTTTATATACCTCCCCATCCTTTTAAATCATTTCGGATGGTCATGTAACTAAATTCGTGTTACATTTCTTGGAAAGAAAATAGCCACGAATCTTGGCTCTCTCTATCCGATTAATTGAGCTGATCATCCCAAATTAATCTTGTTCTTCAACAAGAAGTTTGTTTTTTTTTTTTTTAGACTCTCCATTGCAAACGGTTCCTGGTGATGAAATCCCACGTGATAGGTGGAAAACAGATTTCTTTGGCAGTTGCTTTTGTCCCTCAGTATGGGTGGAAAAAACGGTTTCCTTGGTCATGACACCAAAACGTTGGCCGGAAGAGTCCTGTTGCTCCTCAGCTTCAGGGAACACATTCCAGTTCCAGACTGAGAGTCTGAGGAAGAGAATGTGCTTTCTTCCTACAGAGTGTGAGATGAACCAGAAAATAGAACTATCTTGAGCATCAGATGAAATACCACTTGGGCAGCCTGGGCTGAGGGTTCTCCCCTCTGTGGGAGAGGATTTGGCTTTGAAACATTCTTGTCTTTCTCAGCTTATCTGCAGTAGAAGAGTGGTGGATCAGGGAGCTTGAGATCATCGTTCTCAGAACAGCCATTTCAAATCTTCCTGTTCTTACGTGCTAATAGAAGAAAGGTGGAGTTCTAGCCCCTTCCACTCCCCACTCCCAGAAAGTAGCCATAGCTACCAGGAAAACCAGCGTGGAATAGTCTGGTGTCTTGAACACCACCTGTGCTTGAGATAAGCCTGGGCTGCAAGGCTTGGACCAGTAATTTGGGCTAAAGTGTACTTCTGACTTAAATTTTGTACAGGAGTCAACTGTCTAAAGCAATGCTTTTCAATAAAAATATGAGTCACGCAAGTAATTTAACATTTTATAGTAGTCACATTTGAAAGTAAAAGGGGGGCACCTGGGTGGCTCAGTCGGTTAAGGATCATCGGACTCTTGGTTTTGGCTCAGGCCATGATCTCAGGGTTGTAAGATGAAGCCCCACTTCGGGCTCCATGCTCAGTGCAGAGTCTGCTTGGAATTCTGTCCTCCTTCCTTTCACTCCCCCTCTGCTCTTCTCTCTGGGCTTGCTGTCTCTCTCTCTCTCTCTCTCTCTCAAAATAAATAAATAAAATCTCTAAAAAAATTTGGTAGAAGTGGCACTATAAAAAAGAGTAAAAGGAAATGTGAAATTAATTTCGAAGCTTAACTGAATATATTCAAAATACTATCATTTCAACATGTAATCAATATAAAAATTAATGAGATACTTTCACAGTAAGTCTTTGAAATCCAATGTATATTTTATAATTACAGCATACCCCAATTTGGATGAATCCTCAAGTTGCTCCTAACATACTTGAAAGTTTTCAATATGAAATAAGTACCAAAAAGATAATTTTCCTCTAATGTTCACATCCACATTGAGCAGACTGGTTCTTTCTTTAGAAGATTTGAGTTTGAAGCAAGATAAAGTGCAGTCCTCAAACAGCAGAATTTTATTTAATGGAAAAACATTTTCTCTTCCAATTTAATTTAAATGTAAATTAATTAAACATAAATAAAATAAAAAATTCAGTGTCTTAATCCCACAAGCCCCATTTCAAGTGCTCGGTGGCCACATGTATTAGTGGCTACGGTCTTGTACAACATGTGTCTACAGCTTCCTGAGTGGGTGCAAAGACTCCTACCATTTCCCTTGAAGCGAGCTCCTATCACCTATTCTGTATTTGGGTATAGAAAGGGTGGGGTACACACAGCTCACCCCCACTGACCTGCAGAGCCCCATCCCTCTCCTACCCTCCCTCCCTGTTTTCTCCTGTCACTCAGTGAGGCCTGCAGAAGGGGGTGGAGCTGGAGAAGGTAACGCCTCTCTGTCCTTGTGTTGCTTCACAGGTCCATCTCCCGTTTGCGGTGGTCGGCAGCACCGAAGAGGTGAAGATCGGCAACAAGATGGCAAAGGCCAGGCAGTACCCCTGGGGCGTGGTGCAGGGTAGGTGCACAGTACGGGGAAGGGAGCGTTCACGTTCAACCCCTGCGCCAGCTGCCCCCGTCCCTTCCCTCCCGCTGTGTTCGGGAAGGTGCTCAGCCGTGGGCAGGAGGAAGGGAGCAGCAGGGCTGTACACGTGGCAGTTGTGAAGCGAGGAAGCAAAACACGGTGACCAGGGAGAAGTGAGCGCAGGGCCCTAGTGCCAATGAGGCGGCCCCTCAAGAATGTTGGCTTGTGTGGCAAATTCAGTATCCATTCCTGCTAGAAAAGAGTTCTTCCCTAGCAGTTTCAACCACTTAGGTACCAGTTTCAGCAGCAAAATATAAGAAAGCTGCGAAAGTTTCTTGTAAATAAGAGGATACTTGTTTCTCCATTATCTCTGGAAAACTTGTCTTCCGATTAAATGTTATCTCAGTAAGTATCAATAATTATGAGGCTATCTGACCTATGTTTGGCACTGTGGGACATGACCACAGTCTCTGACCTAAAGAAGCTTCCCATATGTTGCTTTGTTGGGCAAGGACTCTGTTACCTGCCCTTGTGTGTTTTGAAGGAAGATGCCCAATATTACAGGTTAAGTAGGATCGCTACAGAAAATCCCTTCATTGGTTTAAGATCTATCAGTCCTCCTTTTCTTTTGTTCTGAATAAAGGCAATAAATCTGTGAGAAGTGAGAAGAAATTACACCATTGGGATCTCTAGGAAAATTTTAATTTTTATGAATCTTAGCTATTTCTCTACAATAAAACTGTTTTCATAGTGTTGATAAAATTGAAAGCAGTGGTATGTGAAAACTGCCTCGTACACTTCCAGGGGCACGGAGTAGTAGAACTAGAGCTGGCTTCGCGGCCGGGTGCACACTCCGCCGCGTCTACTCAGGAGGTCAGCGTGCTTCTCAAAGCCTTGCTTCTGCATCTGCAAGGCAGGAGTCACAATGCCTACTTGGCAGGATTATTCCGAAGGGTAAAGACCGTATTTGTAAGGTTCCTCCCGCGGTGCCCTGCCCTGAGCAGGCCCTCTGCCGTCACTGTTGTCATCAGCGTTACGGTCTGCGATGTCAGCAATTTGTCCTCATTGGGAATGTGAGGCGAATCCAGTAAAGGGTCTGCAGATGGCTTTGAGACTTCAGAGATTTCAGGAACAATGGTGACCACCTCTGGAAAGTGTCACTTCAGATTTTCAGGGACATCATTACTGATAGCCACTCCCACCTTCCCATCTCTTGCAGTTGAGAATGAAAACCATTGTGATTTCGTGAAACTTCGGGAGATGCTGATCCGCGTGAACATGGAAGATTTGCGAGAGCAGACTCACACCCGCCATTATGAGTTGTATCGGCGCTGTAAGCTCGAGGAGATGGGCTTCAAGGACACTGACCCTGACAGCAAGCCTTTCAGGTAGGAGGCCACCTAGCAGCCAGCTGTTCCCCAGATAGTGGCTCGAGTGGTGTGTTGGTACATCATGGAAATGCTTAGCGCATTGGGGCGCATGGGTGGCTCAGTTAGTTACGCACCCAACTCTTGCTTTGGGCTCAGGTCATGATCTCAGGGTTGTGAGATCGAGCTCCACGTGGGGCCCTGTGCTCAGTGGGGAGTCTGCTTCAGGATTCTCTCTCACCCTCTGTCCTTCCCCCGGCATGGGCACATGCACACAGTCTCTCTCGCAAATAAATAAATCTTTGAAGAAAAGAAATACTTGTTGGATGAAGACGTCGGTGACAGAGGGACCTGGTGGGGACAGTTAGTAGCGTAGTCGCTAGGCATCGTGACCACTTTATTGGCATTGTCTCAACTAACCAATGCGGTTGATGTCATTATCCTCCTCATTTTACAGGTCAGGATGCAAAGGCACTGAAAGTGTGAACAACTTACCCAGGGTCCTATAGTAGGAAGTGAAGCCCTACTCTGAGCCGCTCTCCTCACAGAGGCACAGAGCCCGGCCCAGGCATTTACGGAGCTGTGACCGCTCATGCCAGCGCACTGCGCTCCTGGCTGCCAGCCGGGTCTCCTTTCCCAAGGCTCTTAAAGCTCTCGGGGGCTCAGGATAATGCTAGCTACTAATGAGGAGGAAAGGGAATAACTTGTAGAAAAGTTCTTGTGTATTTTCTCACATCATCAATGGATAGAGATGAAGAGGCACAACGTGAAGGGGAGACTATCAAAATTAATGTAGAATTAGTGGCCTAGCAAAGCCCAGTTGCTGTCAGAACCTGGTGGTGGGGGAGGGTCGGCAGGGGCTGAGTGCCTTGGCCATGGACTGGGGAGATGAGGTGGGGCTCCCAGGCCACATTTGCCACCTCTGGGCTCAGGAGAGGGTTGCTCTGTCCCTCCTGGGCCCACACGGCATCTTGAGGGAGATTTCAGGTGAGGTGATGTGAGGTGTGTCTGGGCACGCATTAGGGGTCACGGTTGTTTGAAAAAGACTGTTTCCTCTTCTGCTGTCTGTTTTTGGCATTTAAAGCCGTTCCTGCAAGCCCAAGGTAAGTGCCCAGCAGGAGGCGGTATTGCTGGGCCGGTCTGGTGGGGCTTCTGCAAGGCCTGGCAGAGCAGGGTCCAGCTGACTGCTCTGGCCTCCCTGACTTCCGGGACTTTGGGAAGGTGGCAGATGTCATCCAGGCCTTCTGACTTGTAGACAATATGCTTTATTCACACATCTTCCACTCCCCATTTCGTTCCCTTTCTTCTGGCCTAAGGTTTCCTTTTTTTGTTTTGTTTTGTTTTTACATCTCACTGTAACCTCACTATAATCTCACTACATTTATTTTTTTATTGAGATATAATTAACATACAGTATTATATTAGTTTCGGATGTACAACATAGTGATTCAGTGATTCTATACAGTACTCAGAGCTCCCCGTGATAGGTGTAGTCACCACACAACATTAGTACAGGACCATTGCCTGTATTCCCTGGGCTGTACTTTTCGTCTCCGTGACTGATTGATTTTATAACTGGTACAAACTTGATCTGTTTCTGTTTTCCTTTATTTATATCCATCTTCCTTGTTCTTTGTATTTAAGAGTCTGGTTTTTGTTTGTTACTTTGTTCGTTTTTGTTTTTTAAAGATTTATTCACCTGAGAGAGAGAGCTGGGGGAGGGGCAAGGGAGGGGAGAGAGAATCTCAAGCAGACTCTGTACTGAGCGCAGAGCCCGACTTGGAACCCGATCCCGCAAACTGGGATCACGACCCGAGCCAAAACCAAGAGTCGGATGCTTAACCAACTAAGCCACCCAGGCGCCCCTATTCATCTGTTTTGTTTTTTAGATTCCACTTGTAAGTGAGATCATATGGTATTTGTCTTTCTCTGCCTGACTTACTTCACTTAGCATAACATCCTGTAGGTCCATCCCTCTTGTCACAAACAGCAAGATCTCATTCTTTTTTTACAGCTGGATAATACTCCATTGTGGACATATGCCACATTCTCTTTGTCCATCCACTTCTTGATGGACGCTAGGTTGTTGTAACTAATGGCTGTTGTAACTAATGTTCAATAAACGTAAGGTGCATATATCTTTTCAAATTAATATTTTTATTTTCTTTGGGCAAATATCCAGTAGTAGAATTGTTAGATTATATGGTATTTCTATTTTTAATTTTTTGAGGAACCTCCACACTTTTCCAGAGTGGCTGCATCAGTTTGCATTCCCAGCAACAGTGTGGGAGGGTTCCCTTTTCTCCACATCCCCACCAACACCTGTTATTTCTTGTCTTTTCGATACTAGCCATTTGGAAAGGTGTGAGGTGATATCTCATTGTGGTTTTGATTTGCATTTCCGTGAGGATGAGTGATGTTGAGCATCTTGTCATGTGTCTGTTGGCCGTGTGTATGTCTTCTTTGGAAAAATGTTCAAATCCTCTGCCCATTTTTTAATTGGATTTTTGGGGTGTTGAGTTGTGGAAATTCTTTATATAATTTGGATATTAACCCCTTACTAGCTACTTCATTTGCAAATATCTTCTGCCACTCAATAGGTTGCCTTTAATTTTGTTAATGGTTTCCTTGGCTTTGCAAAAGCTTTTTATTTTGATGTAGTCCCAGTAGTTTATTTTTGCTTTGGCTTCCCATGCCTGAGGAGACATATCCAGAAAGAAAAACAAAGCTGAAGGTATCACAATCCCAGATTTCAAGATATACCGCAAAGCTGTAGTAATTGAAGCAGTGTGATACTGGCATGAAAACAGACACATGGATCCAGTGGAACAGGATAGAGAGCCCAGAAATAAACTCACACTTAACATGGTCAGTCACTTTACAACAAAGGAGGCAGGAATACGCGATGGGAAAAGAGAGTCTCTTCACCAAATGGCGCTGGGAAAACTGGACAGCCACATGCAAAAGAATGAAACTGGACCGCTTTCTTACACCATATACAAAAATAAACTCAAAATGGATTAGAGGCCTAAATATGAAACCTGAACCCATGAACTCCTAGAAGAGACCACAGGCAGTTTCTCTGACATTGGCCGCAGCAACATTTTGTAGATATGTCTCCTCAGGCAAGGGAAACAAAAGCAAAAATAAAGTATTAGGGGACTGAGGTTTCCTTTTTGATAATGAAAAGGGGGGTATATATTATAAATATACATCCAAAGCCTTTACTCTTTTCCCTGTATGAAAAAATAAGTAGAGAGACGTAGACCTTCTGAAATACTTGCTATCATGTGAGTTACTGGGGACACTGGGAATGGTCTGTCCTCTTAGAAATCCACTCATTTAAACTCAGGGTGTCTGTCAGGTGCAAGCAACATCACCTGGAGCATCTAACCTGGCTTCGAATCAACTGTCTTGGCAAATAGGAAGGTGAAATAAGCATGGTTTTCCATTTCTTGAGAACCACTACTTTAAAAAGGGCTCAGACTTCACTTCTGAGGCATTTCCAGCATCCCCAGCACTTCCTACGAGCCTGGGACCACCCTGAAGGCAGGGGGGTGGGGTGCAGTGAGGGGACCCTGCATGAAAGATGACACAATTAAAGAAAAGCAAAAGCTGCAGCTGATTTGAGTGGCTTCCCAGAATTTCATCTTCAAAGTCCTCATTGCTGGATGCTCTTAGATTTTTTTCCATGTGAATTTTGGGTGAGCCGGGAGGGGTATAAGTATATTTTCAAAGCAGAGGATTTCTGTGTGGGTGTACAATGAAGTCCATCCTTCCCTTTGAGCACCCTGTGTCTACTTTTGTCCTCCAAGCTCCTCTTGTGTTTATAAAGCAGACAGTGGCCTCCACAGCCAAGGCTAGTAAGGGGCAGCCATCCCCCAAATACATTGTACAGTGTGAAACAAAAAGCAGGAGCTGAGTGAGCACAGTAACAGGCTGTGTTAAGGCCTTGGAATACATCGGAGGCTGTGAAGCTGAGGCCATCCGTGGTGGTGTCCTTGAACCTGCCTCAATTCAGAATTGTCCTGTGGCAGAATCTTTGTGTCTGTCTGCGTACATACCTACCCAGATGTCAGCTTGCTTTCTCCTGTGCACATCTTTCCCACTGCTGCACTACAGCCTTCAACCCAACCAGAGCAGCATGCTTTCTCTGGACCCCGGTCTCCCCTCCCCAGACTCAGCCGCTTCGTGGCTGGTGTTTGGAGATGAGGGGAGGGGCTGTAGGACCCAAGTAGGGCCTGGACCGATCTTGTTCCTGCTGCTTTCTTCCTGAGACACCATTGCCCTTTTCCCAACGGTCCCTGTCCAAACTGCCCATTCCTTATCCTAGAATACCACCTTCTCCTGACTCTGTCAGGTCACAAAAAGGGCTTAGTAACCACCGTTCTCTCAAGAGAGCACAAAGTTTTCAGGTCCATGAGACCCATTTGTTTGGGGGGAACACGTAGACCTCAGTTCACCAGCTGTGCAGTGCAGTGGGTAGAACTGTCTGAGCCTCTTCATGGTCTGACCTAGACAGGTGATTAAACACTAGTGTCCACGTTTCTTCATCTATGAAATGGGAGGCAGACAGTAACACCCACCTTACTGGGGTATCGTGCGGATTGATGTATTCTCGTGTGTACATTGCTTCATAAATACTGGTGACGTGTTATTCTCTGGCATGCCCTTCACCAGGTAGTTCTTGGGGAGAGAATTATGCTGTGTAAATTACCAGAATAAAGTATGAACTGAAGTACCTCTGCTCACTTCTCCTTCCCCTTGACTTCCACAAGTGAAACCTACCTGTGCCCAGGGCTGTTAAGAAAACAAGAGGGGCGCCTGGCTGGCTCAGTCGGAGGAGCGTGCAACTCCTAATCTCAGGGTTGTGAGTTCAAGCCCCACATTGGGTGTCGAGATTACTTAAAAATAAAATCTGAATTAAAAATGTGACAAAATGAGAAGATAGAATCTGTGGTTTCAATCCAGCTTAAAACCTCATGAAAAAATTGCCTATTTCTCACTGAGAAAAGGGTGTTAATAACTACAATTAAAAATTAAGTTGAAGGGATCTAAAAATTGCCAAAGACGTCATCCTGTTAGGTATTTGTGAGTGGATGACATAGAACCAGTTCCTCTTCAACTGGTTTTTCCCGACCGGAAGCATTAATGAGGGTTTTTGGTGTCTCCCATTTACAACTCAACTGGCAGAGGCTTCTGGGGACTATGACCCCGTGAATGTGTGGTTGTTCGAAGGCATTTCTCAGTATCTCACTGTAGGTGTGACTCCTTGGAGTAGGGTCTTAGGATTTCCTAAATGTTGCTTATCATTTCCAGTGTCAGAGTTCAAAGCCTGGTTCATATCCTAGGACGCAGTGATAGCACGAGTAGCATTTGTCGAGCCCACTTTCCTGTTCTAGCCCAGATGTCAAGGCTGTGGCTGCGTCTCCTGGCCGAGGCCACCTGGCCAGTCGCAGTGTTGCTTGATAGCCTTTTTCTAGGACGTGGGCTTTCTGACTTTGGGTGAAAACCTTCGCTATAAAATGTGTGCTCTGCATCATGACCCAGTATACAAACTTTGAAGTACACATGCTCTTACTGTTTGCCGTGCACTCGGGCATTTTCTTTCCTATTCTGTTAAACTTTTTCATTTAACGTATTGGTTAAGACGCTCGCTTGGGTCATGACCCATAGTTTGAAAATCTATCTCCAGAAACTGGAGCATAAGCTAGGTTGTGGCTGGAACTAGATAAGGCAGAGTCATCATGGGGGTTCTCACATTCTAGGTAGCATTACCTAAAGTACATTGTCTCTGTGGGTTACTTTAAAAAGTTTCCATAATTAAACAAATTTGGGGAGCTCTAAGTTAATAAACAGGTTCTTGTACGTGAGGACTTTAGAGCATTTAAGACAAGCAGTGGTTGGCAGATGAGTTACGTCAAATCACCCGGAAGCATTTTAAAAATGCAGATTATTTTGTCTTCGCCTGACATCCTGAATCAGCCCCTTTAAGAGTGGGGTTAGGAAACTGTTTAGAAAAGTCCACTGAGGGGCACCTGGGTGGCTCAGTTGTTAAGCATCTGCCTTCGGCTCAGGGCGTGATCCCAGCATTCTGGGATCGAGCCCCACATCAGACTCCTCTGCTGGGAGCCTGCTTCTTCCTCTCCCACTCCCCCTGCCTGTGTTCCCTCTCTCCCTCACTGGCTGTCTCTCTCGCCATCAAATAAATAAATAAAATCTTAAAAAAAAAAGGAAAAGTCCACTGAAACGCGCCCAGGTGATCCTGACATGCTGCCGGGCTGGGAGCCACTGTGCATGGTGACTCTCTGACTCTCGAACAGGAGACCTCGAAGGGCAGTCTCCCTGTACTCTCTTGCCTTGGGAACCCCTCTTTTGAAGATCTCGTGAAACCAGTGATCTCAGGAACATAGGTTGGGTAGTGTTTCTGTAAAAGGTGTTCCACTCCTTGTTAGAAAGAAGTGGGTGGTTATATTCATTATCATAAAATAAAGAAGTTTCCCTCAACATTTTGTACCAGGGACAGGTCATCTTCTGCCTTTGGCAGTTCTGATCTAAGTGAAGGTGATGAAGAGGTCATTAGAAACAAGCAAAATCAAATTCATGAATTAGTTCTGACAGTACATCTCTGTATCTCTCTGGCTATATATCTTACATTTGAAGTCCAAATACTGCTATTAATTAATATTACTGTCAACATCGGCCAGAATTGTTTTTGTTTCAAAAGATAGTATGAAAGTCTGGAAACTCAAAGTACTTGATTGCTCATTAACAGGTAGTGTTGACACTCTCGAGGGCAGAGTGCACAGGAGCGCGGTGGGGGGAGGGGGTGCAGAGCCAGAGGGAGAGAATCTTAAGCAGCCTCCACGCCCAGCGCAGAACCTGACACGGGGCTCGATGACCTGAGCCAAAGTCAAGAGTCCAGACACCCAATTGATTGAGCCACCCAGGCGCCCCCGGAGAACTTATTTTTAATCAACCAATGAAAGTGTTGATCACAGAATTATAAGCAAGCCTAATTAATACACTTTCTAATTGTTTATCTACATGCATTTGTGGTCGCACCGCCTCATGTCCTTTTTCTCCTTCTAAAATGACAAGTGTGGACGCAGGGAGTGGCTCTGTGCGGTGGCTGGGTCATCCACGGTGGTGTCCAGTTTGGAGTCAGTGCTGTGGGTGAATTCAGTCCAGGGTGAAGGTGGATAATCCTGCAGGCCCGTGTTACCGTAACAAGTCTTCTTCTAGGGAAACTGCAGGGGGGAAATAGAAATAGCACCGTACCCAATATCTGCACGTTTCTCTCTTTGTGTAGGTGTGGGTGTGGGGGTGTATTTTCTTAAGTTGTGATACCAAAAGCAATTTTTCTGTCAGTGTATTTGTTCTGACTTAGAGATAAAGCCGAGTCTGGCATTTAATTTAAAATACTGGGCTCAAAGTTCCGTAAAGAGTCAGGAGAAGGATGGGGTTTAAGATAAAAATAAAACTCCTGCCTGCTGTATTTACAGTTGGTAATATAACTTGAAAAGCAGCCGTTTTCTATAATATCTTTAGGTATACTATTGTCTCTTTCGATGGTTCACTGAATCCGTTTTCTGAATTGGGGGCTGGAGGGAGGTAAGTGGGTATGTCGAATGCTTTCCTCCCTTTACCCCCACGTAACTCCCAGCATCCTATCCCAGAAGGCAAGTGCTGTTGCAGCCACATCCTAGACAGAGAACACTGAGGCTTAGGGACTGTGCCCTTCCCAAGATCAGTCAGTAAGTTGCTGCGGCCAGAATCCAGACCCTGGTCTGTGTGGCTGTGGTGCCCTTGCATTCTCTCCCTACGCTGTGCTGCCTTCATTTCCTCAAACTCTCTTACTTGGTGTCTGCCTTGTTTGCTGATCTGTAAGATACGGGCCAGCCCAATGCACGCTCTCCCTGTGTGAAGACAGGCGGGATCAAGGTGGCCAGTGAGACATGCCTGTAGTGCTATGTCGTGCTTGTTGACTCATCTCCAGTTCTCGATGTGCTTGTCTTTCTGATCACTGCATAACCAAAGAGGAGATGGTGGTGCCACTGTATGTGTCCTTTAATATAGTAAGTGGCAGCCTCGTCTATTTTTTTGGCAGCAATGAGTAGAAATTATATGAGCTGAAATTTCCTGTTCAACCTGACAACACTGTCCTTGGTTTGTGGCTTTTGAATAGTCTTCAGGAGACCTACGAAGCGAAAAGAAATGAATTTCTGGGAGAACTTCAGAAGAAAGAAGAAGAAATGAGGCAAATGTTTGTGATGAGAGTGAAGGAGAAAGAAGCTGAACTTAAGGAGGCAGAGAAAGAGGTAAGCCGTCTGTCTTCCTTCAGGGCAGAGACAGAGAAGCCAGCTGTGTCATTAATCCGCCATATTGATGGACCTTCGTGCTCTCCTACGTACTTTCTACGTACGGCTTATTACGTGAGCAGCATACCAACGTGGTGAGGAAAGCAGGTCAGGTATGCTTATCTCCATTTTACAGATGATAAACCTGAGAGGCCTAGAGGTTAATTGATTTCTGTAGTCACATACCTAGTAAGCAGCAGAGCGGAAACTAAAACTAGACCTTAGGTCTCCAGCTGTGGCCCTATGTTCTCTGTAGCTCCATATTTCCTCAATTTACAAGGCTTGCAACATAAGATTTGGGATTCTGGGACCCTTATTATTATTTTAGTCAGTCAGCCAACTCGGTGAGCTAAACAGTGGAGGGGCCCTTCGGCACCACGTGGTTCGTGAGGGTCTCCACGTGCCGTGTCTGTAGGCGTGCTTCTTCCTTTGTGGACATGTACTCGCTGCTCCGGGATCCTTGTGACTCCACGTCATTGCCCGTGACCAGGCCAAATTAACTGCTTTCTAGAAGTTCACATGGATTTCTGCAATAGCACTTATCCCATTTAGACAGAGGGAGGGAGAGAGAATGATCTATTTGTCTCTGATGGTAGATAATGAGTATCTCAAGTGCTTGACCTCTAGCTGTGTACATTGCCAAATTGTCTACATAATTTCCACATCGTTCCCTTTTAATTTGTCTTTATAAAGACTACTGAAATGTAGTGGTTATTTAAATAGCTAAGCACTCAATATAGTTTTGCTGCAGAGAAAGGAAAGTTGAGCCTTATTTGTTGTTGGCTCTAAGTACAAAGTGGATGCTGGATAGAAATCTAAAATTATCTAGTAAGAGTTCTTTTCTTAATTCTTTCTGTCCTTCCTCCCTCTCTCCCTGCTTTTGTTTCTGCCTCGTGATAATTTTCTAACTTCAATTTGTCAAGAAATTTGCCAGAAATCTCCCAACAGATTCTTATTATTTGAATAGCCTATACTCTCTGTAGTCACTGTGTATGTCTGTAGGTAATTGTATATTATACATTTTGAAAAAGGACCAGAAATAAAGAACTACTCTTACTACTCAGGTAAATTGCTAATTAGGAGCATGGATAATTTTTTTCTTCTTTATGCTTCTGACAATGAATATGTATTTTATTATCAGTAAGAATGAACAGGATTCCCTTTGGCGCCAAGGCGTCCAAGTCTCAAAGGCACGTAGTAGGGCTCCAAGGGATGCTCTTTGCCAGCTCGGCCTGGCTCCCCTGGCAGCGCCAGACGGTGCATCCCTCACAGGACTAACACAGGTGCAGCAACATCATGGAGCATGTTTTGTTTTTGAGCAGATCCACATGACCTTCCGCAGTAACTTTCCACTCCTTTCACCAAGCTTGCCTCCTCTTCTCCTCCCAGCTCCACGAGAAGTTTGACCTCCTGAAGCGGACACACCAAGAAGAGAAGAAGAAAGTGGAAGACAAGAAGAAGGAGCTGGAGGAGGAGGTGAACAATTTCCAGAAGAAGAAAGCAGCCGCTCAGCTGCTACAGTCCCAGGCACAGCAGTCTGGGGCCCAGCAAACCAAGAAAGACAAGGATAAGAAAAAGTAAGCGGGTGTCCCCCCATGCTTCGGGGCCCTCTAACAATTTATTCCTCTTGCATGTTTCTACTTTTCCCATTTACAGACTGGAAACTGGTCTGTTACCAGAAAGATAAAAGCAAGTCTTTTCTCTACAGTGCAGGGAAGATGATACAGGTTTTTAAAGTATTTGTAAAGGGTACACAAACATTAAGTTCTAAAACTTGACCACACGACCAAGCAATCAGGGCTGGAGGAACCTGCCGTCTCCAGTGGCGTCTTCTGCACCAACACTAGGACTCTGGAGAAGACAGTCTGTTTCTCTTCACTACTCTCTGGAGACAATCCTCATGACTCTTGATGAAGGGCATCCTAAAATGATGATTGTTAAAATTTTTCTCTTCTGTGTTGCGAGGCTTGATAAGCCAGTCACGGAAAGTCTTGTTTCCAAAATGGAAGATTGGGACAAACTGCTAGAGTCCCCTAGTTTTCCCCTAAATTCAACAAGATGGTGAATCGTTTCATTGTGGAAATGGGATCAAAGGACCCTTCCCATTAAGACACCCCCACCCATCCTCAAAGCACACAAAAGAATATTCTAAGATACGGCCTTGATTTAATGTGCCAAAGGGTCAGATTCTGCTCTTAACTTGGTCACTTCCTATAATAACTGCAGAAGCGGCCGCCGGGCCAGCCTTGAACTTCTCTCATGATTTCAAGTTCTGCATCAGATCACCTTAATGACTAGAGAATGCAGGTCTAGGACAATCGCTGCTGGGTTAACGGGAAGCACAGTGGTCAGTACGATAGCTTCTAGGAACAGCCTTGTGGCGGCGGGAGGGCAGACCCGCAGGCGCTCCCCTCCCGCGTCTGGTCAGCGCACAGGGCTCTCGGGGCAGCCAGACGGCAGCTCAGAGCGCGCTGCGGGACTCTTACTCTTTACCCTTAGGTGCCAGGGTTCTAGGGGAAAAGCTGACAATTCAGTAAACGGTAAAGCTGTTGACAGTCGAATAGGCAAAGAACTCAGTCTTGCAAAGGAGAGAGATAGGAGTGGATCTGCACGGCCGCTGAGACCCGGCGCGGGGCGTGAGCACAGCGGCGGGTTCTCTGGTTCTCCGTGAGCGCGCGCTCGCCCCTCCCCGGTCTCCTTACGTTGCCTGTGGCAGGAATCACAAGGACTACTGCAGTGACGCACGAGAGTTTCACATTATACAGACTTTGACTTTCCAAGCTCTGAGGCAGCAGGAAACTTGTCAAGAGAGCAACGAAGTAAGCCCATTTTCGGAGCAACGGCAAGTGGTTGGTGTAGGTGTGGTGTGATTTTAATGGGGCTGGTACAGACCCGAGGGATCAAGGACTCCCAGGGCTGAAACTTCGGTTATGCCAGATTAAGTCTGAGCGTAACCATTGCCTGGATTATAATCCAGTTCAAGTCTGAGCGTAACAGTTGCCTGGATTATAATCCAGTTCCAGAAAGCGCTCTGTGCTGTGCATGTGGGGACAGCAGCAGTCACTCACGGGGACATTCCCCTGCGGAGATTCGGAGGTTAGTCACTCTTCAGTGAAGACGAAAGGGCAGTCATTTGGCATCACACCCTCATTGATCCTAACTAACCCAAGATAAAATGTGTGTGTGTGTGTGTGTGTGCGTGCGTGTGTGGGTCCACATCCATAGGTATGGATGAAACAGAAAAAGCTGCTGACTCACAGCTTGGGAAACCCAAAGTCAAGTTTTTCTTACCCTGAAGCACTAATGTGCATCAAGGTACATGTTTCAGAACTAAGGATGTTTATAAGAGACCAGCAACGTTCCAGGGGTGTTTCCCGTGCACTGAATGTGCCTTTAAGCAACAAGTCCCGCGAGCTCACCCGCACGGTGCCTCCGTTCCACAGAGTCTGTGTAGTGACAGACGTCCCCGTGTGGGGAGGCTTCTCCTTGCCCTTCCGGTCATTTTAGGTTATTTTCGTGCCAACCTTGGGCCGTAGTGGTGTAGAGTGCTTCTCACATTTACAAGCAGTATGTGTGAATTCTGTTGTAGCCTTATTTATACCTTCTCGTGGTACCGATAGAATTAGAGTTCATCTGGTACCCGGTAAAGACCAGCTTTTGTACCCGACAGTGGCACGGATCTTTTTGGTAGGTTCTTAACCTTTTCTACAGTGCTCCCATTTGAACACTGAAAGCAACCGCCAGTCAGAGGCCTGGAGTGTCACAGTTAAGCCCCCCATCCCCTTAGAGTTTCGGTTAGAGAGGACCACAGAAAGACAGTCACCAGAGCCGCACTTGGAAAACGAATGGGAGACTGACGCGTGCGTCCTCCCGTGGCCGGAGGGGGTGCCAAGTCACCGTATGTGCCGCCTCGGAGCTGCCTTTGTTTGACAGAGAAGATTCTTCTAAAAAGAGATGCTTATTTATTCACTTGCTATGCTTCCACCTCGAAAATTAACAGTGTTTCTGATAGTTTTAAGTTCTGTTTTTCTATGCTAATGACGCGCTCCCTTTTCAACATAGGTAAGGCTTTATGCTTCTTGACCATAGTGGCATGAGAGCCCATAACATTTCCTAAGGTGACAGGCAGAGTAGAGCCGACCCGGCACTGCTGTTAGCCGGACCCTACCTCTTGCCCTCCCTGGTTGGAAGGGCGCGGGCCTTGTTCGCAGCCGCACCACAGTGCTGGCACTGCCCGGGGTAAGTTGCTCGGTGGACAGTGTTCTCCTTTCTGAAAACTCTGCACTGTTGCCAGGAGGCATGGGTGGTGATGTTTCATCCATCCCCAAAGAAGGTTTTAAAATCCATCATTTTAAAACTGTACCCAGCATCCGATAAGTACGGTTTATACAGTCATCTGCTCATCTTTTAAAAAGAAAGCTTTTATTTTTGATCCTCGCTAAGGAATGAGGTTGCATGTTTCGGACTCGCCCGAAGTGAGGCCTGTGGATCTTGGGTTGGGTGTCGCCTTGTACCTGAACGAGGGGGACGCTCCCGGCGCTGCTGCGGCCGGAACCACGGAACGACTGTCCTGCTTCCCCTTCCCAAGTAGATTAATAGCATGTCCTCCACCCACTGTACTCCAGTCCCAAGTTACTTGTTCAAAGACACTGTTGTAGGTTTATTCTCTGACTCCAGCCACTCAGAAATGGAAAGATGTGCTCCTCTTCAGCACCGACGTGGTGACCAAATTATCTGATAACATAATGTTGTATGGTTATTTGAGAAAATGAAAATCAAATAGTAAATCCTTCCACTATCACATGTAGTGGTTTCAAGAAGTCACTCATGAAGTCTAAATTACATGCAAATGGAAACTAACCATGTGTTCTTTAATTCAATATTAAAATTTTGCTTTTGCTTGTCATGTAGAATAGCTTACTCAGATTCGTGGTTTTAATTTCTGTCAATTCCATAATCATTGCATGAGCATTCACCATCACCGAATGCTGGTGCTGGCGCTCCTAATTTTCCTTTCTTTTTTATTTATTATTATTTCTAACTTTTTTGTTTTGTTTTTTAACTTGCAGTGCAAGCTTCACATAAAGCCTGGCAAGCCAAGGATGGTCCCGCATTCACCTGCTTTTGCAGTAATATTGTATCTCTGCCATCTGTGTCCTTTTGTTTTATTTTATTTTATTTTTTTACCCTTCCCCAGACACCAATAACTATTAACTCATTTTGCTGAATGTTGTTGGGTAGTGGAAAATGATAGAACGAGAGAGTAACACCAAAAGCTATGTGCAGCTGGACTTTGTTTCTGGAAAGTAAATGATTTGCCTTTTATGCCTGTTCAGAGGGGCAGCAGGAAGCATGCCTGTTGCTTGTATGTTGCTTTGGACCGAGGGACGGAGAGCCACTGGCTCCATGTACGTCTGTCAGGAGAACTTCTCACCGCCTCAGCAGCCGAACTATCACCCCGAATACCCATGACAACAGTTTGCTTTTCTTGATTTCTCATCTCCATGGTGGCAGAAGCCCTGACCTCACTCTGCCTCTTCTCCATACCAGCCCCAAAGCAAGGTAGCTTCCTACATAGGCAGAATGGTGGGTCAGCTTTTTAGGACTTTCACAGGTGCATGGGTTTTTCATTATTATAATAGCATTATTTGGCCTGTACCATGGGTCTCTTCAGACCATCCCCTCTCATGGCTTTAAAAATGTGTCTAAATCCCCCTCTCCCCAATCCTGGCCAAGTTGGACCGTAATGAGAAAGCTGATTATGTTCCCTTTTATCAGCACAACCTTGACCCTGTCCTAGTCAGCGATCTGCTGGGTCAGGTCATGTGACATGGCCTCGTAGCAACATCCTGTGCTAATGACGACGGGCTTTCCACAGCCTCCCTACTGCTTACAGTAAGCGCTCTCTCATACTCTCTGTGGGCAATGGCTGATTCTAGCACAGCAGTACTTCTAACCGTACTTTTCAATAATCGGGAGGAGAAAATTCCAAATAGAAAATTTCTTATCAACTGCATATCATCTGCAGACCAATTCCGAGGGGACCGCGTCAGTTTCAGGTAGGAATGGGGAGGAACGTGACACAAACCCACGAGTGGGGAAGGTAGAAATTCAGCTGCGCATCCAGCTGGCCTGCATAGTCTCCTTCTCACATTGGGCAGTAAAGGCAAGAGGAAATAGAGCAGCTGGTCCTTCAAATCCAGTTGTCCTGAAGGACGCTCCTCACCGTTTTCCTCACCACGACTAGTGCCACCTGCTCTTTGGGTCCGAGCCCGTCGCCCTGTCCACAAGGATTAGGGCCAACCCATAGGTCATGACACAGACTCCGTACCACATTTGTGTGGGAGGGGGCATATTTAATCTCTTTTCTGTACTATTCCTTTGTGAGGCTTATCCTTTCATCTTCTTGATTTTTCTCCCCTCTACTAACAAGAGCCTCCCGGCTTCTAACTCTGTAGTCTCCCGTTTCTTACTTGAAAGAATAATATTTCTCCTGAACTGCACCTGTTGCTTCCTCCTGGCCTTCACTACTCATACATGAGGTGAATGGGACAGAATACATTGTATCTCCCGGACAACACACACACACACACACACACACACACACACACACACACACACCTTTTCTTGTTGTTGTTGTTTTAAATAAGTCTCTAGTTGATTCCAGTGAAGTTTTTTTTCCCCTTCTCTTCATCCTCAACCATACTTTTAGGGGAAAAAAGTTATGGTCTTCCATGAACTGATGGAGACCTAATTAGGCGAAGTAAAGATTCAGTTTCACTGAAGGCCAAACCAGGCTGGGCTAGGAACTGCAAGCTAAAAGCAGCAGTGGTGGTACAAAGACAGCCTTAGGACCTGGACCAACGTTTTTGTTTTGTTTTTTAGTGATTCTGGCCCAGAGCCAGCTGTGGAGCGTGCATACTAGATGGCATGCCGGTTCGAACCGTGGCTGCGTTTGCTCATACGCTGTGCACCAGACAGAAGCTTGAATACTTGTGTTGTATGCTTGTTCCAACCGCTGCTTGTGTGAGCATTTTTGTGCCTTGTAACAGAAAATATACTTCTAAGTTCCAAAAATGGTCACCTTAAAATGATCATTTTTAATGCATCACTAAAGCCTTTTCGAAAGTGAGCCTAGCTGTGAAAGGCATGCAGCTGACTTTTTGATTCCAAGATTGTTGATTGAGTTTTTTTTTCTCCCCATGAAAATTTTCACAACAAAATAAACCATATGGAGAGTCAGGGAATAAAAAGTCAAGAGAAAGTCCTAGAAGCTCTCTCTCTTTTTTTAATATGTTGCTTCTGAACTCCTTTTCGGCCCCCGCTCCTTGGCCCTGTTTGGTTTGTTGTTGCTGCCCTTCTCTTCTTTCTGTATCTGTGCCTTTTTTCACAGTAGTCCTTGGCTCTGCACGGAATAAATGATACCCTCAAATCTAATTGGATGTGCTTTCGCCTTTGCATGTAAGTACAGAAGTAAGAAAACTTTGAGATCTTTCTGACTTTTTAAAATTAGAGAAACAAATGGGATAGATGGATTTTTTCCCCCCTTTTTTGGAGGAAGGTAGGGAGGTAATGGTTTGAGTAGCCTTTGTTTATTAAGAAAAAAAGAAAACACTAAATATATTTAAAATAGCCACATTTGTACCTTTCCCACAATCAATATAAATTCAGCTTTTCCTTGATACCAATATGGAAGTCAGAAATGTTTGTTCCCAGGCGTGTTCTACACAGCCTTGTGGGCGTGTTACAGATGGTCCTTGGTTCTGACCATGGAGTAAAGCTAGAATAAGAAACTACCACCTTCCTTTGGAGAAAACCAAGAGGGAAGTATTTTTTATGTTACGTTGCCTTTATGACTGCTTAATTTTTTGATGATCTTGGTTTAATGGTCTTTCCCTCCTGCTAACTGCTGGCAGTGAACATACCTTTTTTTTTTTTTTTTTTTTGCCAGACTGCTCTAGCTGGCCTCTCCCCATATCTTCTCTTCAACCATAGTGACCATTGCTTCTGGATTTTAGGTCCCTATAACGGTTGTATGTGCAGTAGAATGATGGAACAGCATTTATGAGAATTTATTGGCACTTAGAGACTATGTTTTCCCAGCTTAGGCTCCTTATTAATTGATCAAAATTTTGTCCAGAAAGGGCATCTCAACCAGGGGAACATTGAATGTCACACTGGGCACAGGTTACTTGTTCTCTTCCTTCTCTGCTCTGTAATCTCACCAGCAATAACACCTATTCTTCATATCTTGTGCACCTCAAACTATGGACTGGGTTTCTTCACTTTCTTGACATATCCATAAGTGTTTCACATACAGACTGTTGAATCTGGGTTTCAGCTGTTACCAACCCATGTCATACTGTGTCTGTGTGGTCCTTCCAAACCGTCCTTTCAGATCCCCTGCTTTGCCATTTTCAAGTGTCTGAAATCGTCAAGTCTCAGCTTCCAGAAGTCTTGGTTCCACTGACAGGATACATATGTGATGACTCTTTAGTGGAAATTATGACCTACAAAGTCTAGATTGTACGTAGGTATGAAGGGAATTTTTTAAATAAATGAAAAGCTGTGAACAGCATTAGAACTTTGTCTATTTCTTAATTTTAAAATATGCTGATATGCCTTAAACTGTAGTTGTAGATCATTGTCATTTTGCTGTTTGAAAATAACCAATGTGTTTCTAAAAGTGTTGTGTAATCTACTTTTGGTGTTAATGCAGAATTGTCATGTATGTAAGCTGCATGTTAGACACTTGTCTTTTTTAAAAACTAAAGTAATTGTATTGATATGAAGTATATCATTTTTTCAAGTAAGCAAGTAATCACTTAGCAACCACGCTCAGTAATTTGGTGTCTGTGAAGGTAGGAGAGTGGTGGACAGGTAATCTATGCATATATCACTAGTGCCAAGACACAAAGTGGGGGAAAATATATTTTTACCCAAACGATGTGTGCCCTTTTGTGAGTTCTTTTTAGTCAGTGTTTGGTATGCATATGTACACATGATGCTTGTATTGGATAAAAGAAATAGGAATGAAAGAGTCTCATGCTTTCCTGCCTTGTCTGATGGATTGCCAGCGCTCCCATCCGGCAGCAGCACCTTCTCCGAGATACTCGCTGTGTGGTGTCCTGTACTTCACATGTGGTCTCTGCCTCCCTTTCTTCCCCGTTCCATCCCCTTCTGCCCAGACTGTTGTCCCTGGTGCCCCGCTGCCCCTGGGCCCAGCAGAGGTAGCCTCTTCTTGCCCGGCCTCTGGGGTCAGCGCTGCTGGGGCTGCTCAGCCCCGGCTGTGCTCACGGAGGTCAGCCCTCGAACTGACACACTGCTGTTCTTTCCCAGTTGTTGTAGAAAAGCTCCTTTTTTTTTTTTTAAGCTTTAAGAATCAAATTTGAATCTGAATCTTTCTTTTTTCTCTTCTGTAGCTTCTTCTTTATGTAACCATCCTGTTGACAAGCCCTACTCTCTCCTAATGGACATAGAGCATTAGAAGAGCAGGAGCTGTCTGTACACACGTGTTGGGGAAGAGTTACCTCATTTCCACCATCGCCTCCTATTCTTTTAAAGTCCGGGTCAAATATTGCGTTGCTGTTTGTATTTGTCAATGTCTGTTTACAAACCACTGCCCATAGTGGTTACTAAAGTGACTTTTCACTACCAAAAACAGTAATACTTAATAATGCTTAAAAGGAAATTGAGTGAAAGACAGAACTTGGGCCAAGACCCAAGGTAGCCATGTGTTGGGATCCTCTTGCTTAGCTGTCATGTTCCTGAAGCTGCTGGTCCGCGAACTCACAGACTGAAGACAGCACGTACCATGCCCTGAGGTGGTCAGCACCTGCAGGGCCACAAACTCGATCTCATGGTAACTCCAGACCTCCCTGTCCCATGAGCGACATTCTGAACAGCCCCGCCAGGACCCTCAGCCATCAATCAGGTCATAAGATCTGGGCAACATTCTCCTTCCTTTTGTTAGTTTTATGGGTTGTTTTGGAGTTGGGGGTTGTTTTTGTTTTTTTAACTTTTGATACTGCATGAACAGAGATGGCTGCAGTTTTTTATTTGGAGTGTTCTATTGATGCAATGTTCTTATTTTTCAGCTGACCATCTGCCTCTTGAGAGAAAGAAGTGGGCATCCTTCCTTTACATTCAGGAACCACTGTTTTATTTCACTCTTTTTCTGTGACCTGCATCCCTTATATAAGTTGTTTTGGGTTTGGGATTCTGTTTTGGAAAAAAAAATTTTTTTTCCAGTTAGCTGGTTCTGTTTTATGTATTGGTTATTCAAACTTAGTTTGATATCAAAATTATGCCAGTTTTAAGTTCAAGGGGATATTTAAGTGAAATTTAAGTCACAGAATTGTTTAAGAATCTCTCATCTCAGATACAACCAAAAAAACCCCCCAAAAATCCCTCTGCTGTCACTGGGGTTTTGACCTACAAGTCTTAATCATGTTTAAAATGTGTCAGTGTTGGGTAGAGGACCTTTCTGCCTCAAGACTCAATTTATACTTAAAGGTACCTTAAAATAACTTTCTGGCCCATCCCTGCCTTTTTATTTATTTATTGGGAAGCTGTGCTTTACCTTGATCCGGACCATGGGGACGAACCCCAGGGAAGTATAGAGCCTGTCCGACAGGAGCATCATTACAGTGGTTCTGGTCCATGCTGTCCTCTCAGTCACCCAGGTGGCCTTCTCGACCATGTCTGTGAAAAAAATCTGCTGGAATTTACTTAAAATACACCCAACACACACACACACACACGCTCTCTCTCTCTCTCTCTCTCTCTCGCAGTTGAGGCTGTGGTTTCTAATGCCGACCTGTCTGTGAGGTGCTGGATAGACACAAGGCTGTTACTTTATTAGCAGTCCCCTCTCAGGGGCAGTGTTCATAACCAAGGGACGACTTTCAAATCAATTCTATTTTAGAGCATGAACATGCATTTTAAGTTACCTTATAATTTCATTACTTGTCGATAGTCTTTGCTTATTGCCATCATTTTTCAGCCCCATATTAGGAAGGCCGTAAAAATACTATTGGTGGCATGGGTTGTGTTTGGTGAAGACCCTCTGGAGTGTTCCCCTCTATTTGAGAATGGTGACATAGGCTTCTGCTGAAAGGTGAAATGACACAGCTACAGTCCCTGCCTCTTGAGTCGCTTGCTTCTTAGAAAGAGGTCATTTAGAGCAACTGGGTGAGCATGCTGGCAAGAGGATTTCTTAGAAGGATACTGTAATCAAATGCAATAAAGTCAGGTTCCTCTGAGACACAAAATGCTCAAAATAGAAGCGTCAAGAGCCATCCCCTCCATATTACATTATAATCGATAAAGGTAGAAATCTGCTAGTGATGTCACAGTGGCTTGGGGGCGGATGGGTGGGTACCAACTCCTTAACTGATGCCAGAGCATGACGTGTCATTTTTGTTAAGTCAAACAGAAACACCCTTTTGTGTGAAACCACTGTAAGCACTAAGTACAATAATTGGATTTTTAGTATTTTAATATGAACTTAACCCCATCACTCATTTTAAAAGCAAATTCTGCATCAGGTTGTAAAGACATGTTTTGAGCAATACTTAAAAATCAAATCAGGCACCTTTTTTTCTATAAGTAGAGAAATGTGTAGTCTAGTGTTGCTATTCCCTTTTACTCTCCCATTTTGGCCAGGTTAGAGGAAGTGTGGGGGAACAGGTTACTCTAAGTAGGTTGGCCTCTGTTCAACTACCGAGGGAAAGCTGATCACGGACACCACTGGTCAAGTGCACCATCCTCCCCGTTGATTTGGCATTTTACTTAGAGTGGTTCCTTTTCTCGGGTGTTGATAAAACTGATCGGTTCTCAAGTTCTGGCTAACCAACCAAGAGCTGCAAAACCATCCCAGTGCTAATTATCATCAATAATAATGATTTGCTTATCCCAAGCTAGATTGTGGAAAAGCAAAGCAAGCACTGAGTCATCTGAACCATTTTCCATGGGTAATGGGCTTTTTATTTTTCATTCAGTCTTTCTTTTATAAAGTATGACTTGATTTCAGGTATATACTGCCTTATTGCTTGTGACAAGTGTAGTCTAGACGGTCTGCTTGAGATGGGCACAGCATGTATGTAAAGGACAGATCTTCTGAATCAGCATCTGCTGAGCTGGTGGAGCAGAAAAAAATCAGGTCATCTTCCCAATATGCTAGGCCAAGCTTCCCCCCATCAACTGTATCTAAACATGAAACTCCCCTCTTAGTTAATGATGGTTTTTGCCTATTGGCCCAGCTTATAAGTAAACAGTTCTGGATATCTGAAAAACTCAGTACATAATTTTCACTGTATTTAAATGGTGTTTCTACACAAAACCTTTTGCTTTGCAGAGGACTGTCATCTTCCCACCCTGGAGACTGACAGTGATGTCAGTGTGGATCACTTTGAAGATCCTTGTACTTGAGTTCTTAGGACCATGGCATTTAGTCCTTGGGATGGATACCATCTGGCTTTCAGAACGGTTTCTAACAAGTAGCTGAAACTCCCCTGGCTGGTGAAGGGATTTAATGTGTTAATTTGAAAAGACTAATTGTGAGCCTATGTATCCACTCACCTCCCTTTCCAGTCTTCCCATTCTGAGAAGTAGCTGTACACAACATCTTCCGGTGGTCAGTGGAGCACTGTATGAAGCACAAACGAAGATCTCACATCTGCCCCCAGTCAGTTACCTCTAGTGCTGAGTTGAATGGCATTTTGGCCCACTGTGGAAACTCCTTCAGAACTACAGCACTTAGATCAGAGGTAGCAGAGGCTATTATAATGAGGTTGGTCCCTGCCCTCCCCACGATCCACACACATACACAAGCAGACACATGAAATGTGCATGGGGAAGGGAGTGCAGAATAACATGCTAGAGTTTGGCTCACCCGAGCATTCTCTGTACAACGCTTTCCGAACTGTGAGGATGCCATTCCAGCTCTCCTCGCCTTTACATCCATCCATCCACCCTCCCCACTCCCTTCCTCTCTCCCTTTCCAAGTACTTCATTCTCTGTACTGTACCAGGCCTACATTAGATGCTGATGATGTAGCCAAACACTAGGAATTGCACTTCATGAACATAGCAAATTTTTGGAGCAAAAGAAAAGGTAAGCCCTTTCTATGCTAAATTGCTAGACAGATTGTATTCTGAAAAGCAAAAGCCCTCTCCTCCCACCTTGCCCAAATTGCTTTTCAGTGGTTGCTTGCTTACGGTTGCCCTTCATTCTAGAGTGTCCTCTTGCCTAAGAAAACAAGCAGTTTCTGAGAAATGAGAACCAGTTCACTTGGCCTATACTTTTCTACTGCCCTACTGTTGTGTAACACAGTAAGATCAGTTCTGGCATTTGATACACTATGAAGACTGTACTTTATAGTCAAGAGAAAGGGAGAGGTTTTTCCCATTTTATCCTTAACTCAGAAGCTCCTGGAAACTAAAAATGAGATGTGAGCTTTTCCCAAATTTCTCTGGTAAGACATTCTTGGTTACCTCTTACTATGCCTTTTCAATAACCCAGAGATGGCGAGAGGGAGTCTTAGGCATAATAGTATATCGTTAAGAACAACTCCTCATTATGGTGGGTGAAAGCTTTTAATTTTTGATACAACCTATGCTGTTTAAGCCTGTACTTCATCTTTTCTGTCTTGATGAATTTGGACAAATCCAACTCAAACTGAAAGCAACAAGGTTTGGGGACTTGGAAACAAATCTTCTCAATTGCATTTCTAGGTTATTTTGCAGGACTAGGTAACTCAGAAAAATTAGGATTCATTTTGTAAAACTGCTTCTGTTTTTGTTTTTGATATGAGACCTACCTGGACACAATCCGCCCCCTACTATGGCAGATCGTGCTCATTTTCCGAGTCCCAGATACACAGGCCCCCTGTACCTAAAATGATGTGAATTTGTAACTGCAAATGATGTTAACATTTGGCAACAAGAAACAAGTGTTCAACTGCTCATTCTCATGCAGTAAGCCTAAGTAACTGAATTTTCCCCCAAACTTAAAAAGATGCTTTATTTTCCTAGAAGCACCACCTAGTGGCCAAAGCTCAAAACAACACCGGGCATAGATAGGAGACCTCCTATTAACAATTTTTAAAGGCTAATTTCTAGAATTTTGAAGGCTTCAGAAGTAACAATTGTTAGACAAAACTTCATGTTAGCAAATATAAGGGGTAAAGGTTGGAGTTAGAAATGGAACCTTGTTAAAAAGTCTTAGCTATGTGGCATTAGACAATTCTCTGACCCTCGACTTGCTAATGCAGACCCGGGATGCAATCTTTCAGGATGGTTGTGAGAACAGTTGGCACAATATCTTCCCTTTCCAGTTGAAAATGTACAAACTGAGGATGAAGATAAGTTCCTCACCACGTCGGCCAAGAGTCAGCAGCGTAATCGCATTCAGTGAAAGGCCACTGTGCCACTCTGGGCAGCAGTGCTCAAGCATGACTGACTTTATTTCAGGAACCCCAGAATGAGTCCATTAGGAAGCTTGAAAATCCAGGTATGGAGAGCACAGAGGACGCACACACATGTTGTTTCTAACATAGGAGAAAAGAAATGCTGCTTCTTAGGGGGCAGACACCAATGTCTTAATTCCCTCAACGGTGGAAATGTTAAGCTCCGTCTCGTCAGCTGGGCCGAGTGAATAGCTAAGCTCTAGCTAGCTTCCTTCTAGCCAAAGGCTGTGTCAGGAACATTGCCAACAAATCGGTTTTATCTTTTTATTGGCATTGGGGAGCACTCCCCCTTCTCAGTCCCCCCCAACTAATAACTCATTTGTAGAAAAGATACTCAGTTCTCCACAGATAAGTTTATACCGTCTTGCAAACTGAATGAAAATTACTTAGCTGCTTCACTGTAGTCTGATCTTTGAGTCGGGGGATGCACTTTTTCTGTTAAATTGAAGATTAGAGAGTAATTTATGCCCGACCATAAAGTTTATTCCCTTGCCTTTGTGGAGGCTTCATGGAATGACAGGCTTTCTAAGCGTCAGGAGACACCAGACAACTACCCATAAAGCACAAGTTTCCAAATCTTGGAATAGTCGGTGATGCGATGCCAAGACTGGCCTGCTCTCACCTCACAGTGTTCCCATCAGATGAAAATTTACTATCTGGAAGGTGAGAGAAGGACACAAAAGAAAAATTCTTACGTCAAAACCTACATCCCTCAGTCACACTTAAATCCCCTTTTTATGTTCTTTTCTGTGAGCATGTATTTGGGATTTTTATCATTGCTGTAGTTGCGACAGCAGTGTCTGGCAATCAGGAACTTGTACCACTCTGCAAGCAGAAAAAAGTTAAAGATACAAAGGTTAAGGACAACTTTTATTGCTACCAGAGGCTTTTCTCATCAGTACACGGTTCTGACTGCAATACCTTCTCCAGACTGCACAGTGAGCTCAGCATCCGGAAGTCACGGAGAGAAATACAGGTAGGGTGAATAACTTCCATCAAGAAAATACTAATAGCTTAACGTAAATCTTGGGTACTGAATTCAGTTATTACATGTTACAGACCCCAATCATAGAGCTGCCCCAACATCTAGACAGTCTCTCCTACTGATTATAGTGAGTGAAAACCGATCAGTTACCAAAAAAAAAAAAAAAAAAAAAAAAAAAACCATAAAAACAAAAAAACCGAAGCCTTAGTTGTTACATGTTTCTTTGGTGAGCACCTGGATATATTAACTTTATCACAAAGTCTTTTATACAAATGTCAAAAATGCTTTCAACAAATCTAAGAGTGTCCTAATTACATGCCACTTTTAAGCTCCAATTTAAGATAAACAAAAATGAAAACAGTAATTTTGTTTCCAAACTCCAGGAATTGAAATGAGACAAATACAGAATCAATGTGGTAATGCCAGTCCTTTTTCTATTACCACCTCTCATTCATATGGGGTAATTCTGAAGTACCCTTTTCAGAGTCATTTGAATCATGGATTAAACATGGCTGTCACTGAAATAATTTATTCACTAAATTGCTAAAAAATGATTTTAAGGGTTTCGTAATCAGTGGCAGTCAGGCTATAGATCCACATGCATAAAGTTCATTACGTACTCAATAAAGCAGCAAGCAAAAACGAGGAGAATTAAATCAGGATGCTGCAGACAGGGTGTGCCAGCTATGGATTTTGGAACTTGAAAAAAACAACAAATATGAATTTTTGAGATGGGTCAATCTCCATTACATTTTAGCAGAGAAAAGGATGGAACTGACAAAGACTACTAAAGTTTTTTTTTACTTTAAAAAAATTTGGATCTTTTGAATTTTACACTCTTTTTGGTCTTTAAATGGTTAGATAATGTTGATTATAATTTGCCACACAAGTAAATGGGGTATTTTTCTGGCTCACTTCAAATCGGCCTGATAGGGTAATACACCTTTATCGAGCCCTTCCCGGTTTTCCCATGTTCCCATTCCCAGAGTAGTCTACCTCAGTTTGCACTTAAAGGTAACACTTGAAGCTACATGACAGAAACTGGCTGCAAAGGTGGACAAGGGGATGCATGTCCCTCTTGCCTTGATAAATCAGTGCCACATACAGAACCCACATTTTCGGAAGCATTATCTTCATTATAGAGCCGTTTGATTCCATCATAGAAGTCATCCACTTCCATTTCCTCTACTTTGCGTTTAGCAGAGGTATGCTTGCACCCACTGGCAGCGGGGAGATGGTGGTAGAAGGCCGCTCCACCCCTGACTGGCACTTCTGGTTTGCTGTTGTCCTTGGAGAAATCTAATTCTGGGCCTGGGACAGAGGAGGGATGTAATCTGAACACTCCTTTGTCACAGGTCACCAGGGTGTGCTTGAGGGGACGGTAGACGTAAACGGAATTGAGAGGCAGGGAAGACTGCAGAGAAGAAAGGTGATGCGCCACCAGCTCCCGGCAGTGGATCAGCTGGGAACTATCCATCTGGGTCAGGAGGGGAGAAAAACCACAAAGTTGATCATGTAATTATTAATGTAGACTCCTCTGTCATTTTGCTGGCCACTTCCCCTCTCTGTGCCCTCTGTCTTCCGCAGCTTTCTTTTCTCTCCCCATACCTTCTACCTGCACCTCATCTATCCCTCCGGCCTACGCATCATCTTAGGAAATGTGTCCAAATCTGTACTTCTAATGTCAGACTCTTTGGAGCTTAAGTTCTGTATGTGCAATTATATGCTGAACATCTTCATGAAAACAAACTATTCTCTTTTGTTCATTGTATATATCCAACATCTACGTTTGTTCAGTCTATTCCCTCTATCTAGAAGACCTTTCACCTCACCCTCTTTGCCTCTTCTAATCTCTTCATGAAGACAAAGGAACAGATAAACACAAAATTCGTTAACAATTTAGGGAAAAATCTAGAGGCATGAAAAAATTGAAGGGATGGGGAAGATCATCTGGCTAAAAATTTAAAACAATTTATTTTGTTTTTAAAACAGCAAATCGGAACTTTTGATAAATTATATTTTTGTGGAAAATAGCACGCTTGAGCAATGTTAACAAATGTTTTTAATTTGGAGGTTTCACTAATTCCTTCTTATCCTTCAGGGTAGTTCAGGTATCCCATCTGAAGCTACTCTTGATTCCCCCTGGCCCCTACACCCAAGTTCCAGGGTCATCTGTTTCTATTTCAACCTGTCATCATACACCACATTGTATTAAAATAATCTAACTTAACCATTTAGATTTTCCTTTATAGACTATAAGCTCCCAAAAGGCAGGCATTATATCGTATTCATCTTTATTCCCCAAGTTTCTTTTCTCGCACAATGACTACGTAAGGAAGGCTTTCAAAATCTTACCTGTGGTAAAGAGTACAATTACTCCTTAGTCTCTGTCTCTCCTACTTGCCCTATAATTATAGCTCTAAAGTCATCTTCCTCTAGCAACATACATTTCTCCCCCATTCAAATATTTCAGTGGCACCCCAAAGCCTACCAGAAATAAGCTAACCTCTTTAGCTTGGTATAAGGCTCTCCACAATCTGACCCCAACCCTTTTCAGGCTTATTTCCCGGCACATCCCAAACTGTGCTCTCCATTTCTGCCAAACAGGCCTGCTCTCTCTGTTCGGTGCAAGTCTTGTCCTTTCTTACTCTACTCCTGCTCATCCTATTTCTACCTGTTGAAACTGTATTACCTATTCCTTCCAGGTCTGGCTAAATGCCACCATCTCCAGGAAGCCTACTTAGACTATTAACCACCAGGGATCACTTTCCAGTCTTGTGTATTTTATAAGTATTTTTGGACATTTCTTAACCACATCTTATTCATACCCTATACCACCTACACCACACCGCTTGACTGTTGGCAATACCACAGAGAAAATAAAGGAAAATAGCATGATCCCAAGAACGAACACATTTGGTCACAAGACTGTTTTTATCTCTAAAAATATTCATTACTTGTTACCCAGGAAAAGTATCAGTGGAAAGAAGAATGGAAGGCAGTTGTTATCATCACAAGTACAAATGTTAAAATGCCTAAAATTATCAGAAAAAATACATGAAAATGACCATTTTTAATTTCTACGATTTGGTTCACTGATTTTTTTCCTTACTTGAAAGATCCTAGATAACACCCTAAGGGTAAAATACTACTAGCCAGTCTTAGAATTTCTTTTTTTCCCTTAAAAGAATTCATAATACTTAAAGATAGTCCCCAACTATTAAGCTTACAACTGTAGGCGAGGGCTTATCACGTCCCAGGGATGCAGACAACCTGAGCCACGCTAGAAACAGTGGAACAAAAAACACAGTGGAGGGGATGGGGCTTTAAAGTTCTTTAGGGAGATAGGTACCCTTGTCAGTATTTCAAGAAGCCTAAAAAAGGGAGGTAAGAGAAATGAAAGAAATTGAGAAGTGAAAAAAAAGGCTACAGTATAAAAATTATTTCTGAAAAGTACCTACTTTAACAAACTGTTCCTTAGCAAATGACTAATAGAGGCATAGAAAAGTAAAAATATCATGAATTTTTTTTTTTTTTAAGATTTTATTTGGCAGAGAGAGACACAGCGAGAGAGAGAACACAAGCAGGGGGAGAGGGAGAAGCAGGCTTCCCACTGAGCAGGGAGCCTGATGCGGGGCTCGATCCCAGGAGCCTGGGATCATGACCTGGGCAGAAGGCAGACGCTTAACGACTGAGCCACCCAGGTGCCCCTATCATGACTATTCTAATGCCTTGGTCTTTGGGCATAATACCACAGCAGAATCCTACAAAGTAGAGTTCACACAGATGGTAATGGTTTGAAAAAAGACATACATTTCAAGTAAGAGGAAGACTGAACTACTACAATCTTTCTCTGTGCAAAAGTTAACAGAAAGTTATACAGTTGGCCCCTGAACAACATAGGGTAGGGGCACCAACTCCCACAGTTGAAAATCTGCATCTAATTTTCAACTCCCCAAAAACTTTACTAATAACCTACTGTTGACCTTATAAACAGTCGAGTAACACATACTTTGTATGTTATATGTATTATATACTTAGAGTAAAGCTGAAGAAAAGAGAATGTTAAGGAAATCATAAGGAAGAGTAAACCCACTTACAGCAGGGTACTATACAGTGCAGTTCAAACCTGTGCTGTTCAAGAGTCAACTCTATGTTAGAAAATAACAGAGCAAGAAAATCAACACCATCTATATGAACTCTATTTCCATCCAGCTAAATCCTTTGTCCAAAATAAAACTTCAAAAGAAAATTCCTTCTATTACCTGAAGTTGTTAAGTAAACAAATCGAGTACGACCCTTGTTGAGATCCAGTGGAGGAAACAAAATAAGCACATAAACTGGAATTACCACAACCTCAGACACCAGACAACAAGTCCTCTAATGAAACTAAATGAACTCATTCTAACTGCGGGATGTTAAGACTATCTCCCCAAATTTCAAATAATGGTAACCATTTTTAAGTAACACTTGCTAGAAAAACAAACACAACTGTAATGTAGCTCGCCAAGGAAGGCGGGGCAGAAAGCACAGGAAGTTTGCAGGGCAGACATCCAGATGGGTTACTGACAGGCAGGGGGCACAGAAGAGCAGGACATACACGACAGGTTCCGATGGCCCCAGGTAAGACAAACAGCACAAAGCACTGAACACACCTGCTGCAGCAGTCTGACCTTCGGCACCCTCAAGAACTGGGGGACCCTGGTGGGGGAAGACCTGCTTCTCTAAGTCCCCACTCTAGTTGGAAACTACGCTACAGCTGAGAACATCTACTTTGACAATTGTCTAGCTAGGGATTCGGGAAACCACCACATTCAGTCAGTAGAATTAACATCCTGAGGTTCTCGAAGTGGGTCACACTAGTCAGAAAGAGGAGGATGTGAGTATAGCTACAGAGGTAGAGAAGGAAAGAAGGGATAAGAGAAAGAGGGGTGGCCATCCCAGAACAGTGACCAACAGGCAGCGCAGGAGCGAAGAGGAGCAGGGGTGCGCAACTAGGAGCGAAGTCTGCCTTTCAAACCAGGAACACTCACTGTACTTGGTCTGCAGTCCGGGGGGAACAAAGGCAGAGCCAGTGATAGTGGCCCCCTTGCAGCATGCAATATCCGTGATGGACACTGGTAGTCCTCTCAAACCAGGACACTAGGGAACACGTCAGAAGTAATTCTGGCATGATCTCACCAATAATGTTGCAAAAATTTCCTGAACTAAAACCAAGAATCCAGGAGGAATATCTGATATTATATGACCTTATCACACATCTAATTACAAAGACATTAGACCTGGTATTCCTACTAAACACAGGTGAACTGAGCGGAGATGGCACTGAGCCTTAAAGAATCAGGATCTATCAGGCTTGGGTCACGTACGTCGGCGATCAGTCCCAGGTGGTTTTGGGGAACTGTTAAGACCAAGTCCCAAAGTCTGTGATACTGTTTTTAACTACCTTCTCCATTATAATTTGAATACTACATGGGGCAGAGGCCTTTTTCCATTTTTTACAATCACTGTACCCCAGTGCCTAGATCATAGATTTTTCAATAAATTTTCAATAAATGTTTCTCTCATATAAGAGAACTGAACACTGGTTTTCAAACTATGTCCAAACAGCTTGCAGAAGGGAAGAGGCCATGTGGATTAAGACTGTGCCCAATAGGTCTCTGCCCCAAATATATTAGAAAGTATTACTTTCCTAACTTTGAATTCTGGGATTGTGTGTGTACAAGATTTTGCTGGAGTCAAGGGAAGGATTCTAGTTCTAAAAGAAACTCTGAAAACCACCAAACTAAATCTTTAAGGTGTGTATGGGAAAGCACTGGTTCTCTACTAAGCAGTCCAGTGTGTCTGAGAAAGTCCCAAGTTCCCTGAACTGCAGTTTTAAAATAAAGAGGAGTTGAATGAAATGATTTCTAAGGAGATTCCTTCAAATTTGAAGTCTGTAATACTCCTTCAATAAGAAGGGAACAAATTTCAGTGAACATTCTTCTTACAGCACCAAAACACCAGAAGACTAATGAAAGAGAATAAGCATATTCTCCGGTATTTTTTTTAGTAGAGAACAAGCTCTCAAAGCTACCGAATACAAATGCTATTTACAACAGTCGTTATTTATGCTTCAAAGTCTGTCCTTTCTTTGTGAGAGGAACCCTTCATATAGAAAATTTTCTCCGTACTGGCTTTGGGAATAGACACAGAGACCAAGTCAGAGCATTTAAACAGGTCAGTTGTTCCAATAAAATAATGCAAAATGAAATGTAGAGGTTTTCTCTTAATATCCCTTCCCCCACTTCCACAGTCTCATGTAAATGATTAATATTCAACTTCACTTAACAACACTATAGGTAGGAATGTAAATTTCCTGTGCCACACTATTGTTATATGGTGGTTTATGATAATTTCTAAAAATTCTCACTAAATAGCAACTATCTCCTAGAATTTATTTTCACTATAGCATTTATTTCAGTGGAAGTACTTCTCAATTATAACAATCTAAGATATGCTATTAAAAAAAAGTATCTCCCTTGTAAAGGAGAAACAGCCTGTGTTACAACCAACATCCTAAGCCTGTCCCGGGGATGTACAACAAGCCGAGCCACGCTAAAAACAGGGGAACAAAGCACACAGAAGAGGAATGGGCCTCTAGCTAATATATTGCTCTGATCATATCAGCCTTTTTATGAAAAAGACCCTCAATCTTTCTCTGCTCACAGACTAGGGTCTGAAATTCTCAGAGCTGAGAGGCAGTACTGAGGTACTTACATGTCTGCTAACTTGTACAGTTCGTATCTATGAGATATCTTATAACACACCAAATTTAAGTATTATTCGATTTTTCTTTTATAGTACTCTAATTTTTTAAGTTCAGTAACTGCAGCTCTTTGCCAAAATTAGTTCTTTATTTTATTATAAAATGTAATTACTTAAGCTCAGAATTTAAGTCTTTTCTCTAAATAAAATCCGATAAAATAAATCAGAATAACTGTTACCAAATAATAAATAGGGATGTATAAAAGGTAAGTACATTCATAAGTCTTTTACAGACTCAGTTGGCAGAGGAGTATGTATGGTCTGCAGCAGATGTAAACTTTTAATTTCTATTTGGTGACATGATTAGAACCAAAAAGCTTATTCAAAGTAGTTGCTAACATACAGCACATTTACTAACTTTCCATTTGAGTGAGAATTTTCTCCATTAAAACTCCTGCATTTTATATAGATAGTTGATAAAAAAATTTAACTGGCCTATAACATTTTATGCCAATTTGCAGATAGAAGTAATGGAATAATCTTAGGCAATAATAGGAACTACCAGGACAAAACCTCTTTCAAAAAGACAGCTTCTACCTGCCAAAGTCTAGTACAAATACTTCACTTTCTAGCCAACAATAAATTCTTTGCTTGTCTAAAAAGCAACTTCTTGCCATTTACGTTTTAAATTTATCTTTTAGAAAATAAGTGAAACATAGAAAGAAGTACTATGATGAAACCTACAAATGTAGCTAGGAAGGTTCTTAGTACAAAACTAAAGGACAATGTATTATATACAGAATCTTGTTAATTCTTCAAGATTCTTTAAGAAAGATTTTAAGTAACCTAGAAGAAGGGCTGAAAAGCAAGAAAATACTATCTAAGCTTCAGAAGAGAAAAAAGTTCACCTAACCCGTAAGTTTAAAGTGTGTATTACTTCACTCTTGTCTCTTCAAAGTGGTTTGCCATTACAAGATTAGATGTCTCTTAGTTTTATAATCATCTAATAACCCCCAGTAAGAGATGAACTTAAAATGAACACTTGCTTTGACACCTACCTGTGCTTTCTGAAGCAGTTCAATTGTAAGAGGAAGCCAATCAGGAATAAGTTTCTCCATTTCCAAACTAACCATGGCCAGAGCAAGCATGGATCCTTTGAATTGTAGAAATTGGTTGCAGGCCATACAGTGAAGGAGTTGCTTGGTAAGGACTGCCAAATGTTGAGATGGGCTCAGTTTGGGCAAACTGAAAAGTAACTGAGGCCTAGTTGACACTGCAATGGCATGGAACTGAAAAAAAAAAAAAAAATCACAAGAACATCATACTAGTTTTACTTAAAGTTTTAGGTAAATTATGTACAGAAATTGATGTAACCTCAGGTATTACTCAATTTCTTAAGTTTTTAATTTTAGCTTCATGAAATTTGATATAGTATAATATCCTAATTTCTAATTTTTCTTTTTCTAAAAATCACAACAAAACAAATGAGTAGGCAGTCTACTTTTCTAAGTTACTAAGACTACATATTCCAATAGGAAACTAAGAGACATTAGGTATATTTACAATGTGAAGAAAATCCAATGGTGTAGCTGTGTGAAGATCCCAATTCAACTTATCCAGAATAATTCTCTCCATCCTCAGAATTTCAGATGAAGAACATCCACAGAAACTGTCTCTTGCCAACACCTTCAGTACTGGAATTCTCTGTCCAAAGCAAAGCGCAATGGGGCAGAGTGAAGAGGAGAGAAAAAAAATAAACTAATTTTCAATTTTTGTTCTGGTAAACAGAAAGCAAGTTAATAAATGGAGAGAAATTTTCAAGAAAGAGACATAACTAATTTTTAAAGGAAAATATTTACCTCATCCTCCTCAACAGTCTTGGCAGCTAGGAAAAAGCAGCTGATTGCAATACAACTCAAGTATTTTGGATGGGCCTAAAATTTTGAAGAGGGAAAAAAGCAACTTCAGTGTTTTTCAAACAGTTAAAAGAGTTTATTTTTAAAAACTAGATATGCACGTGAGACAAGTATGCACAAAATTCTAAGGAATAATTAATATGATTCCCACCTACTGCTTTCTAAGACCAGGGCTAACTTTTAACTTCGCAACCTTAGCCATAATTATATTCTATGAAAATACTAAGATATTACGTTGTTAAAAGTTCAACCAATGCTAGTTAGCCAAAGCTAAATTTCTATCTAGCAGAGAAGAACTTAATTTTAGAAGATAATTTATTTAATAAATAAAATTCCAAAAATTAAAAATATATTTGTACTTGTGTGTATTCTGTAAGCTAGTTTTACTCTCTTTACCTCTTATATCAGTAATATTAACATACTAGATGTTAGGGGAATTAAAGAGAAAGAAGACAATATTAAAAAAAAAAGACTATAAACCTATCCCAGATGCTTTAAAAAAAAAACAAAACTAAAGGGTATTAACGGGGAAGCAGAAGTTTTCTAATTGTATAACAAGTATATATTCAAGTTCCATGGTGAGAATGAAAGGCTCCTACATTCATACGGAATCAATTAGTAGGGGGAAAAAACTTTCTAAAGGGTTTGACATGCATAGGAGAGGGCTTGAATTTGCCTGTTTTCCTTGTCTATGGTAAGGTAGAACGACTTTCTACCTTATTAACAAAATAAGGGTTTGCCAAACCCAGCATCAGAATCCAGTTTTAAATAACCAGAACGATTAAGTCCAATTACATTGAATGATACAGAGGTAAGTTACATAACACAAAGAAAACCTGTTTTGATATTTATTTTATATTTAAATATTACATTCCTGTGAAATTGGGGAAACCTTCTGATGATGGCCTGATGTGGCCTTGATTAGCTAACTTATTTAATAAACACACCAGTGACATTGCCTCAGTGTAAGTGGCATACTGTCTAGGAACTTCTAGTTCTCTGCCTACATGAAAAATAAATGCTGGTTCAAAACTATCAATATTTTTATTTAATCATTATTATTAATCAGACATTATGGGTCAGAAAGCACTTCCAAAAATACCGTCATGTCTATTATGTCTCAGAAGTTAGGGACAACACAAGTGATACAGGAAGTGAAGGCAGATCTTGTAGCTAAGACAGTTTTCCAGGATCCCTTATTTCCCCAAGTGTACAACAGGTCAAATCCTTGAGATAATCAGAGTTCACTACAAAGAAGAGCCCAACAGTTAACAGCTCAAGGTAGGTAATGCAACTCCTAAATCAAAGGCACCAATAAATTTTATAGTAAAAAGAATCCCAATAGCAAGTGTGATTTTTTTTTAAACAAAGAGTGGTTCTAATTCCTGGATGTACATCAGAGTCGCCTGTGCAGTTTGTTTTTGCTTCTTTAAATACAGACATCCAGCTCTTACCAACTAGAGATTCAGATTCAGTAGCTCTGGGACGGGGCTCAGGGTCCATACTTCTAAAGAGCTACATAGCACTTACTTCTGCACACTTAGGATTGAGGCTCTATTCACTGCTGCAGCCTTGTATGGTCTGCTTTAAGTTCCTTTATTTAAACTATGAATACATTTTAGGTTAATTGTTTCAGTATAGATTAACCAACCATCTAAGTGAGAGAATCTGATGCTAATAACATGACAGGACTCATTAAATAGAAAATATGAAAAAAATGAGATACTTGGCATTCTCTAACTGATCCAGAAACTTCCCCAAATCTGTTTAAAATGTTTAATAATAAGGTAAGAATCTTTTCTATGACAGAAGCTACAATAAGGTCATTAATAATTTGTGAGGAACATAAAAACCAAGAAAGGACACTAAGCTTAAACTCATCTTTCTCTGCAAAAGGGAGGTTAGCTATAGTAGGAGGATGGAAGAAGGGACTTGATAGTGAGATAAAAGTAGACATGTCAGTGAATTAAGAAGTTGTGGTCCATATATACAATGGAATATTACTCAGCTATCAGAAAGAACGAATTCTCAACATTTGCTGCAACATGGACGACACTGGAGGAGATAATGCTAAGTGAAATAAGTCAAGCAGAGAAAGACAATTATATGATTTCTCTCATCTATGGAACATAAGAACTAGGAAGATCGGTAGGGGAAGAAAGGGACAAAGAAAGGGGGGTAATCAGAAGGGGGAATGAAGCATGAGAGACTATGGACTATGAGAAACAAACTGAGGGCCTCAGAGGGGAGAGGGGTGGGGGAATGGGATAGGCTGGTGATGGGTAGTAAGGAGGGCACGTATTGCATGGTGCACTGGGTGTTATAGACAACTAATGAATCATCGAACTTTACATCGGAAACCGGGGATGTACTGTATGGTGACTAACATAATATAATAAAAAAACATTAAAAAAAAAAAAGTAGACATGTCAGATAACCTAAATTACAGGCAATTAGTATCACTATAATTAAGGGTTCTTTAAGTCTTTTAAGAATACAAGTATGAAACATAAAAAGATAACTGAGTGGCCATCCAAATTCTTCCACACCATAATTCTTTGACTTCTATTTATCGTACTTAATAAAAAAGAGTACAGTATCCTTAGCATTGAATTCACAGTTTCCCCAGCTTACATATTCCTAGGCGTACAAATGACAGCAAATGAACTGCTTTTCTACTTCTTCATGCCTTGCCATTAAATAAATGCTAACTTTCTGATTTAAATCCATTCAGGGCCTACTATGACTAATTTCACATAATACAACCAATGATATATCATACCAACTGAGACAATATAAAACTTATTCATGTATTTTTGCATGCTTTCATTCAACAAAAATATACCAAACTTATTTTATGCTCGGTTCATCTTATTATACTCCAAATGTATGCCTCTATAAAGTATTTATATATTTTCAAAACACAACACAGTATAGTCAATAAGTAGTGACAGAAAAAAATGTGTAACAGGCTTATACTTTTCTAGTCTAGTTCACCAATAGCATCTCGTACACCAATGTGTTAAAAGATGACTAAACATTCTGTTGGTGATATACGGTTTGTATTAAAATCAGGAAATCAAAAACTTCATAGGTTAAGTATAATTATGTTATGAATATCGGTAGCAAAAAGAAAATGACAGAATACAATTTCTAAAAATTTACAGCAATAATAGAAAACATCATGCCTTCTTATAGAGACATTGATCATGTCCAAGTTTTTTCACTCCTTCTCACTTTCTAGAATGTTTACTAATTGCCCCTGCTTTAGCATAAAAACACTCAAATGCTCAAACACGAGGTTGTGTGTAAGTGGATCCTAAAATACTTACCTTTACAGTAGCTAAAAACCTGTCCAAAAGACTGCTGGCCAGAGCAAATGTTTCTGGGTAAAGGTTGAACTGGTACTTGAGTTTGGCCAGCCACTGAATCACTTCATCTCTCTGGGATGGAGAAACATTCTACAAGGGAACAATTAAAATAAAAATAAAAATAAACAAGTGAAGTTCCAAGTTATCATCAAGAATGAATGCTCTCTTAAAAGGTTAGCATATGCTATGGAATACGTTTATATGTTAAAATATGTTTTTAAGTTTACTTAAAATCTATCAAACTTAAGATGAATGAAGTTTTATAAAACATTATGTACTGGTCACAGCAATTTATCAATATCCAATATTCCCTTACTGTTTATGAAATAAAATCTTCACAATGTCATCTCACCATATACCTATATTTTAATTAAACTAAGGTGTTCAGGGAATGTAACACTTTAAAAGTTAGGTAACACTTATCAACTGACAGTAGTTTTGGAATTAAGTTTTCCAATTCTAGAGAATAAGAAAAAATAGTGAATTTCTTTCTAAGGCAGCAAATAGCCATTAAACCATCTTAGGAAATGTAAATGGAGTATGGTAATAGAATGACTGCCCATTAAAAACAAAATTAAAGTCAACAGGAATAAGTTAAAGATATCAGGGACAACAGATGAATTACACATTTAAAGATAATGGAAGAATACTGAAGGGGAAATTCACCTAATTTACCAATGGAGATATTATTATACAAACATATAACATTATTGCTTCCTACATATTAAACTGCTGAGTACAGGCTTAATTTTCAGAAGGTACACACTTTAAAGCAATAATGATTTAGCTATCTTTACTCTTGAGTTTTGCAGGCACCTTAAAAAAATACAAAATAAAACTAACCTAATAATAATCTACACTTATAATAAATGAAACAGATTCATGAGAACTACTTTCACCAGGTAAACACAACAGAGTACAGAAATGACTCTGTGATTAGTGGAAAAAAGTATTTTCAATAAAAGGGTTCCAGACAAATAAAGGTTTAATCTAAGCACTGCATCTTTGTAATTACAATCATTTTAGACAGAAATCCTTTAAAAAATATTTTTTATCTCATTCCTCAGAAAGTAGAGAGACCATAGCTTAAACCTCTCTCCTGATTACTCTGGGTCAATTTTATGAAATTAATTCTTGTATCACAGAGAGATACATTAAGAGCTATGAAAGCAGGGTGGGCCGTATATCTTAATAATGTATCCCCTCAAAGAGATATTTCAGTTGGAATTTCTTCTCTCATTCCTCTTGGCTTTCTTTAGTGTTGTGAGAAATACATGATTTAGTGCTCATTCTAATCTCTGCCATTGCACTGGCAAGCTAATTCCGCATTTTTTTGTCCAATTCCTCTGTCACATTTCACTTTGGCACAACATACTTAGGTGTTTCTTAGTGTTGGCCAAACCAACTAATCACACATATCATTTTTACATCGAGATCTAAACTCAGTTATAACTGGTATTTCAGAAGGTTAACTGCCACATATCCACATTATAGTCAATTCCTTTTGTCAAATACTGACCCTAGACGACTGCGCAAGAAATACTGACAAGAAATTGAGATAAAAATGGCTTACAACCTCTCACATTAACATCTCACCACCAAGCTGGTGTTAAAACTATGAATAAACTGAAAACATCTGACAATCAAAAGATTTAATTCAGTTCATATTAATAATAAATATTCAGTGTCCATCATAGGATAGGTCCTGGGAATACAAAGATGAATAAAAAACTCCGTTTAAACTTCTAAAGTCTCAAGATGAGGCAAACGATCAGAAAATGTCAATCAACTATGTTTAGTGTAAAAGAGAGGTATGCACAGGGTGCTAAGGGAACACACTGAAAAGGCACTTGGTCCCACGTGGAAGTAGAATGAAAGCTTCTTATAAGAGATAGCAACGAACTTGTATCTTAAAAGTTAAAAAGTGAGAAGAGGATGTGATCATTTTAAAGACATGAAAAAGAGCGTTTTTTAAGCCTGTGAACTTTAATGCATAGGAATGATGTCAACCTGGAGGAAATAACTTATTGTCAAGCTCTTCTGACTTGCAAATAAAATCAAGGTGGGTGAAAAAGAATGCTAGAAACAGATACTCGGAGAATCAGTGGTGTAATTCCATTGACCAAAAAGAAACACAGGCAGTTCACAAAACTGAAGCTGTGCGCTTGATAGGTTCTGGGTGCAGAGAGTAGCAAGGGAATTTATGTCCTGCACAGACTACTGTCCAACATGACAGAGGAAATTGGAGTTAGGCTATTAGAGCCAGGAGCTGAATTCTCTCTCTCACAAACAGCCGGGAAAAGGTGGCAAAACATTATCGTCTGGAGCTCCGGCTTCTTGAGAAAGATGAGAGGAAGCAGACACAAACTGACGACTAGATCCTAAGTCAGAGCTGTTAGCATGGTCATTGGTTCTACAATACATCATTTCCCACAGAGCCCTGAACTGCTACCTTAAAATCTAGTTCTGGACTAGGGGCTCCTAAAGGTGCCTGGGAATGAAGTGAAGGCAGTTACAATACTTCTTAATGGAGAGGGTTAAGACAAATTAAGAGAAATTATATTCCTACCAACACGAGCTTTTATCTAAAATGCCAAACAAATAGAAAAGTAATGTTAAGCAAGCCTTCCAAACAACTCAATGATAAGGAAATACATTTGCACAAGGAGAAATAGATGGTGATAGAATCTGATGAAACTGGGGAGGCTTGAGGGAGGTGAAAGAAAAATGATCCAGAGTACCAATGAGGAACAAAAACACCATTAATTCCACCTTCAGCTCAGAGATCCATACAATGGGGATAGAGGAGAAAAAGATCGCTAAATGACAAATTATATATAATGTGCCTATTTGGTGTTTCACACTAAACAGATAACAAACATATACTTGTAAGAAGTGCCACAAAAGGGGCGCCTGGGTAGCGCAGTCGTTAAAGCGTCTGCCTTCGGCTCAGGGCGTGATCCCGGGGTTCCGGGATCGAGTCCCACATAGGGCTCCTCCGCTAGGAGCCTGCTTCTTCCTCTCTCACTCGCCTGTTGTGTTCCCTCTCTCGCTGGCTGTCTCTCTGTCACATAAATAAATAAAATCTTAAAAAAAAAAAAAAAAAAAAAAGAAGTGCCACAAAAGATGGACATAATATGCTATAAGAGTACGTAACACAGAGAACACAGATACACAGAGATTTCCATATCATGGTTATAACTAAATGATCCATCTTATAGAAATCACATAGAATGCAAAAGGCACTCAACTACTAGTTTTGTTCTTTCCCACTTCTAAAAATACCTGATGCTCTAATGATGCCAGAAAAAAACAAATTTACAAAATACTACATACAAATAATTATTTTAAACCAATTATAATACAACTAGTTATGAAAGAGATCATGACAAATCTTTGGACCTTATACCTTATATTAAAATATGGGAATAGGACCAAGAAAGCATTCCTGCATGGATAGTATTATCATCACTCGTCAAAATTAATAACAGCAGCAGCAGCAACAAAAAACCCCCCACAAAAGGTTAACAGTTTAAGACTCACTCTTAGGGAAGTCATACTAAGATCACTTTTTCAAATCAATTCAAACATGTACTAAACAGTAATATTATCAGGATAGCTTTACAAAAGTTAAGTTCCCTGTCTTAAGTGATCCGTTTCAGAAGGAAGGTCGGGAGGAAGAAAAGAAAGCAGAACTGCCTGGCCCCCCTAGACAGTACTTCCTGGTCAAGGAATCTGTTTTCTTTTACATGGATTCCTCAAATAGGGTTAAGCCAGCTCAGTAAGTTGAACAACTAACTAATCCTTAAGAGAATTTAGAATGGATTGATCCAACCTGGTAAAACACAGGGTTTTATATTCCACACACCACTATTCTGATCATTAAAAAACAAATCCTCTCCAGCTTTAAATTCTAAAAGGCTCACCATTACCTAAAAGAACATCCCCCAGGCGCGGCATACAAATCCCTATGACCTACCTCTCCAGCCTCACTCACTTTCCATCACTTTCTGCCTTAAAATTCATACTGTAAGAGTAGTACTTGTATTTATGGTCCTTCCTTGCTCCTGCTATGCTATTTTATTGCATCACTTCTCCTCTGTTCACACTGTTCCCTCTGGTCGGTACACACCCCCCTCTCTTTTACCTACCTTATTATTTATCCTTCAAGAGCTATTTCAATGGTCACTCCTCACCACACTTTTCCTAATAACTCTAGTTGGGCTAAGTACCTTCCTGTGCTCCCACAGCCTCTCTTGTCACACCTGTAAAGTTCAACATTTTAAAAGAAATTACATTTCTGCTTTCGGCTATGATAGAGTAGGTAGCAACCTACACTCCAGCTGAGAACTAGAAAAGCTATTTATTAACCACCACCACCACCACCACCACCACCACCACCATCACCACCATCACCTGTTCTGAAGTATTCAAATCTACCTAGGACAACCAGGCTTTGCAGAACCAAGATTCTGGAAAAGAGGTACAAGTATCCCGATTTCAAAAGTCCGTGTTTGTCACTTAGCTTTTACTAAAAACCTACCTTAGTACCTGAAAAAATCCAAAGGTTTTCATTTTTACGAAAAAAGGCAAAAAGTAAAAGTAGCATTCAGCATTCATTTTGCAGCAGGCTGTTACAGAGACAGCGGCACACCCAGAGCAGCAAACTGGTACTCCCCCATCTCCTTCCCCCAGCCCATACTCAGCGCCTCAGCCATCAAGCTTTGAACTGTGTCTGTGAGCACCAGGGCTTTATCTTGACTTATTCTGCCCATCTGTTAGCAAGATATGTCCTAAGGTATCAGAAAAACCAGGGGCACCTGGGTGGCACAGTGGTTAAGCGTCCGCCTTCGGCTCAGGGCGTGATCCCGGCGTTATGGGATCGAGCCCCACATCAGGCTCCTCCGCTATGAGCCTGCTTCTTCCTCTCCCACTCCCCCTGCTTGTGTTCCCTCTCTCACTGGCTGTCTCTATCTCTGTCAAATAAATAAATAAAATCTTAAAAAAAAAGAAGAAAAACCAAAGAGAGGGTCTGGGAACACTCAGAAAATTTCCCTTATAAATTAATGGTAATTGCTTCTTTGCTTTACACCATTTCAGCTTACAAAAGTTTTCACAGGAATGCTCTACTTTCAAATACTGGGGGAAACCTGTAACAAGAGGAGTCAATATTCTGTAGTAGCTTTTCCTTCAGGGCATCTGCCCATCCTCTTGAGTATGGCAAGAGGCTGAGAGTATGGGCAAAGAAACCAACAGAGCTTCTGAGACTTTATAGGGCTAGAGACAAAATTCTGAGACTTGAGGAGCCAAGTGAGGAGAGGAAGGGTCAGAGAACTGAATGTGACACTCAGCTTAATCTCGGAATGGAATTTTCTGAATGAAATTCTGAAGTTGGAAAGGACAGGGATGTAAGAAGCTAAGCAAAAGCCCCTGAAAAGCAAGAATGAATTCAGCACCCTTCAGCAGCCTCCCAAGTTCTCAGGTGGAATCCTTGACTACACTCTAGGAGGTGGGGCACACCAGAGGCAGATGAAGCCGTACCCACCTGCAGCCCAGACTTCAATCAGCACCATCCCTCACTGGGTTAAAGTGATTAATCTTCTACTCAGTCACCCACCAAAGGGAAGACTGAACCCTTCCGCAGCATGATAACATCTAGAACCTTTATAATTTTTCATAATGTTCAGCATTCAATTAACAATTACTGGGCATGTTAGATTAGTATAATGCTAAGAAAATAAGCCAGTCAGAGAAAGAGAAATACCATGTGATTTCACTCATGTGGAATTTAAGAAACAAAACAAATGAACAAAGGGGGAAAAAATCAGACACAAACCAAGAAACAAGACTCTTAATATAGAGAACCGATGGTCACCAGGGGGAGGCTGGTGGGGAGATGGGTAAAACAGGTGACGGGGATTAAGAGCACACTTATGATGAGCAGTAAGGAACAGAATTGCTGAATCGCTATATTGTACACCTGAATCTAATACTGTAAATTACCTATACTGGAATTAAAATTAACCTATTAAAAATATTAACCAGGCATGACAAAAGAACTAAGTAACCAAAAATGAAGAGAAAAAAGAAAGGGATAGCAACAAAAAGACCTAGATCTTTGAATTACCAGAAAAGGACTTAATATACAATAGAGGAAAAGTAGGAAAAGAGATGAAAAGATGAAGAATTTCACTAGAGAAATGATACCTATTAAAAAAATCTAAGAGGAAATTCTAGAACCGAAAAATATAGTAACTGAAATTAAGAACACAATATGTGGCTCCAACAACAAATCAGACACGGTTGGACAACTATGCTTTGAGGAAAACTTAGTTTTAAATTTGTATATTAAAATATAAGAACGGGGCGCTTGCGTGGCTCAGTCGGTTAAGCATCTGCCTTCGGCTCAGGTCATGATCCCAGGGTCCTGGGACTGAGCCCCAGGTCAGGGTCTCTGCTCAGTGGGGAACCTGCTTCTCCTTCTCTCTCTTCCTCTGCCTCTCCTTCCCCCCGCCCCCAGCTTGTGCTCTCACTCACTCTCTCGATAAATAAATAAAATCTTAAAAAAATAAAATAAAATACAAGAACAAGTGGAAAATCAATTATTTAAGCATCGACCTCAAAATAAAAAACAGCAAATTACACAAAGTAAACAGAGGCAGATAATGAAAATATGAACAAAACTTAAAAAGAAAACAAATGTACGATAGGGAAAATCAACAGAACTAAAAGACTAATCGACAGACCTATAGAAAGACTGAAAGAAAGCACAAATCACCAACAAAGAAAATGAAAAACGCAACATCACTATGAACCTTCTTGATGTTAAAAAGGTATTATAAATAACTTTACACAAATAATTTGACAATTTAGATGAAATAAATTCCTTGAAAAACACAATTTACCAAAACTGAAATAAGATTTAAATGAAGATCTGATTAATCTCACATTTACCAAAGAAAATGAATTATTAAAATACTTTCCCACAAATAAATCTGCAGGCTCCCAGTGGAACCTTCCTACACTTAAGAAAGAAATGACAACCCAAACAAACTGAGAGTATTTTTAAAAAAGCAGGAACATTACCTAATTCATTTTACAAAGCCAGAATACTTTATTATGAAAACCCGACAATCTCACCCATGAACATAAATGCAAAAATCCTAAGCAAAATGTTAACAAAATCCAATGATGTAAAAAAAATTTAACACCTATTTATAAAAAAATCTCTTGACAAACTAAGGCAGATAATCTTCTTAATCTGATAAAGATGATCTAAGAAATATATAAAAAATATTATACTTAATGGTGACATACTGAAAACTTTCCCCTCAAACTAAAACTGAGACAAGTTACCATCATTTATATTCAATGGGGTTCTGGAGGACCTAGCTAATTCTGTAAAACAAGAAAAATAAAAAGTATTAAGAACTGGATAGGAAGAAATAAAACCATGATTATTCACAGTTAACATGTCTATGTATAATATACAGAAAATCCAAAAGACTCTGGAAGTGAATTTAATATAGTCAATATATAAAAATCTATTTTATTTCCATATACCAGTTTACAGGAACAACATATTAAAAAAAAGAAAAATCTAAAATACCATTTGTAATAGCCTCAACAAAACTCAAATATCTAGGAATAAGCCTAAACTGCCAAATATTATTAAATGAAACTGAAGACTGGGGCTCCTAGGTGGCTCAGTTAAGTGTCTGACTTGATTTTGGCTCAGGTCTCGATCTTGGGGTTGTGGGATCAAGCCCCACATTGGGCTCCAAACTCAGTGGGGAGACTGCTTGTCCCTCTCCCTCTCCCCTTCCTCTCTCTAATAAATAAATAAAAATCTTACAAAAACAAAAAAAAGACACTGAAGACCAACTTTGAAGAGAATGGAGAAATATTCGATGTTCACGAATTGGAAAACTATTATAAACATGTCAATTCTCCCCAAATTGACAGATTCAATAATCCCATTTTTTTTAATTGACAAGTATATTTTAAAATATATATGGAAGAGCAAAGGGCTAAGAATAGCAAAGACAATCTCAAAAAAAAAAAAAAAAAAACACGAAGCTTACACCACCAAACACTTATTATAATGCTGTAATAATTATGGCAGTGCAGTATTTATAGAGCAGCAAATGGGCCAATGACAAAAGAGGCAAGAAAGAGATGCACAAATACATTCACAGGTTTACAGTAGTCACTTGATTTATAACAAAAGTGCAGGGAAGTGGGGAAAAGTGTCTTTTTAATAAATGGTGCTGGTTCTCTATATGGAATAAAATGATTGGTCTCCTACTTCACAACATACCCCCCCCCCAAAAAAAATCCCAACTGGAATGTAGATCTAAATGTGAAGGGTAAAACAACTCTCCAGAAGAAAACGCAAGAGAATATCTCCATTACATTGGAATAGACAAACATTTCTTTAAAAAAGGGAAAAAATTTTGATAACTTGGTCATTAAAAATAAAGAGCTTCTATTAATCAAAGGTCAACACAAAGAGAGTTGAAGACATCTGTAATACATAGTCTGCAAAAGGAAGAACTCTAATAAAACAATAAACAACAAAAAAAGACAACTCAGTAGAAACCCAGATGAAAATCTGAATAGACATTTCACCAAAAAGTAAATCTAATGGCCAAAAAACACATGAAAAGCTGAACTTCATTAGTTATTAAAGAAAAGCAAATTAAACCCAATGTGATACTATAATACACTTACCAGAATAAGTAAAATGAAAAGACAAGACAATCCCAAGGGGTGACAAGGATGTTGAGCAATTTAGGATTCTCATACTCTGCTAGAAGGGGTAAAAAAACAAAACAAAACAAAAAACCCCACAAAAAACATGACATAATAGTGGTATAACAACTCTGGAACAATTGGTGGTTAACTACTAAAACTGATCTACACATTATTCTAGCTTCTAGCAATTCCATCCCTAAAAATATATTCCAAAAAACATGCACATATGTTCACTGAGATGTGCACGAGAAGGTGACACTAATGACCATCAACAGAAGAGATAAATTCAAAGAATTATACATGGCAATGAGAATAAATTAATTACAGCTGTACACTTACGATCTTTGTACTTTCCTGTAAATTATACTTCAAGAAACTGTTTAAGGAAAAGAAAAAAGAGAAACCAATCTGCAGGGTAAATAGATTTATTTATTTACCAAATCCACAGATTATACGAGAATGACAGAGAGTCAACAATCATAATTTTAAAGCTAGAAAACAGGTAAGAATCAACAATTTTAAATTTAATAAGAATAAATAACACCATACCTAGGTCAAAAACTAAAAAGTACATCTAGCACAAAGGAAACTTTGCTTAAAACTAGAGAAAACAAGGTTTTAAAAACAAGTTCAGTAAGCCAATATGACACTGCTGCCAAAACAATAATAAAATTTAGGGCTACTTTAACAAAATTATTAAGCCAAAATAAAGTGAGGTAATAATTTCATTTCACTGCTCATTAACGACTACAAATGAAATGTCACAACTTGAGAAACACACTAAAAGCGCATATCTAGAAAAAGAAAATCTGGGGTAGTAAAAGAGAAATCTTGTCAAATAACGGTTAAAAAACAAGGGATGTTCAATCAGGAAAAGAGAGGACTTTGTGGGCTTACCACATCTTTGAGTAGATAAAGGGCTACCATCTAAAAGAAGAAATAGATTTATTCTGTATTGCTCCAGTGGACAAAACTAGAACTATTAAGTGGCCACTAGAAAGAAGCAGTTTTCAGGTTCGATTTAGGAAAATCTTTCCAATAATTTATAGTTTTCCCACAGTAGAATGGACAAAGTATCCAAACCAGAGAATCACTTACCAGAGATGTTAGAAAGAGAACTTTTCTACTGTGTGGTTAGAGTAAATCAGTGTCTCCCAAACCTAATGCATATTAATAAAACTATGAAGCTTTTCAAAATACAAATTTCCACAACTGCTACCACAAGCCCAACAGGTCCGGATGAGGCCTGGAATCTCTGTAAGGAGCCTCCTGGGTGATTCTGATGCACTTAGCAGCCCAGTGGCTCGAGATCCTATATTCAGAAATTACGTAATTACATGGCCTTTAAGATTCCTTGGAGTTTCAAAATTCTAATGAAAACCATTTTAACAGCTTGAAGTAGTTTTATCTTTTCATACCAAAAGCACTTTAGCAAAATAGAGAATATCTGAAAATGCATGTCACTTTGTCCAGTCTTCAATTTTTTCTCCCAAACTGATGTAACAAAATTATTGTGTACTTCAAAGTACTATTATTATATAAAAGAACTTCTCTAACCTGGACTAATTATAAAGAAATGATAATGTTCATTTAACTGATATTTACTGGAAGCCTATCATATGCCAGTAAACAAAAATGACACAACCCAACCCCAAGGGAACTCACAATCGAACCGTCAGGAAATTATAATATTGTGTGCTATCATACAGGAAGTACAGAGTGCTGTGGGAGCGCACAGAGGGGAGTGATTGGTATATAATATTCTTGTATGACCACTCTGTCCTAAACCTAAGGATAGGGGATGCAAATTAAAAGAGAACTGTGAGAGAACGATGCAGAGGTAGAGCTTAGGTGGAGAAAGAAAAAGAAACTGAAGGAAAGCAGCCTAACAGAAACCTTTAAAATATTTTATTTTTCCATTTTTACCAGCATTTTAAAAAATATTGGAAAAGCTGGAAAAGTACGTTTATGGCTTAACGACAAGACTGTGTTTTTTTCTGCAAGGAATTAAGGAGGGAAATCATGGTAAGAAGCAATAGTAGAAAGAAAAATAGAAAAGCCAGTCTCTGAGACTGGCAGAAGGAAATAAAGAAATTAGGACTAGACAAGCGTCCTTGGGGGTTACTTTAGCAAGCAGCTTGAGCTCCTACAGCTCTTTACGCTCATCCCAGTCTTATCCCCTATGAAGTATCCCCATCAGAACAAGCCCACCCACATTTATAAGAATTAACTTTGGCTTTTACTTGATATTACTAAAGGCAAATCCTTAAGTAGTTCCCTAAGAGAAGTCCTAATACTGTTCTATTCTCTGGTATTACCTCAGTAATACTTATTAAATCACCTACAGAAATAGGCCAGATTAAGTGATAATATAGCAATATACTACAATCTGGGTAGAATATCACCTTCAAAGACCATGCTGTAAAGGAATACCATCACTGGTTACGTGCTGACTCAAGGAGACAGCGGAAGAGAGAAACGGTTCTAAAGCCAGCTGTATTAAAGCTTTGAGGCTTACCAGAATGTCAGAACATAAGGGTAGGAATTTCTGTTTTTCTCACTGATGTATCCCCCATGCTTAGAAGTGCTAAGAATGTAGCAGATACTTAATGAACATTTACTGAATGACTGAATTCCCAAATAATCTAAAAAAATCACACAAACACACAAAAATAAAAATTGAAAAAGTATAATGGAAAGAGAACCACCTCAAGTTCAAATTATACCTCTACTACTTATTAAAGTCTTAACAAAGTGGGACTATTACCTACTTCAAAGGATATAATAGGATAATAAACGTGATAGCATATGTAAATGCTCCTAGCTTAAAAGATATTCACTCAGGTTAACTAATTTTCAGTCTGCTAAATGACAAATAAGTAATAGTAAATGCAAAACATATCTCTTCAGCTTGTGAGAAAGAATGACAGAAGTAGGTTAGTAGGAAATGCACACAGATTTCAATAACCTATGAACAAAAGTTAACCTAAACCAAAAGAGGAACTTAGATAATTTGCTATTCATTTACCTACAAATCAAAAATCAAAATTTTCTTGGCCACTATTCTTTATCCCAAGCACAGTGCTAGGTACCAGGGATAAAAAGAGCATATACAATAAGCTTTGGGAGTGCATGAACTTCATAGTTATTTGTCAAAAATAACACTGATAGGATTATATGATAGAAGCATAAAAATTTCGAAAGGAAAGGCATATAGCTAACAGTAACTTGAGAGGTAAGCTGCCTATCCCCCCAGAAATGTCCAACATTAGCATTACCTTAGTAGCTTACTTGAACTCCTTATAAATAGTCAAGAAAGACAAAACAATTTTTCGTCTTCTAAAGATAATTTCAGCTTCCCTAGCTAACTATATACCTAGAAATAAAGAAAGCTTACTACTGTTAGTACTGGACTACAAAGAGAATATATTTATCCTTCCTAAAGCTGTAACTCAGATAACAAAATAAGCAAAAAAACCCAAAAAATTCATTTTTGTTCTGTTGCAGAATAAATCAAGGAGAGGTTTCTCAAAGAAAAGAGCATATCCTTTAATGGTAGATATCTCTCCAATGCAGCGTCAAGATACCACTATATGACAGCACACGTATTTCTAAAAGAAGTCATCTATCTAGAGTGACGAGAAAAATCATTACCTGATTTGTAGGCATTTTCGGCACATTCACCTTCCACATCTGGGCTTCCCTAGAGATTGCCTTTTCCAACAGGAAAGACAGTCTCTGGTTTTCCAAAGGCCCTGGAAACTTCATGATATCCTTTGGATCTGCGTGCCTCCCAGCTTGATGTAGCTACCTATAAAATCAAATATAAAACAATGCTTCTTCTCTAATTATAAAATACGCCTAGCACTGTATAAATATGTTGGTTCTTATTAAGCAATTCATAAAACAAAATAAAAATGTTATGAGGCAGTATAGATTTTATAGCTCTTTAAAACATCACATATTAAAATGTTACAATAATCAGTTACCTAAACATATTCACTTTAAATTTGAAACTCAGTTGTAAAGAGAATAAAAATATGGCCATATAATTGATAGAACATACAGACTCTGATGAAAATATATTATTGCATTCCAAATTGTGTCAACAAATTTTAAATCGTGGCCCTTTTATACTAGTAATTCTTAATAGTTGTCTCAAATATTCTCCTTAAAAATCTAATCAGATAAGGGTTACTAACCTTTTTCTTCATTAAAGAATTACATCCAGTATATTAAATCCCATCCATTCCCATATAATCAGTATGAAACCATTCCCCTTAAGTATAAAATCATCTTTGTGTTTCCACTATATAGTGTACACTGGCTACACATATGGCTATTTATATTAGAATTGAATAAAGTTAAAATGTAATTCCTCAGTCACACTAGCTCCATTTCAAATGCTCAATAGCCACATGTGGTTAGTGGATAGTGCATCAGATAGAAATGTTCTATCGCTACAGAAAGTTCTACTGGAGAGTGTTGATCTAGAAAACTCAACAATCAGGTGATTGGCCCTCTAAAATGAACAAGCCTAAGAGCAACAGCAGATCAGTGCAGTGCAACTGAAGGTCCAAGAGAGATGTCTTAAGGTTTGAAAAAAAAAGGAAAGAAAAGAAACTAGAGATTTGAGAGATACAACCATGTGTAGAAGTTGAAGATCTGACAAGACTCAACTAGATGTGACGAAAGCTAAGGAACTGAAAAGGTAATTAACTTCAGAAAAAAAGATTAGGCAAGAAGGTAAATGTAATAATATGCCACAACATTTACATAGCAATAATAATGAAAACACTGAATAGGGACTTTAACAGATAAAACTGGACTGGGAAGATGGGAGATGTTAGAAGGTAGAATGAGCACTACATCTTTACATGTCACAGTAGGCAAACCATAAATAACATCTAAAACTGAAATATCAAAAAACAGTAGGGCAAGTTATTTGAACGTATGATCTTAATAAGAGAAACAAATAAGCATGCAGAGGTTAACCTGTGAGAAAAGGTTACAAAATCCAACAACAGGAGAATGCTGTTCATTATAAACCTCATATAACTATTTCATTTTTCAACTATGTACCTGTATTATGTATGTGCTTCAGATTCGTGGGATTTTTCAAAAAATATAAATATCTAGAATAAACATATGAAAAGTTCTGATTTTTTAAGTAAAATTTAAAATTAATTAAAAAAAAAACAAAAATCAAATAATGAACTTCAATTTCCATACCCCCTTCACCCCCAACTCCAGGTACTATCCCTTTCTTATTCATCACTTCACATATTTCACCTACTTGCTATAAAATCTATTGCAGACTACCTCTGGTTAATAACTGGATTATTTCTTTCATTTTGCTTCCTTAAACTTCAGAGTTTTTGCAAATTTCCTATAATGAGCATTAAGTATCTTTTCACACCAAGAAAAAACAGTAAATAACAGAGGGGAAAGAAATAATACCTAATCCAAAAGGCCCATTTCAAAGGTAACTTCTAAGAACTCTTGATTCTCTAATCTGGTGTGATTTTTCCCCCTTCTGAAAGCAGCTTCCTACTATTTCCCCTATGAAATTATAAACATTATGATACTGAAATGATATCTACCAATATTATTTTTCTATCATTCATAGAATCCTGATGAAACAGAACTCAACCAAAGATTGGTTTTAATCCTTGGGGCCAAAAACAAAACAAACCCAAGTCTAAACTCTCTTTCATAAGCAAATTCTTCAAATGTCTGAAGGTGGCTAGCATGCCTACCAATCCATCTTTTTCACAGCTGAAGAACTGTTCAAGATTTCCTCACATGACATGACTTTTCCTCTTCTAAATGCAGTCTAAGATCATTAGCTACTTTTTTTAGTCCATACCACACTATCAACTCTTAAGACTTTCTAAGGTACACTCTTAGGCAAATTCCCTCTCCATCTGCCCCACCTCATTGTGCACATAGTTTTGGAGCCCCCTTTTTTGGGGGGAAGGGGGGACACCTTGTTCAGGACTGTAAACATATTTTCTTTTTAAAAAAGGTCATCTTGTTATATTCCATCTACTGTGATATTCTGCTGAGATGTTCTGAGATTCCAATTTTGTTGCCTTGGTACTTTTCTCAGATTTTCCATAACTAGAGAAATAAACTCACTATAATTTCATCCAAAGCAGATATAAATATTAACCTTAGAAATGGAGTGTAAACTAGATGACCATCTTTCAAAAGGTCTTTAGAAAAAACACCTATATTGGATGGAGATTAAACTTGGTTTATTTATTGGTTCTAAGGTTTCTTCTATACCTAATTTTAGTCTGTAATTTATTAACTCTTGTCAAAACTTACCAAACTACTTCATTCCATTAGCTACACCCAACAGGGTGGCTCACCAGGATGCCCCAGCCTTAACACACCCCAATGGCTGGCTGCCCCTGTGATTACTCTTCCCTCCAAATGTTTCCTCTGAAGATTATTTTTATGAGGGATGGATGGGAAACAGAGAAGGATACACAGGACAGAATCATGTAAAGAATACGAAGATTCAAGAGATTCCTGTTCTTCAATTTCCTACCATTAAGGCCCTAAGTAAGATTTTCAAATACTTAGATGCTTTAACAATTTTTTTTTTTTAAACAAAGGAATCTGGGTCAAAGAAGAAATTACAAGGAAAATTAGAAAATACTCTGAGGTAATGAAAAAGAAAACATAACATACCAAAACTTATGGCATGCAAGTAGAGCAAACTATACCTAAAGCAAACCAGAAGAAAAATTAGAGTGGAAATTAATGAAGGAAAAAAAAAATAGAGAAAACCAATGAAACCAAAAGTTGGTTCAGGGGCGCCTGGGTAGCACAGTCGTTAAGCGTCTGCCTTCAGCTCAGGGCATGATCCCGGCATTCTGGGATCAAGCCCCACATCAGGCTCCTCCGCTGGGAGCCTGCTTCTTCCTCTTCCACTCCCCCCGCTTGTGATCCCTCTCTCACTGGCTGTCTTTCTCTGTCAATTAAATAAATAAAATCTTTAAAAAAAAAAATCAAGTACATAAAACATAATAGCATGGTTGGCTATTAATACATTACAAAAAAAAAGTTGGCTCTTTGAAAAGATCAACAAAATTGGCAAACCTCTAGCTACACTGACTAAATAAAAACAAAGGATTAAGTACGAAAATCGGGAGTAAAAAGAGACATTACTACCTACGTTGTAGAAATAAAAGGTGTTATAAAGGAATTTTATGAACAATGGGTTGCAAATAAATTGGACAACTTTGCATGAAATGGACAAATACCAGGAACCACAAATTATCAAAACTGACTTTAAAAAGAAATAGAAAAGCTGAAGAGCCATATAACAAGAAATTGAATTAGTAAACAAACAATTGTCAAAGAAAAGCCTATGTCCCAGTAGTTTCACTAATGAATTCTACCAAGCATCTGCAGAAAAATTTTTTAAATTCTTCATAAACTCCTCCAAAAGGTAGAGACGTCTCAACTCATTTTATGAGGCCACTTAAGCAAACAAAGACAACAGCATTAGAAAACTACCAAGAACATCTCTTCTAAATATAGATGCAGAATTCCTCAACAAAATACTAGCAAACAGAATGTGGCAACATAAAAAAAGGATTACATACCATAATTGAGTGGGATTTACCCCAGGAATGCAAAGTTGGTTTAACATTCAGGAAATCAATTGATGTAATACACCGTATAAATACTAGAAAATAAAGAAATCATTCTTTGCTCACACTAGGGGAATGTAACAAAGGATAATGAGTTCAAATTTCCTTTGTCTTTTAAAAATAAGATATAAATAATCCAAGTGAAAGAAAAAGAAGGGGAAGAAATATTCCAGATTAAATGAGACTACAAAAAAATGAAAGTTCAATATCTAACCCTAGATTCAATCCTATACTGGGAAGACAAAATGCTATAAAGGTCATTACTGGGCCAACTGATATAATGGGAACACAGACCAGTTAAAGTAAACGTAACAATGTTAAATTTACTGAAGTTGATAACTTTACTGTGATTCTGTAAGAACATCCCTATTGTTGGAAATACACACTAAAATACTTAGGAGTAAAGGGCCATAATATATGCTATATATCTATTGCATATATGCATATCCATATGCATATATATATGGGACGGAGAGAGGACAAATGATAAAGCAAATGGGGTGAAATGTTAATGATAGACGAAACGGTAAGAGTTTTTTTAAATTATTTACACGTTAACAATGTGGACACACCCCCACGTGCCCCCCCTCCCCGGGCCAAAGACATTATTTATGGAAGTGCTTATATTAGCAGGATACCTTTTACATTCCTTTTTTGAGATTCTAGTAAGACAGGGTGCCTGGGTGGCTCAGTTGGTTGAGTGTCTGCCTTCCACCTGGGGCATGATCTCAGGGTGCTGGGATTGTCATTGTCAGGCTCCCTGCTCCGTGGGAGTCTCCTTCTCCCTCTGCGCCACCACCCACCCCCAACCCCTCCACCCCAGCTCTTTCTCAAATAAATAAACAAAATCTCAAAAAAAACCCAAAACCTATTCTAGTAAGACAGATAATGATACAGTGAAGAAAGTATTAGCTTGAGTTTTACTTTTCTTACTGATAATGCACAAGCCTCTTTTCTAATGTGTAAAATAGACTGAATAATGAACACTGCTGAATAAAATACACACACTTAAAATATAATTTTACTGTTTTAAATACTAGAACTTTATAGTTATATCTTACTATTTTATGCCATTACTCATATCCAGAACTTTAAATGCTCAGAAGTCTCTAGGAACTAAGAAACAACAAGACTGTTTTGGTTGGCATATTCCACACACTTCTAACTTTATGAAAGTTTAACATTTCTCCTGTCAATCTTTCAATTACTTCTGCTTCTTTCTCCAGGTTTACTGAATAGCTTAGTGTATGAGTGAATAGTTTATAAAGTTATTGTATGGCATAAACTATATTATAGATCTACATACAGGGCCTCCTGCTATTCTAAGGAAAAGTACAGCACGGTGCTGGGTAAACACAGAAACAACTTTATTAATACAGCATTATTATATTTAATATCACCGTAACACCAACTTCATTTATAATTTTGTACTGATGCAGACTTCTGGATGTTAGTTCATACTCTATGTGACTGACCATCTCCTTGACTTCATGGCCCTAACCTAATAATGAACTACAGGTACTTGTAATTCCAGAACAGTCCGCTGTTTGTTTCCCTAGCTCCATGCCTTTCCACACAGTTCTCTGAACCTGAATTGTCCTTCTCCAGCTGCCACTCCCCTTCCTACAGAGCTGTCATTTGCAAAGGTCTGTGACTAGTACCCTGCCTTCTTACACCTGTACTTATACATAATTCTACTTTTGCACTTAATTGCTGTGATAATTATTTGTAGACCTGTCTCTCCTACTAACCGTGAGTTCTTTGATAGCAAACACTCTTCCAGAGTTTAGCACTAACAAATAGCTTACACTTAAATTCTTAATAAGCCAAAGCAATGAGTGCTTACTACTTGGCCAGATACTGTTCAAAGTACTATGCCATATTAACTCATTTATTTCTTATGCAACCTCATAAAGTTGGTATTATTAAGCCCATTTTGAAGATGAAGAAACATGCACAGAAAGGCGAGTACCTTTCATATTTAAAGTATTATACAATCAGAATAAAATATATATACACACTCTCAGCTTCCAATCTTGACCAAGAAACATTATAGAGTTCCATTCTAACCTACTCGGAGTCAAACTGCCACATAAACTCAGTCATCTGTAACTGAAAATCATCTCTACCATGCCTTCCTAACACACGACGATTCTAACTAGTCTGCTCTTCATCAGTATTAAGAAATTTATCCTAGTCTAGAAGTTCAGAATCTCTCATCTTCCTGGTCCCAGATTAGCAAATCTAAACCCTATTCATTCTTTCTTAATCTATTTGTCCACTCCCTTCTATTTCATCTACCACAAATGATGTGCGAAAGCTGGAAGCAAGTAACACTATCTTTAATGTTTTCAACAGACTCATTTTCGGGATACAGACTATATAGCATAGTCAGACTGCTCGGGTTCGAATTCTCCCCACCGGGCTCTAGCTGTGTCACCCACGCGGTAAATTAATCTTGTGGACCCTGTTTTCCTCCTCTGTAAAATGAGGCTCCTGAACTACCTGCCTCACAACGAGTCCTTGTTGAGGATTCAAAGCGCTTTGAACAATGCCTGTCAGATAAAAAGCTTCAACAAGTGTTAACAGCACACTCCACTCCTCAAACGCAGAGCCGCTCACCACTGACAGAATAAAAGCTAAATACTTAAGCTTGACATTCAAAGATCTTCAGAATGATTCCATTCTACCTCCCGAGGCATACTTTCCACTATTTTGCTACCAATTCTCAACTCTTGCCCAAATGACCTGCAATGGCTCAAGAGGACCGTTCTGCCCTCTTTTCAAAATTTCGGTACTTTTCTACCTGCCCTTCAGGTTGCAACTCAAATCTCACCTTCTCTCCAATCTCCCCCACCCACCCAAACCTTGGGTAACGTTCCCCTCCCCCGAATTCCCGCAGCACTGGCCGTTCAACGGCTCGTCTCGCATTCGCTCCACTTTGCAATGTAAATTATATTCCTTTGGCTCCCGCGGTAGCGTTGAAGTCTAAGGTGGGGGTGTGTCCCTTTGTGTACTAGACCCGCCTGCGGTGCCTAGAATGTGCACGAGTAGGCAATTTGCTGCTCCAACAAAAAAGTTACTCGCTGACCGAAAAACCCGCCCGAAAGGGAACAAGGCAAAGCAGTTTACAAACTGGGCAGGTGCCAAACTGTTCGGGCGCGGAGAGGGCGGAGTGGGGGTGGTCCCGAAGGTTTCCTTTGGAGGGGGGAGGCGGGGGCCGGGTCTTAGCTAAGGAGCGCGCGGCTCCGGGAGCTTCCCCTCGGGCAGCGCGGGGGGTGGGGGGGTGATGGGGAGGCGCGCGAGCGCGGGGCGCGGAGACGCAGAGAGTCCCCCCGCCCCCTCACCTTCTCCTCCTCTTCCTCCTCCTCCTCCTCCTCCCCGGCGGAGCTGTAGGCCTCACAGTGGTGACGCGGGGTCATCCGGGGGCCCGTTACCACCCCATTTTCCTCAGCGCGCGGCGGCGGGGCGCGCGGGACAAGGACAGGACCGACTGAGGAGGGAGAAGAGGGGGAACCGGGCCGGGGGGGGGGCGCGGGCGCTGGCGATCGAGCGGGACGCACGGCTGCGGCCGGTGGGTCAGCGAATTAGTTCCATGATTCTCCCGGACCTGAGGCTGCCGCGGCCACCGCCGGTCCCACTCCTCCAACCGCCGCCGCTAGTGCCCGGGTGGGGAGGGGGTTCCCTCTCGCCATAGGGCGGCGGGGGCCGGGGAGAGGCGGGGGGTGAGACCGGCTCTGCCCCTGCCCGGGGGAAGCGTCTCCGAGGGGAAATGGTGAAAAGGGGGGAAGGGGGGGAAAAAAGGAAAAAAAAGAAGGGGAAAAGGGGGAAAATAAGAAAAAGCGAGACAGAGGCGCTGCCGCGTCCGCTCGCGGGGAAGGCTGGGGAGGGAGGGGAGGAAAAGAAGAAGTGCCGGCTTCCTCGGCTCCGCCCTCGCGGACCGATTCCTAGACTCGCTTACTCTCTGTAAACAACGCTGAACTGGCCTTTCTCCCTCCCCTTTTTTTCCTTTCCGTGGCCTTCACCGTCAACGAACGTCCAGAGGAGACCGGCAAAAAGCTGGGCTGTTGGAGACGGGCGGGAGAAGTCTTTAGTACTGGGGTGGAAGAAGGGAAGCTATTTCCTACAGGTAAATGAAAGTCAAAGGTGTGCGGACTCCTTTTCCTAGGAGAGGCGGAAGAGCATACCATCAGTTTACGGTGACGTAAGCTCCCTGCGAGCTGGCAGAGGCGTGCGGCGGCTGGAGAGTGCGCTGCGCATGCGCCCTGGGGAAGAAAGAAGCGGCTGAAAGCTCCGCTTGGGGGTGGGGTTCTGTCTGGATGCTCTTTTGGTCCACCGCAAAGCTACCTGATGTTTTCCAACCTGATAAGTGTCTAGGACTTATAAGAAGGATTTATGGGGAAGGGGCTGGTGTTCTGTTGTGTAAAGATTTTGCATTCTTTGTTGACCGCGCAAAAAATTACCTATTGTATAAGGAGAATTGAGGTTTTTTCCGGTGGCACACAGTGGATGGAGGTAGACTGTCAAGCGCTTTAGAAATCTGGCAGTTTGGAGGATCATATCCTTAAGCACCGTCTTGGGTGTTAAAGGCCTTTTAAAACGGTAAATTATACTATTGATGGCGGGGAACCTGCTTGGTGATGCGCCAAGGGAATTCTATTCACTGAACCGACACTTCTGAGTATTTGAGTAGGTTTTATTACCAGGTGTTTAATGAGTGTGTGGTGACGTATAAATGTGTTTTATTTGAGGTTCTTTTACTCACCTATGGTAATTTTTGGCTCATCTTTTAATTGTTTTAATTAGAGAAAGAATATGTGGAATTACAGAAAGTTTTGAAAGAGGAAAGGGGAAAAAAATCTCAAACTCACCCATTTACAGGAGTGCTCTCCTTTGTGTTTTCCATTTCTGTTTTTTTATATGGCTATTTTACCAGTCATTGAAAAAATTTGTATTGAGCTTATTCAGTGGGCCAGACTCAGTGGTAAGCTCTAGCAAACTGGGAGTAACCAAGACAGAAATAGCTCCTGCCTTCATGGAGTGTACAATCCAAACAGGATAAATATTAAGCTAATTATCACTATCTAAAATTACCCGGTACGTATTTACCCAAAGAATATGAAACACTAATTTGAAGGGATATATGCACCCATAAGTTTATTGCAGCATCATTTACAATAGCCAAACTATGGAAGCAGTGCAGGTATCCATCGATAGATGAATTGATAATGAAGGATGAAATCTTGCCATTTGCAACAAAGCTGAATCTAGAGAGTATAATGCTAAGTGAAATAAGCTGATCAGAGAAAGACAAATATATTATTTCACTCATTGTGGAATTTAAGACACAAAATAGCTAATGAAGGAAAAGAGAGAGAGACAAACCAAAAAAATCAGACTCCACTGTAGAGAACAGATGGTTACCAGAAAGGAGATAGGTGGGGTGATGGGTGAAATAGATGAAGGGAGTGAATTGTACACTTAACTGATGAGCACTGAGTAATATATGGAATTGTTGAATCACTATATTGTACACCAGAAACTAATATAACACTGCATGTTAACTACACTGGAATAAAATGAAATAAAAAATAAAATTACCCAGTACATTGATTTGTATATGTGCACATGAGTTCCCTCCCTAGGGGGGTAAACATAAGGGGGAATGAACCATGAGAGACTATGGACTCTGGGAAACAAACTGAGGGCTCCCGGGGGGGGGGGGGGGGGGGGATGGGATAGGCTGGTGATGGGTATTAAGGAGGGCATGTATTGCGTGGTGCACTGGGTGTTATACGCAAGTAATGAATCATGGAACTTTACTTCAAAAACTAGGGATGTACTGTATGGTGACTAACATAATATAATAAAAAATATTATTATTAAAAAAATGAGTTCCCTCCCTAGAATATAAGGTCTAAGATGGCAGGGATCTTGTATGTTTTGTTTCACTCTGTATCCCTGCATGTAATAACCTCTCAGTATTTGATTACTAACTGAATAAACAATTACCAGTATCAAAAGTACTAAGATGGAAAATTGCAGACTACTGTGGAAATACTTAACCTTAGACTAGGTATGGACATCAGAGAAGGTTTCTCTGAGGAAGTGACATTTAAGATGAGACTTGAAACCACTGGGCAAAGAAGTAGAGGAAAAAATGATACAGGCAGGGGAAGCAACATGTACAAAGGTTCTGAAGCTGAGAGGTTGTAAAAAATCTTTGAAAGGTAATGTATATATAGCTGGTCCTGAAAATTGGGGGAGAGAATTGTGGTCCTCAGGTCCATAGGACAGAGCAGGGGATGGGAAGCCCGGGAAGGATTTTAAGTGGATTTTATCCTTTTTTCACTTCATGTAGCATTTTTCCATATTATCATGTGGTTTTCCTTCTACATGGCCAACATTTTTCTGCAGAGTACTTTTGAGACTGTAGCATTTCTGCATAATACCTTTGGGAGTGCAGCATAATTACATTGTTGGACCATGATTTTCCCTCCTGTAAGAATCATATAAATTCTACCTTTAGGTAGGTAGCCAAGAAAAATGAGAGCATGTCCAAGCGAAAACTTGTCCATGTAGGGCACCTGGCTGGCTCAGTCGATAGAGCATGCAACTCTTGATCTCAAGGTTGTAAGTTTAAGCTCCATGTTGGGTGTAGAGATTACTTAAAAAAGAAAAATTTTTTAAATTAAAAAAAAAAAAAAACTTGTCCATGAATGTTCATAATAGCATTATTCTTACAAGCCAACAGGTGAAACAACACAAATGTCCACCAACTGATGAACAGATAATTGTGGTATGTCTAAACAACGGAATATTTGGCCATAGAAAAGAGGTATTGATATATGGTGTAACATGGATGATCCTCAAAAACATATATAGTCTTTTGTGACTGGTCTCTTTCACTTAGTGTAATGACTCCATTTATATGAAATGTCCAGAATAGGCAAATCCACAGAGACAGAAAGGATTAGTGGTTGCTTAGCCCTGGGTGCAGAGATGGAATTAGGGGTTGATAGCCAAAGGATGTTGGGTTTCTTTTTAAGGCAAATGTTCTAAAATTGATTGTGGTGATGATTGCACAACTCTGAATATACTAAAAACCATTGAATTGTACACTTAATTAGATTGAATGAAATGTGAATTATATATCAATAATGCTATTATTGAAAAAATGAAGGAAAGAAAAAGAATCCAGTTGATTGTCATTCATAACCTTTTTTGGATTATTCCTGGGTCCAATGGTATTTACAGTTTTATGGATTTTGTTAAATACCAATTTGCCAAGTTGTTTGGCAGAGGAGTTAAACCAATTAAAATGTAACTGGGAACATTTAAGAGCTTCTATTTCATTATATATATACTTAACCTTTTTGAAGTTTAGGTTTATTAAAACTATCTTACTGTCTGTGAGAGTGCCAGGGACAATTTAGCCTACAGTACTATAAATGTAATTTCAAGTAATTAATAGGTGGTAAGGAACAAGTTCTAGTTGTCCTAACAAAAACTATCGGCATTCTTCTACACTATTCACTCATAAGAACTTACTTTTCATCAATGTCTCTTTTTTTCTTAATAACTGTGACATTGCTTTTACGATGGTTGTAAGAAAAAATGGAAAGCCTTTGAAATTCCCTGAGAAAATAAATAAGGCATATGAAGAAAATGTGTTAATATCCATGTATCGGTAAGAAATTCATATTTTTTTTCATTTTTTTTTTCAATCTTTTTAGAAATGTTTCCCTTTTGTCCTAATAGTAAAATAAATAAATAAATCTCTTTCTACACGGCGCTCGCAAATAATAACAACTAAAATGTATGGATTACTTACAATATACCAGGCATTGCACTTTTAGTGCATTCTCTCATTTTTATCCCCACAGCACTCCTCTGTTGTAGGGGTTTTTTTTGTTGTCCCCATTTTACAGAAGATGAAGAGGTCAAGTAAATCTGCAAGGTTGGTCACACAGCTTGGAGAAGTGCAGTCAGGGTGCAAACCTAGCTTGTCTGACTCCAGAGTCTGCTGTGCTTTCAATTACTACCCTTTCCTGCCTCACCCTGTGGGTGTTTCTGGCTTGCATTAAATCTTTGAATAAAAATACCCTCTGGTTATTTTCGTCTTGCCTTTAATCTTAGAACACATTTTTTTTTTAAGTTTTTAGTTAACAGTTTATATTTGTGTTTCTAGAGAGTTGATTTTTGCTTAAAAAGGGGTTATTTTGTTAGACTTGTTTTATTTCATGACTGGAATATTGAATCTTGAAATAAACATGGCTTGCTTCAAAGGCAGAGTGGTAGAGTAAGGAAACACCTGAGAAACAGTGTTACTGTCATAAGAAAGGATCTGCTCTGAAATGCAAAATGGTGTCAAGTGAGACCCCCTTGGAAAGTCCAGGACAACTAAAGGGAATCAAGTTGAGCACAAAGTGGTTTGCCATTCTTATTCTTTCAAGAAAAATAATTAGAAGTGCACTGCATACATTTTTATGAGTATAGAGGACAAGGCTATTAAATCTTTAATGAGGAAATTTCTGGTCTCCTTTGTCTTAAATGAAACTTGTAGGCTAATGTTCCCAGCAGACAATTTATGAAGGTACTGTCTTGGAGGAGAAATACAGAGCCCTACAGGAACAAAGGAAATGATTTGTTGTCACTATAATCACTTATCTTTAGCATCTGCTTGCACTTAAGGATCCTTTTTACAGCTTCCAAAATATGTTTTCATTAATCCCTAGAGTGACAGAATATAAGAGGAGTAAACCTCCCAAACAGACATCAAGAGGAAAAGATTCCCCATTCATCAAATAGTAGAAAGACCTCCTACTTACTATTAGGTGGGGAGAAAGTGCTCAGGCAAAACAAGTCAAAAATTCTAAAATAGGAAACCACAAGCTGCTTTCCAGACTTTACCCTGAATGTAAGCTGACTTTAGGTTTCTCATATTTAGGTGCTTATTTAGAAAGCCCTCACCTGAAAGAATCATTGGTTGCATGCTTCATTAAGAGGGCCCTCTGAAGTCAAATAGCAGCCACCTATTTGAAATTTGTAAACCAAAAGGTCTTCAATAGAAACATTTTATTCTTTTGTTGTTGGTTGGAAGAAAAATACACCATTTAAATAACACTACTTTACTCTTTCACAAACTGTTTTGAATTCCTGAACCACCAAATTTAGTAAATTCAGAAAAAAATTATTTAAAAAAATCTTTGAGATTTTATTTATTTGAGAGAGAAAGAGCTTGAGAGTAAGAGAGCACAAGCGGGGGGGGACAGAGGGAAAAGTAGAAGCAGGCTCCCTGCTGAGCAGGGTCATGACCCGAGCCAAAGGAAACACCCAACGGACTGAGCCACCCAGGCGCTCTAAATATATAATCAAACTACCAATACACTTTGTTTCTTCTCAAACATTTATGGGGGGGTGTATGGAGGGAAAGGTAAACATCTTCCAAAGTGTATTTTTAGTCTCATCCCAACATGTTTACTGCAATATTTATTACTTCTGAGTAAAGGAAAAGAACTGTTTGGGGAATCAATTTAAATTATCCACAATCAGGGTTTCCAAGACTTCTTTCTCACATGACTAAGATACTTTTATTACCAGACAGTGATTTAGTAAATACTGAGTCCCAGCTGCGTCCTGGGCTCGGCACCGTTAAGAGATTGGAAGGTGAGTTATATATAGTCCTGTTTGTAAGACATTCATTCATTCATTCATTCTGTAATTCAGCAACATTTACTAGCTGTTTGCCAGTGAGCAAGTTAATCAGCTTTTCTATAACTTGACCTCAGTTTCATCATCTGTAAAATGAGGGTGATAAAATATCTCCTAGGTTTTTGTGAGAATTAAATGAGACAATATTTGCAAAAGACTTTGAACAACGTATGACACAGGAAACACTAATTGTTAGCCTAACTTTAGAGTCCTTTATGTGCCAGGCTTAAGTTTGATTTTTTTTTTTTCCCACTTAATACAGTTAAAGACGGCCCGCCCTCAAGCAGCTCTCAGCCTTGCAGGGGAGACACACATGTTAATGAACATTATTAATATAACATGAGAAGTTTTATAATAGCTACATGCAGAATGTGATGGGGAAACAGAAAGGGGAAAGCATGTTGGTTAGAGGGTGCTTCTATAGACTTGCATGGGCCATTCATTATTTGCTGTGTGTCAAATTTACAAAATTAGTTGTGCAAAACAAGTATTTGGTGTCTCACACAGTTTCTGAGGCTCAGGAACCAGGAGTATCCTAGCTGGGTAGTTCTGATTCAGGGTCTCTAATGAGGCTACAATGAAGTCCTTGGCTGGAGCTGAAGTCATGAAGAATGTGCTTCTAAGTTCAGTAAAGTGGCTGTAGGCAGGAGGCTTCATTAAGTTCTTGCCACTGGGCCTCTCCAAAGGGCTGCTCATGAAAGGGCAGCCGGCTCCCCCATAACAAGTGATGGGAGAGACAGAGACAAACAGAAACAGAGAGACAGAATGCCAAGGCTGCAGCCATTTTATGACCTAATCTGGGAAATGATGTATTATCACTTCTGCCATATTCTACTTGCTAGAAGCAACTCACCAGGTCCAAGCTATACTGAAGGAGAGGCGGATTACACTTGAAGGGCATTGTATCAAAGAATTTATGGACATCTTTTTAAAACCACCACAGGTATGAAAGGAAAAGGTTTAGCTAAGTAGGTGGGAACAAACTTATGACAAGCAATGAAATTGCAGAAACAAAAGAACAGAGAATCGAGGGGAAGTTGTTATTCCCATTTTAAAGATGAGGAAACAGACTTAGGTAAAGTAGCTTTCCCGACCTGTGTTAAATGGTTAGTAAATGGCAGAGCCAGGATCCGAACCTGTATTTCTGGTTATAGAATCCAGAGCTGATCACTACCTATATTAGGCAAGATTCTTCAGAGAAACAGAACCAAAGGATGCATCTGTGTCTATATCTACATCTTTATCTGTATGGAGAGAGAGAAAGGGTATTTATTTATTCTAAGGAGTTAGCTCACGTAATCATGGAGGCTTGGTAAGTCCAAGATCTGCAGAGTAGGCTGGCGGACTAGAGACGCAGGGAAGAATTGCAGTTCAAGTCCAAAGGCAGTCTGCTGACAGAATTCCTTCTTGCTCAGGAGAGGTTAGACTTTGTTCGATTAAGGCCTTCAACTGATTAGATGAGGCCCATGCACATTGTAGAGGGTAATCTGCTTTACTCGAAGTCCAATTTAAATCTTATATCTCATCCAAAAAAACACCTTCACAGAAACATCTAAAATAATTGTTGACCAAATATCTGGACACTACAGCCCGGCCAAGGTGACAGATAAAATCAATCATCATACTATCCCATACGATAGAGATAATTTGGGATTCAGATTGCAAAGGGCCCCAAATGCCATACTAAGCAGTTGGTTGAATTTACAATTAACCAGTAGCTCTCTCATGGCTCTGTCATGTCTAACCAGACATGACCCTGAACATGTATTAGTGGAGTATTCCCATAGAATATTATAGTTCTCTTAGAGAATGTATATTGGAATATTTGTCTATCAGGCTTCATCTTCAGTATGTTTTGACGAATGAAAAATTTGGTTTTATTGACATTATACTTTTTCCTTTCAATATTTCCCTTTCCAGTCCGCATAGTTTTAGTAATTAGCCTTTCACATATTTCAAAATTTTTACTCATTGCAGGAATATTTTTCTCTTTTATTTATTCTCCCCATTTGGACTTTTTTCTCTTAACTTTTTCTTTTGTTTTTGTGCCTTATTTCAAGGATTCTTTTTAGCCATGCCTCCTACCAGAGTGAAATGTGAAATTAGGAAGGAAGACAAAAATGTAGGTGGGAAAAAAAGAACCCAGTTTGTATACCAGCTGGACTTGGTAGTTCTAAAAGTATAAATATTGTTGAAGCATCATTTCTTTGCAGAGGGTGCATAAAGCTAAAGAGCTGTTTTATCCTTGCTGCTGGAGAGATTTCTCTTTGTAGCTAACAGAGAGCAGGGAACTCTTTACATTTTTCTTTTAGCCTCAGAATTTAAAGTCATGATGGTCCCAGCCTGTTCTTTTGGCCCACTCCATTCTGGGTCCTCATCGAGGACAAGACACGTATGGGGTGGGCGGGGAGTCTTGTGAAGACACTCGAGCGTGATCTGAATTATAGGTCTATGGTTACATCCTGCCAGAGCAGGAGAGAACAGGAAGCAAAGTCAAGAAAAGCAGCAGAATAAAAGACACAAGAAGCTAGAAGGGAAGCAGAGCTGGACTTGCACAATAAATGGGGGCAGAGACCTTGTGGTAAAGCATAAAAGAAGGCAAGAGAGTTTGGGAGTTAGTTCCATGGATATAGCCCACTTTTCACTTTCCCTCTTGAACACAGTGTTATATAATTTACAAGCTTCAGAGCACCCATGGGTGGATAACACCGCTAGGTGGTTTGGTGAATTCCATTAAATGAGCAGATTTTGTGGGTGAGTGAAGAAGACATCAGCATCATTTGAAGGAGATGCTAGTTTCCTAAAAAAGAAACATTTAATGCATCAGTGCTGCTCTGTGTTCCTTTCTTTCCCCCACCGTCCCCTTGTTGCTACCGATCACCCTACAAGCCCAACCAAGTGTGATTTCCATCTTTAGTGCTATAGGAAAAGGGCTTCCTTAATAGCATGAAGAAACAAAGGTTTTACCCAAATCAGTTTCTTTTGTTTTTGAACATATCAACACAAATATTATGTCAGTGAATAAAGGAGATTTTCATAGTTTATCTTTCTGTCTTTAATGAAATTAAATCTAAACCAACTTGGAAAAATAGTTTTCCTATTTTACCTTGAAAGATTGCCACTGGAGGTATTCCACAAATTCTCTAAGTAATCCATCCACAGGCATATTCTCCACCTTTTAATTGTGTTCCTTTGCATATTTCAGGAAGCTATTCTTAATATGTTACTCATTTGAACCGTGTGATAGCAGAAATTAAGACCCCAAACTCTAACAAAAATACTATTTGGATCAACCCATGTAGAAAATGATCAGCTAATTTTGACTTAAATCTTATTTATATTTATAACCACTTGCATTTTAAAGCAAAAAAAAAAAAAAAAAGTACCCCAAATTCACTACTCTACAAGATAATTTCCATTCCTGAATCCATAATGTCTTCTGAATGCTTGAGGATAAGGTTGGGTAAGGATGAAAAATAATGCCGCAGAAATATGGTGAGAGGAAACAACCTTTGTGTGAAAGAAACCAGTATTCTATGGGACCTTCCCTTCCTCCTACAATATCAGATATTCTCTGTCATGCCTCTCAGAGAGGGCCACTGATCAATTTTTATAGGCCCATTGAAACTTGGCCTCCTAACCACTATCAGGAATTTACAACATACATATAAATAGATAATGAATATTAAAAGACTGATTTGAATGCCAACTCAGGGTTTTTTTTCACCCAGAGAATTGTTGAATAGAACAGACTTCCTTTGACAGCTACTCCCACATACGTTATAATATATGCACCATATTCCTTACTGTAGAAAGTTACCGTTAAGGCCACAGAAGCTAGATCTTGCCTATATGAAAAAAACAAGGCTATATATGTTACTAATGATACTGCTTTGATGTTTATACATAGTATCTTGCAATTTGCCTTTGCCTTTAATATATATTTGTACTTTAGTTTCTAAAACTATTCAAAAGCCAAGTAGTTATTCGCTAAATTCTCATTAGTCACTGAATCCAATTTATAAAACTTTTACTGTCAAGTAGTAGCTGTTGACTTTTGTAAGTTTGATACACATTAAACAAAGGAACCAAGACAAAATATAATTTCTATGCTAACAAAGCCAGGATCCTTTATCATAATATTAAAATTACCCCTAATGTTAGGAGTTAAATTAGAGTAAAAGCCAACATTAGAAAAGATTTTCAGAAGGTTTTTTTGAGTAGAGGGCTTTTTTTTTTTTTTTTCTTTTTTTGGTATTAAGAGTCAACCATTTTACATTAAAAAATTCATTAAAGTTTGTTGCAATCAAGACATAGTCTCATCTTCCACAGCAGCTTGAGGAGGTCTAACCCAAGGGGTAGATATCATACAACAGCAGTTTCTGGCTCTGAGCATCCCCTGTGTAAATGCTGGTACCCCAATCCTCCTAGCCCTCAAACTCTCTCCTTTTCCTTGGCAGGTCCTAGAAGAGTAAACTTGATCTGCTTGACAGCTGTTGAAAGAATTTCATCTCTGTTCTCTGCCTGATTGCCTGGGCACAGCTGCCCTGCTGGCACTCTTCAGATGGGTAATGACCTTGGTCTGACACCTAGGGGTCATTGCTTCACAGTTTGTGCTTAACCAACCATCACCGTCCTCATTGCTGATATTGGATTAGGTCCCTTGTAGTCACTGTCTATGTTATTCTAGGTGGTGAGGGAGTGGAGTGAACTGGGGGACTCTCTGTCTCGGCTGGTGTTATAATCCTTTCAGTGAATTTCTAAATGGGGTGGTCTTGCTTTCCATTTTTATAACGCTCACAGTATCAAATTTTACGTTGACACATTTCTCTATGGTTCTTGGCTCTTGTGCTCTGTCTCTGTCATCAACTTCCGTGGCAGTGGCTCAGGTAACATTTAAAGTGATACTACTTGACTACTGAAGTGTCTGGACACTTTGACTCCCAAATATTCAGAGTGAGTTCCCTGCCTACTTTAGGTCATCCCCAAAGAAATTAGGGGGCAGCCTGTCTCGCCGGATCCCATTCTAGGGAGACTACTGTGAGTTCCGAAGTATTCTCTCTCTCTCCCTCTCCCTGTCTCTGACCCTCTCTCCATCTGTTTCTCAAGATCCAGAAGAGCCTCTGGTGGCCTACTTTTTGAAGTGCCTAAGTAAGGAAAGTCCCCATGTTAAATGTAACTTTCACTTTTTAAGAGAAAAATTCACTTTCTGTCAACAAAGGAGTGGAAACATAAAATTCTATTTATAATAGACTTATAATTACTCATTCATAGAATGTTAATATAAATAATAATATGACTTTTTATTTAATATTATGGTTACTTCAGAAAGAGATAAGGAGAAAGCATTGCACCTGAAGATTATATTTAAAATCAGTCTTTACTATTCAGTTTTCTAAGTTTTATTTTTCTTATCAGAAACCGTTTTGTATTTAGTTAGACAACCATCTCAGTTCTTCAGAGTTAACTGGGTTTTTATAAACTGTTACTCACGATCATTCAATAGTGTTTTGTTTTGTTTTGTTTGTCAAGCCTCTTTTCTGAGCAGGCCCCTCAGAGAAGCTGCTGGGAAGACTTATTTCCTGGGATGAAATATCCTGGCCAGAGCGACACACTCCATGTTGTATTTGCCATGAAGTTGATGAAATTATGCCTTTTCAGGAGAGGGCCCCACTTCTCCTTCTTTCAAGAGTAGGCACTTTCTTTTCGTTTTTTCTTTAAAGATTTTATTTATTTGAGAGAGAGAGAGGGAGCAAGAAAGAGGGTGGGAAGTTCAGAGGGAGAGGGAGAAGCAGGTTTTCCACTGAGCAGGGAGCCCCACATGGGGCTCGATCCCAGGACCCCAGATCATGACCTTAGCAGAAGGCAGATGCTTAACCAGCTGAGCCACCCAGGCACCCCAAGTGCAATAAACTCTTGAAGGCATATTGAAACACAACCTGGTACGTTGTGTGGTACAGGCTGATGCTGATGTCAGTTGATTTGGCAAGCCACATTTACTAGTAAAAGCTGTGGTTATATGGCACCCTATCTGACTCAATAAACAGATATCCACATGTTTATTGAGCATCAACTATGTACAAGACCTTGGGCTGAGTTAAAATAATAAACCGAGCATAAGCTGACCACGAAAGCAGGAGAAAATGGTACAAACACAAGTGTGCTTACTGGGAAATATGCAGTGATCATAATTTTAAGGGAAAACTGGGAACAGCTACGCAAATATTTTGTGGAACTTTTCTATGTGTTCTTAGGAAATACTTAAGAGTTTCCACTTTCCTTGGGGCACCTGGGTGGCGCAGTCGTTAAAGCATCTGCCTTCGGCTCAGGGCGTGATCCTGGCGATCCGGGATCGAGTCCCACATCAGGCTCTTCCGCTGTGAGCCTGCTTCTTCCTCTCCCACTCCCCCTGCTGTGTTCCCTCTCTCGCTGGCTGTCTCTCTGTCACATAAATAAAATCTTTAAAAAAAAAAAAAAAAAAAGAGTTTCCACTTTCCTAAGTATTCTTTTATTCTAAGATCCTGGTAAAATCTTAGTGGCTTGATCTCCTCTCCCGGGGCTGTTTATTACCCCTGCTGTAGGTTTACTGTTCAGTGGTACAAACACCATCTCTCCAAACATGTTCTGTGCTCTTCCCTTAGATTTATGTCAGGTTCCAGTATATGGGGAGAGAATCATCTGAAGGGTCTGCACGATGATGGCCTTATTTAGGATAGTGCCTGTGTTGTTGAAACAAAAGACGGAAAAATATAGATATCAAAGTGGTGGGTCTATAATATGGAGAGCCCAGTTCTGTCCATCTTGTTGCTTTTCCATCCTTAGGGAGTTGGCTTCATTTTTGTGCCTGAAAACAGCTCCCACCACATCCCGATTCCAGCTCACTTGAAGGAGTAAGAGTGAAGGAAGCACCTGCCGCAGAAGTTGCATTTATCCTTTGGCTTACATTCCATGTACTCTGCAGTCGTTAGCTGTATTTGGGTCTAGCTTAACCCAGCAGTAGTATGGAAGACGAAGGATATTGAGAGGACAGTTAGCAAACTCTGCCACATCCTAAAATGATCTGGATCTCTTAAAAACCTGTCTTTAAAAACCAACAAGTGCTCTAGCTGATACATCACTTCCATCCTAGTTCCCTTGAGACTCTTACTAGTATTTAGAGTATGGGGGTGGAGGTAGTAAGAAAACAGTAAAGAAGAACTTAGGTCCGATCTCAGCCCACCAGCAGCAGTATACCTATGCTGACCGTCACTGCAAAAAAGTGTCACCTCTCCACTGAGTGTAACAAAGAGCCAGATTCGATTATGGCTCTGATCACCGCACTTTGAACATGTACTAACACTATAATATGCTAAAGATATAACTAATACAAGTAAGATTATGAAGCTGAACGTAACCCTTTCCTATGTAGCTAAAATCTCCACTTTCCAGTGCCCTTCACTTTACTTTTTTTTTTTTTTAAGATTTTATTTATTTATTTGACAGAGAGAGAGAGCCAGCGAGAGAGGGAACACAGCAGGGGGAGCAGGAGAGGAAGAAGCAGGCTCCTAGTGGAGAAGCCTGATGTGGGGCTCGATCCTAGAACTCTGGGATCACGCCCTGAGCTGAAGGCAGACGCTTAACGACTGCGCCCCCTAGGCGCCCCTTCACTTTACTTTAAGGAGTCTTGCTGTTTGGCATCCTCATCACTCTAGCTTCCCGCCCTGTTGATCTGCTTCTGCTGGTCTCCTGCTTCCTCGATGCCCATCAGGCTGAGCTTCAACACTCGACGTGTATCCTACAGGAAGCCCTGCAGTCTTTAGCACGTTCCACAGGACGTGCGCTTCCTTCCTTAACTACTCTGAAAACTGTGGCTGATAAGTCCACATTGTCTTGATCAGGGATCTCTGCTGATGGGAACAGAAACCCCCTCCACTCAACCCTATCAGTGTGGGTGGGAAGGTTGTTTATTGAAGGGATTCAGGGATATCAGGGAATCTAATTTCAGAAGGTAGAGTCCTATTTCACAGGAAGTACATAGCCATCCACAAACTAGTTTTCTGGTGTCACCTGATCTCTCATCTCTGCTCCTCTGGGTATGTCCGTTTGTTCCATCTCCTCTACCCCTCCATTTCTGATCTTTCTAAGGCTTTTGAGATTTGCTCCCCTACATTTCTTATCTGAGACTTTGATTTGCCATGGTATCATGTTTGCCCCAATCCTCCCATGGCCAAGAGCTCCTCTGCACATTTTGAATAGCCTCAGTCTCTGTGCTTTGGTTCAGCTTCTGAAATGAGAACATCTAATTGGCTTAGGCTGAATCTGACGTCTACCTCTGGTTCAATCAGCTGTAGCCAGGAAAGCAGAGTCAACCTGAGACAAGTATGACCAAAGGCTAGAAGGTAGATTCTCTTAGAATATGCTGTGAGTCAGAAGATGACTGATATATTGAATACAGACATAATCTTTTAAATATTTTTAACCCCAGTCCAAATTGGGCTGAGCAGAGTTAGTCCTGGAATAGTGTTAAACCTCTGGTTAGTTACAAAATACCATCTGACCAAAGACCATAACTGGTACCAGGGGTGATCCCCCAAAGGCACTATAGATCAGCTACCCCAACCCCGGATAACATGCTGCCCCTTGCCTTCATCCATTTACGCTCAAGAATTGGCAGCTTCAGTCTCTTCCACAGTGATCTCAAAGGAAATGTGGTGCATTTAAACACCAGGATTCTTTCTTACTTTGGATAGGACTTATTCATATCTCCTTTTGAAATCTTTCATGATTTCCATCATGTTCCTATGAATTACATGATCTGTGGGTATCATTTAGAAACACAAAAGTATACATTATGAATTTACCTACAGCAGGAGTACATTGAGGTTTCTGTGGGTATTGAAACTTATACAGTTTTAGAGACATTTTTAAAGAAAAAAGAATATAAAATTATCAAGACAAAATTAGGCATGAAATCGATCCTCTATTTCAAATGAAATAGGAAACACCAGAGATATCTTTTTAACAAATGGTTCTTAAATTTCACTGGGAATAAAAATAACACGGCAATCTTATTAAAATACAGATTTCTAGACAAGGATGCCCACTCTCGTATCTTTTATTCAACATGGTACTGGAATTCTTAGCCAGAGCAATTAGGCAAGGAAAAAAAAGAAGGCATCCAAATCTGAAAGAAGTAAAATGATCTCTGTTTGTAGATGATATGATACTACATATAGAAAACCCTAAAGACTCCACTGTAGGGGCGCCTGGGTGGCACAGCGGTTAAGCGTCTGCCTTCGGCTCAGGGCGTGATCCCGGCGTTCTGGGATGGAGCCCCACATCAGGCTCCTCCGCTATGAGCCTGCTTCTTCCTCTCCCACTCCCCCTGCTTGTGTTCCCTCTCTCGCTGGCTGTCTCTATCTCTGTCAAATAAATAAAATGTTAAAAAAAAAAAGACTCCACTGTAAAAACTGTTAGAACTAGTAAACAAATTCAGTAAAGTTGCAGGATACAAAATCAATATACAAAAGGCAGTTGCATTTTTATATACTAACAATGAACTATTGGAAAGAGAAATTAAGAAAACAATTGCATTTATAATAGCATCAAAAAAATAAAATACTTAGGAATAAATTTAGTCAAAGAATGAAAGATCTATACACTGAAAACTATAAAACATTGATGAAGAAATTGAAGAATACACAAATAAATGGAAAAATATTTCATTTATGGATTAGAAGAATTAATATTGTTAAAATGTCCATACTACCCAAAGCAATCTACAGATTCAGTGCAATCTCTGTCAAAATTCCAGTGGCATCTCCACGAAAATAGAACAAACAATGCTAAAAATTCGTATAGAATCACAAAAAAACCCAAATAGCCATAGAAATCTTGAGAAAGAAAAATAAAGCTGGAAGCGTCAAACTTCCTGATTTCAAGTGAACAAAACAGTACAGTACAAACAAAACAGACACAGAGATCAGTGAAACAGAATAGAGAGCCCAGAAATAAACCCACACATATAGGATTAATTTCTGACAAAGCTGCCAGGAATATACAATGAGTAAAGGATAGTCTCTTCAATAGACAGCCACATGCAAAAGAATGAAACTGGACTCTTATCTTACATCATACACAAAAATCAACTCAAAATGGTTTAAAGATTTGAACATAAGACCTGAAACTATAAAACTCCTAGAAGGAAACGTAAAGAGAAATCTCCTTGACGTTAGTCTTGGCGATGATTTGGATTTGACTCCAGAAGCAAAGGAAACAAAAGCAAAAACAAACAAATGGGACCACATCAAACTAAAAACCTGGACAGCAGGGCACCTGGGCAGCTCAGTTGGTTAAGCATTGGACTCTTGATGTTGGCTCAGGTCACGATCTCAGGGTCATGAGCTGGAGGCCCCTGGAGTCAGGCTCTATGCTCAGCAGGGAGTCTGCTTCTCTTCCTCTCCCTCTGCCCCCCCACTTGTATGCATGCGCTCTCTCTCAAATAAACAAATAAATCCTTTAAAGATTTCATAAAATAAAATAAAATAAAAATCTGCACAGCAAAGGAACTGATCAACAAAATGAAAAGGCAACCTACAGCATAGGAGAAAATATTTAGTAAAACACACAGCCAATAAGGAGCTAATATCCAAGATATATAAGAAACTCAGCTAGTTAGTAGAACAGAACCAAAACAACAACAAAAAAACCAAAACAAAACAAAAAAATTAAAAATGGGCGAAAGACCCAAAGAAGACCTACAAATAAATGGCTAACATCTGAAAAGATACTCAACATCACTCATCATCAGGGAAATGTAAATCAAAACCACAATGAGATACCACCTCACACCTGCTAGGATCTCTATTACCAAAAAGACTCTTATCTTTACTAACTTCTCTCCATTTCCCTCATTGCTGGTGAGATGTGGAGGAAAGGGAACACTTGTGCACTGTTGGCAGGAATATAAATTGGTGCAGCCACTCTTGAAAGCAGTATGGAGGCTCCCAAAAAATTAAAAATAGAATTACCACGTGAACCAGCAATCCCACTCCTGGATATGTATATTCAAAGGAAACGTCATCATTATCTTGAAGAGATATATGCATTCCCATGTTCATGACAACATTATTCACAATAGACAAAGTATGGAAAAACCTAAGTTTCCATCAACAGATGATGGAGATAGATATATACAGTGGAATATTATTTAATCTTTAAAAAGAAACAACTCCTGCCATTTGAAATAACTTTGTTGGACCTGGAGGGCATTGTGTTAAGTGAAATAAGTCAAACAAAGAAAGACAAATACTGCGTGGATCACTTATACATGGAACTAAAGAAAAAAAAAATCAAACCCATATAAACAGAGTAGGATGGGGGTTGCCAGGAGGTGGGGGGTGGGGGAAATGAGGAGAGGTTGGTAAAGAACACTCCAGTGTTCTTTCAGTTATAAGATGAATAAGGTCTGAGGATCTGAACTATAACCTGGTCACTATAGTTGTAATACTGTATTATATCATTGAAACTTGCTGAGAGTAGAACTTAAGTGTTCTAGAAGTGTTTCAGAAAAAAAGAAAAAAGGTAAATATGTGAGGCGATGGATGTGTTAATTAAGTCAAATGTGGGACTCCTTTTACAATGTATACATATATCAAATCACTTTACATACTTTAAATATATTACAATTTTATTTGTCAATTATAGTTCAATAAAGCTGAATAAACACACACGTGAAAAGATGTTTGGAAACGTGCTACATGTTTGCTACATTGAGGAAAAAAAAAACCAACAACCCAGATTCCTGGGTCAACTCTGACCTACTGAGTCAGAATTTCTGAGAGGGAGTCTTGAACCTGCGTTTTAGCAGCTGCACCCTCAGGTAGTCTGAAGACCACATTTTGAGATAAACCTGTGACCTCTGTAGTGAATTAATAAGATTTTAATGATATATTTTCTTTTTTTGTACATCTACTAGGGATTCCAATTATTATCACTGTCTGAAAGAATACAATTTTGTATACAGAACTTAAGAGGGCTTTGTCATAAATTTATCTTTTAATTTAGCTGTTTTATAACCAGAAAGAATAAGCCAATGAGGAGAAGGAAAATCAGGAGCTTCAAAAGAGAACAATGAATGTCATAATATTTCACAGAATATTTACATTAGTTGGGGAAGAAAAATGCCCCATGGATGTCATTTTTCCGTATCATAAAATGAACAAATGAATACTAAAAATGTAATTTTAAAGAAAGGAGATTAGTTTAAAAAAATTACTCCAAATACTATAATGATTGTGAAACAAATATGGAATATGTTTTTAAAATACAAAGTATTTAGATACATGTATAAAGCAGACACACACACACACACAGGATTTAATAATAGTATAAATATACTTTGGTTAATCTTATGAGTTAAGAATATTTTGACTGATTAATTCAGTAACTGAATGTTAATATGTATAATGTTCAAAACATACGTATCTGAAGAGATGACTTACATATTTATTTGTGACCGAAAAAAATCATTTAATGGAGTTGACTGAATTAAATTACTGAACTAATTTGACAGCCTAAACTGTACTTCTCAAGCAAAATCTCTGTGCATTTCATATTTACAATCAAAACATTCCTGAGTTAAGAGGAAAAAAAAAAGCCTGTCTTTATAGCTTCAGGGAAGTACTGTTAGGTAAACTTAGGGGACTTCCAGAGGTAGCAAAATGGGGTGGGGAAAACCGTAGAATGATCACACTTTTCTGATAATTGAAACTCGAACTCCTGGAACATAGCTGCACAATCTCTGCCCCGAAAGACTGGTCCCTTCTGAGTGTCCACGTCCTCCTGGACCTTGAAAATAAAGGGCAGAGGTATTACCTCAGAGCCGGGAATCAGAACTCCGATTCTAAGGGGTTGGAGAGGTATAAGTCAGCCAAGGATACAGAGTTCTCTAGAATGGAGCTTTCTTGGGACATGAATCATGTTTATTTTAGACACAAAACTTTCTAGCTCCAAATGGAAAAAAAATCATTCTTACTTGATGAAAAATGTCTCTCTGCCAGAATGTTAGGAAACAAGGGAGTCGTCCAAGCCCTGAGGCTCTATGGCTCATTTGCAAAGTTCCCCTTCTTCATCTGCTCTCGGTGCCTCCTCCCTGGCCTTGTGCCAGGGGCAAATTCTCGGTTCTACCACCGTGCTAAGGACAAGAGTGTGTCTGGAGGGTACGCTGCATTCTCCCGTCAGTTTGTCGACCTCCTCCAGGTAAGTCCGTGTGTCTCAAGAGGATCCTTGGGCCTGATGACAGCAGCTCGGTAAGCCTGCTTCACAGCCTGTCATTGGACCATAGCTCTCTGCTTCTGGGAGAGGCTCCCACATGACTTTTAAAGCTGTTACATAATTTACAACGTTACTAACTTTGGTGGCAAACGTGAGCACATACACAATACTCTATTTACCAGGAATAAAGGTATGCTACACGGAGTGGGGTTGTGTTCCTTTGTGCAGTTGCAGTTCACTAGAGTGTTGTAAAGATACATTCCAGGCTCTTAAAAATTTCCAAATGTGGTGCCTATTCCTGTAGAGCCTTGTTTGGACAGTACCCGTATATCACCACTACCATTTTTTAAAAAATTATTTATTTATTTATTTGAGAGAGAGAGGGGGGGGGAGAGAGAACAAGTGGGGGGAGTGCCAGAAGGAGAGAATCTTCAAGCAGACTCCCTGCTGAGCGCTGAGTGGATCTGGGGCTCCACATGGGGCTCCACGTGGGGCTCCATCTCACCACCCTGAGATCATGACCTGAGCCGAAACCAAGAGTCCGTCACTTTTTTTTTTTTAATGATTTTTTATTATATTATGTTAGTCACCATACAGTACATCCCCGGTTTCTGATGAAGAGTCCGTCACTTAACTGACTGAGCCCCCCAGGCCCCCAGCACTACTTTTAAAGTTGGTTGCCAATAGAGTCGGAGTCCGTGGATCTAGAGTACTATAATCTGATTTGTCTCCCTAAGACACAGAACCTGAAGCATGTGGCAGCCTTTGTGGGGAGCAAGGTTTCTCAGCCTTGGCACTGTTGATGCTTTGGGCTAAGTAATTCTTTGTTGAAAGAGTTGTCCTGTGCCTTGAAGGATGCTTAGCAGTACCTGGTTTCCCCTAGGCCTGAAGCTTGCTAAATGCCATCACTAAATGGAGTGAACAAGTTTTGTTTAGTTTTATTTCCCCCTCCGAGCAGTAAGAGCTGATCCGCACCTTCCCTTAAATGGAGCGCTGTGAGCCCGTTCTTCCTTTGGGAGCCCTAATCTAAATTATGGCCAACTTCTGAACCCGAGCTCTCTGCAGACCAGGAGCTTCAACCCACTCCTTCACATTTCTGCTTTTTATTCTGTTCTGCCAGCTACCCACCCCATATCCTTCTAATGAATTCATCTTATACTGTCGATTTTTCCTCCAGTTCAGTAAATAGCAATTCCATTCTTCCAGATGCACAGACCAGAAATTTTGGAGTCATCTTTGACTCCTCTTTTTTTCGCACCTGTGTTGCTCAGGGTCCCTGCAGGATACAAGTAGGATGCTCAATGGGTACCTGAGGAAAATTCAAAAGATTGTTTAGAAATATGTGGTCCGGTTAAGGGAAACTAATAAGAAATGGTGACGTACCCAAGAGGTAGGGGGAAGACTTTACTACGGTCAGCCGGAAGGAGCCCGGGGTGGGGAGGGAGACCTGCAAAGGCTGTAGCTACACCGGACTCTGCTGCTCGAGGGGCTGTGGCCTCAGGTAGAGGAGGGCAGCCATTGCCAAAGCGTAGCCGGGCAGGGAAGGAGCCAGGAGACTCAGTGTCCTGTCTTGTTCTCCTTCTGCCCTCCAAATCTCTAACTGTCTGAACCCAAGCAAAGGAGGACAGGACAATCCGGGTGTGTGGCCCGTGGAGGTCCAGCTTCCAGGCTATGGAAAGGGATGGAGTGTAGATCTGAAGGGACAATTGGAGAATCTCTACACACTCTCATCGGGGAACCTGTCCACTCTACCTTGAAACACATCCAGAATCCAGCTCTCACTCACTACCTCCCTCGTTACCTTCCTAGTCCAAACCACTATTTCTCCCCTTGAGAACTGCCATTAGCCTCCCATCTCTATCCCTTTACCCAGCTTTATTTTTTACAGCACTTACGACCCCCTAAAATATTATATATGATTTAATAATTTGCTCATTGTCTATCTCTCTCTAGTAGAATGTAAATCCCATGAAATTACAAGCTTAATCTGTTTTGCAATGCTATTACATTCCTTACACCTTATAGGCAGTCCATAAATACTGAGTTAGTTAAGTAATCTTAAATTAATCTGATTTGGTTTCTGCTGCTTATATCCAAAGAAACTTAGAAGATTCAGGTGCGTATAATGTAATCTCATTTTGTTTCTTGAAAAGTTTAGTTGTGCACACAGAAAAGAATGAAAGTATATTCAAAATATTAGAAGTGATTACCATTGGATAGTGGGATTTGGGGTAATTTCCATTTTCTTCTTTGATTTTAATACTCCTGAAATATTTTACAATGACCATATACGATCCTCGTAATGAGATGAAGAGAAATACCTTTATTTTAAAGTACAGACTAGAACAAGATCAACCAGATCTTCTAGAGAAGCTTGGCAGTTCTTTTTCATCTCTTGACTCCCCATCCCTTTCCTTACAGTGTCATTGCCAAACCTTTTCCACTCTTCTGAAGCACCTGTGTTGAATCCATTCCCCACCTTGTCTACCCTGCTCTGCACCCAGGAAGCTGATCACGAGGTTGCAACAGCCTGGCTCCTTTCTCCTCTGGCTTCCAGTTGGGTTCAGCTAATAATTTTAGCTGAGATCTAGAGGGTGGGAAGACAGTGGGTCAGATTATTTATTCCCCAGCACTCTCCTTACCAGTTCCCTGCAGGTGGGCTATATCCCATTAGCTAAAGGCCACAGTTCTGGTCAGATGGTCCTCTTCAAACAGCTGTCTCTGGCCCTTCCACCCTCCTCTTCCTCCTTCAGGCCTAGGGATAGTAATAGTCTCCCTACTGCCAGCCCTGGGGTAATGCACCATCCCTTGCTCTTTCCAAGCCTTACTCACAACTCTATAAACTCCGCTCAGATTACCCAATTCCAGTGTTCCATTTGTTTTTTTCCAAGGTCCCAACTGAGCATTCAACCTCATCTTCTTCCATTCACTCTTAGCAAATGGTCTTGTCTCATTAGTTTTTACTGAGAAGGTTGAGGCCTTCTTCTATCAGCTTTCTCAGCATTCCTCAAATATCTGTGCACCATCACTTCACTAACAGTAGTCCATGTAATGGCCCGCTGTCACCTCTACTCCTGACCTCTCAGAGCACATAACACATCTGGCTTAGAGCAGGGCTCCACCCTGTTTTTTTCCTACTCCGAGAACTTTTCACAGAGAACAAACTGATGGTTCCCAGAGGGGAGGTGGGTGGGGGGATGTGTGAAATAGGTGATGGGGATTAAAGAGTACACTTACCATCATGAGCACAGCATGATGTATAGAATTGTTTGTTTTTAAAGATTTACTTATTTATCTTAGAGAGAGAGAGAGCATGATGGGGAGGGGCAGGGGGAGAGAGCGTCTCAAGCAGACTCCACGCTGAGCAGGGAGCCTGACATGGGGCTCAGTCTTACGACCCTGAGATCACAACCTGAGCTGAAACCAATAGTCAGATGCATAACCAACTGTGCCACCCAGGTGCCCCTGTTTGTGTGTTTTTAATAAGGAATGCTTCACGAATTTACATGTCATCCTTGCTCAGGGGCCATTCTAATCTTCTCTGTATTATTCCAATTTTAGTATGTGTGCTGCTGCAGCGAGTGCTAGAACTGCTGAATCACCATATTGTACCCCTAAACTAATACAACACTGTGTGTTAACTGTGTTGGAATTAAAATTGAAAACCTAAACTTAAAAACAAGGAACTTATCTCCTTCGCTGGCCCTTCTCCCTTCTTGCGTACTTTAACTCCGGATGTTTCTGATGTCTCAAACCTTGGCTTGACGCTATGACGACATTTTTTTGAGGAAGAAAGCTTATCAGCTTGTACTACTTTACCACTTTCATGCAGATAATTTTACAAACATATACTTGCTGTCCTATTTGTTTAACTAAACTCCAGTCCTTTATCCCTCCAATCAGACTAAATATTTAACACGGATTTCCAATTATCTCCTCAAATGCAACATCATTTCATTCTTCCTCTCACCTTCCCCTGAATTGGATTTTCTCCCGTTTTCTGTATTTGTTTCCAATGGTGTCTATATTCTTTTGGGCTCAACAGTTTAAAATACTGAAATTAGCTTTTAATGCCTCCGTTTTCTGTGCCCCTCAGCTGCAGTTACTTCCTGAATTTTATGTTTTTTTCTTAAACTAATTTCTCAGAGTTTGTTTTTTTCACTTTCACTGTTACAATCAATGTCTTTTATAGTTTAGGTCAAGATTATTTCAATAGTCACCTAACTGGTCTTCAGATTCCAGGTTCTCCCATTCCTACTCAAGGATTAATATTTCTAGGATATTGGTAATATGTGGTGTTATAATGTGACTCCAATTAATAATTACACCAACAACTAATATTCACTGAGTATTCGCTATGTGCTGACTGCTGCACTAAGCTCTTTTCACATGGATTGATTATTTTATTATTTTTATTTATTTATTTATTTTTTGGTTAAGATTTTATTTATTTATGTGACAGAGATAGAGACAGCCAGCGAGAGAGGGAACACAAGCAGGGGGAGTGGGAGAGGAAGAAACAGGCTCATAGCGGAGGAGCCCGACGTGGGGCTCGATCCCATAATGCCGGGATCACGCCCTGAGCCGAAGGCAGACGCCCAACCGCTGTGCCACCCAGGCTCCCCTGGATTATTTTAATACTCAGAGGAATCCTAGAAATATGTAATTGTACAGTTGGAAGATTTATTTATTTATTTATCTCTACAATTCAAGTTTATTAGATCTGTCCAGTCAGCCATGATGATCTTACTAGTCTTGCCATTTTTGGACCTTTTCTTGGAGCCTCTAAACCCACTTTACGTCTACACCATTAACTTTCACATTCAGTTATGGATCACCTTAAATTTTTTTTTAACTGATATATATATACAGTTGCTATTTATTCATCCCTGAAAGAAAATGATAGTTAACCGGATGCAGAGAGGGATGAAGTGTGGTCTAGCTAAAGTGAACTGCATATGTAAGGTGAAAGAACACCGAAGCAAAGCTGAGTGTTGGAATGGGCTAGTGCTGGGGATTGGTGAGAGATGAAGTTAGAGAATTTGGAACCAGATTATAGAAAGCTTTCCAGGCTATTTGATATTTAGATTGTTTCTATATTTTAAAACTTTTTATTTGGAAGCACTCTCAACTTTATAGAAAAGTTGAAAGAACAGAACAAAGAACTTTTCCCCTGAATCATTTAAGGATAAGTTGCCAACATGATGTTTAAACATCCCCCTGTTTAAGTGCCTTAGTGTGTATTACCCATAAACCAGGACATTTTCCCACATTACCATAATACAACCACCAGAATTAGGAAAGCAAAGTTGCCCTACTGCTACCATCTAAGCCTCATACCTTCTTCAAGTTTCACTAGTTGTCCCAATAATATATTTTTTAGTACTAAAAGGATTCAGTCCAGAATAAAGCTCTATGCTTAGTTGTCATGTCTCTTTAGTCTCCTTCAATCTGGAACACTTTCTCACCCTTTCTTGACTCTCATTTCCTTGATCCTTTTGAAGATTACGAGTTGGTTATTGTGTAAAATGCCCCACAGTGAGGGTTTGTTGGATATTTCCTCATGATTGATTCAAGTCATGCATCTTTGATGGGTGTATTCCAGAAGCAATGTTGTGTTCTTCTCATTGTATTCTTCACTGGTGATGTTAACTTTCATCATTTTATTAAGGTGGTATGTCCCAGACCTTTCTACTCCATTTTTACTCTTACCCCCCCATAATTAATAAATATTTCATGAGGAGATCTTGGAGACTATGTAAATAGCCTTTTCAAATGATCAATTAATCTCTTTGTCTAAAGCATGTGGATGAGTAGAGACTCATGTTATTCTATTTTTGTCAGTGACTTGTGTATCTTTTTGAGACATTCTCATTATTCTCTGAACCCTTCCTTACTTTTTGGCACAAGATGCTCCAGCCTCATTATATATTCCCTGCCCCAGCACTGGAATCAGCTGTTTCTCCCAAGAGCTCTGTTTCCTTTTAGTGAAGAAGAGTATTTAGAAACCAATATTTGGGCATTAGTGGGCTCATTGCTACCAGGGTGACTGACACTGCTCCTACCCCCTCAGAATGGATATGTATACATATACATACATGCATTTATACCTATGTTTATTTTTGTTTTCTGTATCTATTTCTTTGTATTGAAAGCCATGAGTTCACAACCAATATCCCCAATTCTAAGCTAACACCTCATTCCTATTTATATTCTATTTAATTATAATTATAACTTGTTTCTCTGGCAGTGGGAAACCTGGCTCCCTTATCCTCAATATATTTATTTATTTGCTCAATCCTCTGTATGTAATCATTTCCACTATCTACTGTCATCCTCTCACCCCTGCAAATGCCCTCTTTACTCTGATTGAGCTATGACACCCTGATCTGGGCTACCCTGTACTCTCCCGCAGATGCTCTTCTCTCACTGCTGGGGCTCCTGTGTCCTGACCTGAGTCATTCCCCTGCCGAGCCCCCTTTCCCACTCCAGTGATACTCTGCCATCCCAGATGGGCTACCATGTCTCTTCCCCAATCACCCCTGGAGACACCTACCTTGCTGAACCCGAATCTAATGGATTTTGGATTGAATTGCTCTGGAAGTGAACAGTTGAATGGAAGGGAGCAAGAGAAGGGAAGGGATAGAAAGGGGATAGATAGAAGAAGAGGATTTCTAATTTAAAAATATATATTATAAATAACATTCTCTTTTTGTACTTAAATCTTTATCATTAATTTAGATTTTCTGGTAGGTTCCCAGAAATCAAATTACTGGGTTAAATGTTATAAACCAAATAACTTGTCTTAATTTTTACTTCCACTAGCAGTACATGACAATGTCTATTTTATCCTAGACAGCTTTGCATATTATATCTAATTTAAAAAATTTTTTGTTAATTTTATAGATAAAAATAACATTTTATTTTCTATTTCGTTCATTGCTAATAAGGTTGAACATTTTTCTGTTTGTTTATTTAGCCATTTTTAACTTCTCTTTCATAAATTATCTATTTTCTTATCCATTTACATTTGGTAATTTTTACATTTTTCTTAGGTTTATATATTCATATTAGCACTTAATCATATTTATTTCAAGATTAGTTTTTAAAGTGGCTTCCTCTGGCCACTCTGTACGTTTGTACTTCCCATTCTCTGCGGCCAATCAGTATTTTCTAAGATACATGCAAACTAAGGGTAATATTAATCTAAAAAACATAAAATTTGGAATAAAAATGACCCGTTATAAAGCCATTCAAATATATGATGTACTTTTTAAAAACACTTATTTGTAGATCATTCCTATCTTCTTCACTGTCCATTAGATTGACAGGTTTATCTAATTCTCTCAATTTTTTTTCACTTCATATAATTTGGTGCTATGGTAGTAATGTTATATTACTGAAGTGAAGTTTTCATCATGTATCTCTTTTATCTCTAATATCGTTTTTTAATCTTAAAGTCTAGTATAGTGACATCAGCTTTTTTTTTTTTTTTTTTTTTTGGTTGGTATTTGCGTGCTATAACGTTTTCAACCTTTTATTTTCAGCCTTTCAATGTTATTATGTTTTGGGTGTGTCTCCTGTTGTAAGTCAGGATTTTGGTAGGAAATAAACAAGCGAAAGGGGACACCTGCAGGATCTGTGGTCTTAGGTTGAGATAACACAACCACTGAAAAACCCTGGCCCAGCAGTGAGATGCACTGGGGGAATTAATGCCCTTACTTCTCTCCCCTCCCACCCTGTGATCTGCCACTATCAGCTACCGGCCAAACCCAACAAGAAGACAGAGAGCAAAGAATCTCAGGGATATAGAACACAGAGCTGGGCCTAGAGCTAGACAGAGAAGAGCAGAGAAGAGCCAGCGCACATGTCAACAGCGCATAGCTGCACTTTGTCCTTGTTATCCAGTCTAATAGTTTTTCTTTTTTAGTGGAGCATTAAGTTCATTTACTTACATTTAGCGAGATTACTAGTGTAATTGATTGCTAAGATTTTATATCCCACATTATCTATGCTTTTTTTCCTCTGTCATGACTTCTTTTTGTTATTTGAGCAATTTTTCTCATTCCATTTATTCCATCTCTATTATTTTAGTGGTTACTTTAGAAATTTATACTATCTTTAACTTCCTCCTAAACAATTGGAAGCTCTTTGGAACACTTTTGCCCTGGTTACCCCTCTCCTGACTTATATACAATTGCTGTTGTTGTTGTTTTAAAGATTTTATTTATTTGACAGAAAGCGAGAGCACAAGCAGGGGGAGCGGCAGAGGGAGATGGAGAAGCAGACTCCCTGCTGAGCAGGGAGCCTGAAGCGGGGCTCGATCCCAGGACCCAGGGATCATGACCTGAGCCAAAGCAGAGGCTTAAGTGACTGAGCCACCCAGGCACCCCTATACAATTGTTGCAAGGTTTTTTTTTTTGTTTTTTTTTTTTTAAGATTTTATTTATTTATGTGAGGACAGCCAGAGAGAGAGGGAACACAAGCAGGGGGAGTGGGAGAAGAAGACAGGCTCCCAGCGGAGGAGCCCGTTGTGGGACTCGATCCCAGAACACCAGGATCACGCCCTGAGCCAAAGGCAGCTGCCTAATGACTGCACTACCCAGGCGCCCCTGTTGTAGGGTATTTTTAACCCAATAACACATTATTATTGTTATTTTCTATCTATATGTTATATTTAGATATAACATAACGGTTTATAATATATAGTCAATATTTATTGAGATTTATTTACGTTCTTTGCTCACCATTCATCTTTGTATCTTAGACTTTACATCTTGAATCACTTTCCTTCTTTCAATCTTTTGGAACATTTTTTGTTAAGATCTATTGGTGATAGGGGCGCCTGGGTGGCTCAGTCGTTGGGCATCTGCCTTCGGCTCAGGGCGTGATCCCGGCGTACCAGGATCGAGTCCCACATCGGGCTCCTCCGCTGGGAGCCTGCTTCTTCCTCTTGCACTCCCCCTGCTGTGTTCCCTCTCTCGCTGGCTGTCTCTCTGTCACATAAATAAATAAAATCTTAAAAAAAAAAAAAAGATCTATTGGTGATAAACTCTTTCTTCATTTTCCTGTTTCTGAAAATGTCTTAATTTCACCTTTTTGCTAGATATATAATTTTAGGTTGGCATATTTGAAGATATTATTCTAATGATTTAGGGCTTTCATATATCTGTTGAGATGTCTGATGTCAGCATTATTGTCGTTCCTTGGAAGGATAGATTTATATATATATTTATATTTTGTTTGTAGATTGCAGTTTCACTATGATATGTCTAGGTGTGTGTTTCCTCCCATATATCCTGCTTAGGATAGATAACTCTAAAACTGTTGACTGGTGTCTTTCATTGGTTCCTAAAATTATCAGATCTTACCACTTCAAACACTGCTTCTACCTCATTCTCTCTCTCTTCTCCTTTTTGAACTCTGAATAGGTATATATTAGACCATTTCCTCTATCTTCCATGTTAATCTCTCTTTTATATTTCACGTCTCTTTAACTCTTTGTGCTACATTCTCCATAATTTCCTCAAATCTATTTTCCAGTTCATGATTTTTTCTTTAATGGTGGCTAATCTGATGTTTAGCTTGTCCATTGAGTTTAAAATTTTAATGTTCATATTTCTCATTTATAGAAATTCTCATTGGTTCTTTTTCAAATCTTTGCCACTACTATGGTATTTTCTTCCATTTTCATATTTTTAAAACATCCTTTTATTCATTTGAACATATTAAGCATAGTTATTTTACTTTCTGTTTCTAATAATTCCAATATATGAAGGTTTGTGGGTCTGGTTCTTCTGTTGGTTTTTTCTACTAGCTCTTGCATAAAATGCCTTCTTTATGAATTTTATGTATTTTGTGATTCCTGACCTGCTCGTCTTTGAAACTTCATCTGGAGAAATACTTTGAATTCTGAGTTGAAAAAGTGCTCTTCTAGAAAGAATTTGCATATGCTTTTGGATGATGGATTGTATGTTCCAAAGATGATGACAATAGTATCTTGCATTCTACATGCTTTCAATGTGACTTTGACACTCCTCCCATTGAAAAGTAGGGTCTATGTTCTTGCTCCTTGGCTCTGGGAGGGCTTGTGACTAGAGGGGAAGTGATTCTATGGGACTTCCAAGGCTCAGAGATAAAAGGCAAGATGGTTTTCCCCTGGTTCTCTTGGGTTGCTTTGCGCTTTGAACCAGCAGTCACATGGAAATGTCATATGTGGGTATTCTTGCCAATAGCCTTAGTTAAAGTTCTAGCCAACAGGCTGCATCCACCACCGGACATGAGAGTAAACTAGTTTACAGATAATTCCAGCTTCCAGCCCCCGAGTGACCTCCTGATCGCAGTCTTCTCAGATAGGCACCAGACACAACGGAGCAAAGACAAGTTGTCCCTGTTGTGCACTTGCCAAATTCTTGACCCACAGAATCCATGAGTATAATAATATCACTGTTGTTTTATGATACCAAGTTTGGGGGAGTGTGGGTTCTTATTCAGCAATCAATGACCAGAATTCTTCTGCCAGATACCTGGGGACAAGACCAATATAAGACTTTAACTGAAATTCTAGGCTTTAGACTTTTTGGGGCAACAAAAATAGTGTAATTCTGGCTACAAACCTGCTTGAGGCTGATAGAAGAGGTATTTTCCCCTCTACCCAATTCCATGGTTCAAGAGTGGCAGTTTCCTTGTGGCCTCATCCATGGTTTGGTGGTATGAGGAGGGGACAGGTTTATTTCTAGCTCACCCTTACACTGAATGCTTATCCCTTTGGTTTACGGGAGCTTTTATTAGGTTCCTCACTTTGGGTGTGTTTCATCTCCTGTTCTCTGGTCCCTGTAAGTTAAAAAACAAAAACAAAAAACTGACACATTTACCAGATTTTGACAAGGGCTCTCAAAGTGAAACCAGTTTCACTGCTCCCTTTATTTACCTAGTTTCCCACTTTAGCTTTTGGTCTATGTGTATAAATACATATTTTTCTCTCAGCTCCTTGATGCATTTAAGAAGATGCTTTGCATATTATAAATGGAATTTTTGGTGGTTTTCAGCAGGTGGCTTGCTTGGGACTCTGTTATAAATTTTATGGGGGACACAATTCAGCTCATATGTTGAAGTCCTAACCCCCAGTACCTCAAAATGTGACTGGATTTGAAGATAGGGTCTTTAAATAGGTGACTAAGTTTAAATGAACCATTAGAGTGGGTTGTAATCCAATATGATTAGTGCCCTTTTAAGAAGAGTAAATTAGAACTATAATAAAATATCACTTCATACCTATCAAAATGACTAAAATAAAAAACACAAGAAACAACAAGTTTTGGTGAGGGTGTTAGGGGGAAAAAAACCCTCTTGCACTGTTTGTGGGAATGCAAACTGGTGCAGCCACTCTGGAAAAGAGTATGAAGGCTCCTCAAAACCTTTAAAAATAAAACTATCCTACAATCTAGCAATCGCAGTACTGGATATTTATCCAAAGAATACAAAAACACTAAATCAAAGGGGTCCATGCACCCCTATGTTTCCTGCAGCAATATTTACAATAGCCAAACTGGGAAGCAGCCCAGGTGTCCGTGGATAGATGAATGGATAAAAAAGGTGTGAGATATATCTCTATCTATCACATATACACAATGGAATATTACTCAGCAGCCATAAGAAGAATGAAATCTTGCCATTTGCAATGATCTGGATGGAGCTAGAGAGGATAATGCTGAACAAAATAAGCTCAGTCAGGGAAAGAAAAATACCATAAGATTTCACTCATATGTGGAATTTAAGAAACAAAACAAGTGAGCAAAGGAAAAGAAGAGAGACAGACAAGCCAAGAAACAGACTCGTAGCTCTAGAGAACACACTGATGGTTACCAGAGGGGAGGTGGGTAGGGGGATGGGTGAAATAGGTGATGGGGATGAAGGAGAGCACTTAACTCAATGAGCACTGGGTGATGTATAGAATGGTTGAATCACTTTATTATACCCCTGACACTAACATAACACTGGATGTTAACTACACGGGAATTAAAATTAAAAGCTTAATAAAAAAAGAAAAGAAATTAGAACGCAGAGATGTACAGAGGGAAGACGATATAAAGAGCCAGGGAGAAGACAGCCATCTATACACCAAAGAGAGAGGCCTCGAGAAGAAACCGACCCTGCCCACACTTTGGTCTCAGGCGTGTAACCGCCAGCACTGCGAGAAGGAAAAAATCTGTCGTTGAAGCCATCCAGTCTGTGGTACCGTGCTATGGCAGCCCTAGCAGACTAATACAGGAGCTCCCTCCCCATTCATTTGTTCGGTTAATCAATAGTTGAGAGCACCGTTAATAGTGATTTATTAAGGGACTGGCTATTGAATTTATTTATTTATTTTTTTTGCAACTTTGATGTTTCTTCGGACTTCTCCCCTGCTGTCTCCTTTTTGACCATTTCATTGCCCTTCGACACTCACCCACATCATGAAAGAGGAAAATAGAGGCAAGAAAACCCCATTTCTTCTCTTGTACCTCCTGGTTCACATCTTGGGTTATTAGTGTGATGGGGGTGGGGGTAGGTAGAAAATTTAAAGCCAGGTCAAGTTTCTGCAACACTCCATTTATTATTCTGGGTGACTCCACATATTTTAATAACACAGCCTCTTGCTATATTGGTTCTAAATGACACTGCATAGGCCAATGTATCATCTATGCTAAAAAACAAAATTCAAATGAGTAAATTTTAAAGATCAAATTGAAACTGCTTAAAAGCGTAAGGTTGAACAAAAATCAAAATGGCTGCACTAATGCTTCAGCGAAGCTTGATTTTAAAGTAAACTTTTCCCTCTCTTCTGCAAATACCCCCTCCTCCCTTCCTAGCCTTTTGTTTCAGGAACCCCATACCACCCTGAAAACGACCAACCAGGCTGGCAGCACGTACATCATTCCTGTGGAAACCAGCTAGATCCTGTATTTCCTTATAAAAGCCCCACCCCTTGCTCTGGGCAGACTTGCAGATTTTGAAGGCCATAGCCAGCTGTAGCCTCCTTTGGCCAGCAAAGCAATAAAGCTATTGTTCCTCTTTATCCCAAACTCTGTCCTCGAGTTTTATTTTGGCTCTGAAGCACGGAGGTCGGTTTTCAACAACATTACTGGCTTTATTCAATAATTCATAAGTCGGGCAGCATCCAGAAAGGAGCTCCGAGGAGCTGTACAAAATGAAAGACTTTTATAGACAGATGGGACTTGGAACAAGGAAGTTATACTAGACAAAAAAGCAAATGGTTATGGCAAGTTCACTTTCCTTTAGGGGATGGCAAGAGTCTAGCAGGCAGATTACCTAACAAGTGATTTCTGATTGGTTTGAGATTCCATTTCTGGGAGAGGTGAAACTGTAATTGTCAGTTTGATGGCATGGGGCTTCGCATTAAGTGACTCCATTTTGGGGCTATTGTCTTGTTTTTAGCATCTACAGTATATTGTATATTGCCCAAGATTCATAGGTTTCAAGCTACTCAAATAACATAGCAAAGTAAAGTTGTGACAGGGAAATCATCAGGGGCTTATATCAAGTAATTTTATTTTTCAGATATTTTAAATTAAAAAAACACTCATTAGACCATCTAATTTTTGGAATTTTAGTTCCAAAACTAAATACTTAGAAAACTCGAAGGAATCATTATTTATTACTCAAATTAGTTCAAATTTTACAACACAGCCAATGAATCAATTTTCCTCAATGGAAATCTTATGCAGGCTTTTCTAAAAATTTTGCATTATTTTTGGAGATAATAAGATGTAACACAGAAACAGATGGAGAATCAAAAACAAATACTTGTTTTAGCAAAATAAGTTGGAATTGAGTTTAAGTACCAAGTGAGTCAGTGTCTGTTCTTTCAGACCAGTTTAACTTCATTATAATTACTCAGGCTTAATGAAGTAGTCTTCACAACGTGTGTGTGATACTATGACTTATAAGAAATATATTTTGGTCATCTGAATAACCAAAATATATTTCTTATATATATTGGGTCTTCCACGGTTCCTGGCTCACAGTTGCCCAAACCTTTGTCAGTTCCTCAGGGTTGAGACGGATGGAGGTGTCTTTTGTTATGTTAATGAAGCAACTTCCGGACCGTAGGGAAGGAAGGGGGTTCCTTGCCAGGAGAGTCAATCATATGATTGGAGGTGCGGAACTTTCAGTTCCACGCCCTGACCACCAAGAGAGGAGCTGGAAGCTGAATCAATCCAATGGCTAATGATTCAATCAGTTGTGCTTATATAAGGAAGTCTCCATAAAAACCTGAAAGGATGGGGTTCAGAGAGCTGAGAGCTTCTGGGTTGGTGAACACACAGGTATTTGGGGAGAGATTGTTGTGCTTGGAGAGGGCATGGACGCTCTGTGCCCTTTCCCCATACCTTGCCCTGTGCCTCTCTTTCATCTGGCTATTCCTGGGTTATATCCTTTTATAACAGACCTGTGATCTAGTAAGTAAAAAGTTTCCCTGAATTTTGTGAACCACTTTAGAAAATTAATGGAACTCAAGGAGAGGGTTGTGGGAACCTCTAATCTATGGCCAGTGGATCAGAAGCACAGGTAATAACCTAGGCTTGCGTTGGGCACCTGCGTGGGAAGGGCAGGCTCAGAGGACTGAATCCTCAGCCTGTAGAATCTGATGCCATATCTCCAGGTAGGTAGTGTCAGAATTGCTTGTTGGCACGTGGGGAATCCCCACACACATTGGCGTTGGTACCAGGACCAATTTTAATGTGAAAAAGATGTGACAACACGTATATGCACTTGGTTGGGGAATTTGGGGATTCTGCGCCCTGAAATAATGGATGCTACAATGAGGCTTTAAAAAATATAACAATCTCATTCTTTTATATTCTAATTTAGGGCATTTCTTCATTAAATCAGAGCATTCCAAAATTTCAGAAAAGAGGTGGTATAAAACATATTTCCATAATGAAAATAAAGTCAGATTTCCTAGAAAAAGTAAACTATGCATCTCAGTTCTTAAGAACATAGGAAGGAGCAATGTTAAAATTTGGAAATAGGGAAGGCAGTGGAAACTGATGAGGGAACGGAAGGCAAGCTGAGGACAAAGCAGAAGCTGACACCCTGCAACCCCCTCCACCATGGGTTGTATGTGACATTCCTCAGGCACTCCTGGCTGGGCTAAAGGACAAAGAAATAGTTAACCTATAGCTACCACAGTCCTGCAAGACTTAAGTCTCCCCCAGTTTACAAATGTCTTAGCAGGTTACAAGAACAGAAGCATTTCTATCAATAACCTGGCTTCCGGAAGGGAATGTAGATACAATTAAATGTCTTTATAATCTGCAGCTTCCAGGAAGTTCCCAACTATCTTAATGTTAACCAACCTTAACTTGACAATGGCAAGGCCTCGGGTATCCTGTGAGTCTTCTTTAACATATGAAAGTACTTTCTCAACCTTCCTTTTTCCTTACCTTCCCCCAACCCCATTGTATATAATCAGCCACCTCTCACAACCCTGGTGCAGCAGCTCTTTCTGCCCACGGTTCCTGTCCCCGTGCTTTAATAAACCACCAATTTTGCACCAAAGACGCCTCAAGAATTCTTTCTTGGTCGTCGGCTCCGGACTCCACCCCACTGAACCTCACCTATAGTCCCCAACCTCATCAGAAACTCCTGCTCAGCCAGATGAGAGAGGGGAGGTCTACGAGCTAGCTAGAAGAAGCAGTGTTCTAGAGAGATCCGCACAAGGGCAAGGCAGGGTCCAGGGTGGGGAGAAAGCTTGGCTACCACTGAGGACTCCTGGGGACAGGCCTCCCGGAAGCCTGTCAGATCTTCATGTTGGAGATGCTTTTCGCGGAGAGACTCAGAGTTGTGATTTTTTTTTTTTTAAGATTTGTTTTATTTATTTGAGATTGAGTGAGAGCCCCCATGTGTGAGTGGGGGGAGGTGCAGAGGGAGAGAATCTTCAAGCAGACTCCTGCTGAGTGCTCAACCAACAGCCACCCAGGCACCCCCAGAGCTGTGATTTTTTTGACCTTCACCCCATGAAATGATCTTGATTAGCTCCCGTTTCTGGGCCACCGTGCTAATAATCCTGTGTGATTTCACAGGCCCTTTATCCCCCACACATTCTGAGTGTTGATGTGTAAAAATCCATTTAATGGTCAAATAGCTTATGGCTCCATAAGTAGAGACAAAAGACTTACAGGGAAGAGTCGTGGTTGTGGTAACTCACTGAGAGAAATTTATTCCTACCCAAGTGTGAGCAGTTAATCAACTGAGGAGAATAAATGACTGATCAGAGAAGTTTGCATCGTTTGGGGACGAGGGAATTCAGCGTAGGCAGCAGGAGAGGCTGAGTGGGCAGAGCTGAGGAAGGAGAGCTCTTCAATGTTTCCTGACAAATAGAAATGTCTGTGAAGGTATTTTTAGGGGGGGGTCTTGGGAGCATTGCCTCTAGGCCCCATACTGCTACTGAGGTTGTGAAGCAGAATTTATGAGGCCGATTTTGTTGTCGTATTCAGTCGCTAGTGCCACCAACAGTCTTAATAAAAAAGGTCATCTTCACAGAGTCCAGTGAGCTGATGTCCCATGGAATGCATTCAAACGAACTTCTCTAATTTCTTGTGCTTTACTCAACAGGGTGATCGTCCCACACTTTTTTTTTTTTTACAAGTCAGCAGCACTTGTTAGGTATGATCTTATTTTATATCCTTCCTCCTCCCACAAAGCGTTTCAGGCTGCTCGCAGGAAATACACTCTATCAATGTAACCACTTCATTTTGCTGAAGAAGTTTTGGGTCTTGTTGCTCGGCCCTGTGAGGGAGCACAAAGCCAGGGTGAGCCAACTGGAGGGAGTTAGGTGCTCTGCACCCATCCATCTGCCACATGAAGCTGACCCGAGGCTGAGTGACTTCAGGCAGCCACAACCAGCATTTGTGATTCAAATCCTACCAGTCCAGGAGCTCACTCTGTTTACGCTGCCTCACTGAATCATTTTTTCAAATGGGCACTTGGTAACCCAAATAAATCTTTCTATAAATGGAGGAAACATTTTTGAGGGATGTGGAGGTCTTCCAAATTCCTCATTAGAAAGCCTTCTTAAAGTTGCCTAAAGACTTTTTTGGGTAACTTTTTATTTTAAAAGTTGCATAGAAAGTACATTCTTCCTATAAAAGTACAAAAGCAGACAGATATAAAAGTCCACCTTCGCTGAAGATTTTTTCTGCCTTTGTGGCTCTGGAAAGAGGAGAGCAGGGCTGGGTGGCGGTGCCTCCCTGCTGTTTCTTCATCTTTCTCTGTATGAGTCAGGAGAGGCTCTGCGATCCACAGCAATAAACAAACCCTAAACCCTCACTCCACTCACTCATGCGAAGTGTACTGTAGGTCCGGTAGCTTTTCAGGGCAGCTCCCTTCCAAGTGCTGACTTAGGAATCAGGCTGCTTTCGTCTTACAGCTACTCCACCTGAAACACAAGGCTTCCAGCAACCCTGGAGGAGGGGATGAGCGAGAGTGAGAACACACATGTGCTCTCAACTGCTATAGACCGGAAATAACACACATCATTCCCACTCTCAATTCATTGGCCAGAGCTCATGCATGGCCCCTACTTAAGTCCCAGGGAGGCTGGAAAGTGTTTCTGTGTGCCCAAGACCGAGAGGGAAACCAGTTATGATGAGCACTACTAAGATTCTACTATATTTTCTCTCTTCCTAGTGTCCCTTCTACCCCGGCACCCATGCACACAGCTGTGATGACCCCAAATGTCCTCAACTTGTTAGCAGGTATCTCTATACCCATTCCTGAGAACCATCTTTAACAGGAAGCTATCTGAGGCAGGTTAGAGGCTAAAGAAGGAGAGGGTTTGAGCACTGGGTGTGATATATGTAAGGAACGAAATCTTTCAATGGATAAGATTCTCACGCTTGAGAAGAGAGAAACCAGTAGAAACCAATTTTCCTTGCCCCAAGCCCATTTGCCATCTAGCCGTACCATGGTGGGATAATGAGGGTGGTAAAATTGGCCATCTGACCCTGCCACTCTGTAATGATGGGATTGTTCCGTTTCCTCCCATGAGCACCAGTTTCCAGAGAGGAGAATCTGATTTCTACCTGGTCTGTAAGAGGAAAATAAACAAAAGTGTAGGAAATTTTTTGAAATATTTAAGATTTATCCTTAGAGATCTATGAACTTTCTGTTTTCTTGCTTCCAAAGCATCCTATGCCTATTTGTCCCTGGCTCCCCAAATTCAGCTTTCCGTCCCACTTCACACATGTAGGTATTTACACTCGCAGGAAAAAAACACACACATGAGAGTCAACTTCAGAAATACTCTCTCTAGGGGTGCCTGGGTGGCTCAGCTGCTTAAGCATCTGCCTTCATGGCTTGGGTCATGGTCCCAGGATCCTGGGATCGAGCCCCAACCCAGAGAGGGCGCCCTGCTCAGTGGGGAGTCTGCTTCTCCCTCCCTCTGCCTCTCTCCCCGACTTGCGCGCTCTCTCACTCACTCTCAAATAAATAAATAAAATCTTGAAACAACAACAACAACAAAGAAATTCTCTCTCTAAATCAGCTTCCAAAGCCCTGTCTCTATTTCCACCCCCAAGTCTTCAGCCCTGGTGGAGCCAGATGATTATTTGTGAGTTAAATACCTGGCATAATTTGTGGTTATAAAAGCCATTATTAATTCATAATTTAATCTAGATGTAATTTATCAGCAAACATTTTAATTAGGCTATTAATTCCATTAGTATTTGGGTTTACACATCGTATGCAGTAAGATCTTTGCATTTTTCTGATTGGCCCTTTTTCCCCAATTTTCTCCGATTTAAGGCCTTCACTTACATAGTTTCTATACCATGATATTTGGCCAACTTATTTCCATTTCTTCAAAAAATTAGGACTTTCTTGAATGTGATCTGGGCCCCACTCTGTAGGTATGCGTGGTCAGATGATTATAGACAGGGAGAAAGTGGTCACCAGTTTCTCTAGGTCTAAGGAGGATGGATAAAACCCAAAGCAGAGTCAAAGAGGCCCAGGGCCCTTGCTAAGGAGGAAGGAATGTCCCTTTGGCAGTAACCTTATCAGATTCACCACTCGGATCTCTGTGCTCACCCTCTGTGTATATACAGAGTGAGGCCAGTTTGCCCACGAGCATTAAGGTGGATAAGCAAAGACAAGCTCATCTTAGCTCTTCTCTATCCACAACAGATTGTGTAAGCTGATTCTAAGTTTCCAGGAATGTGTTCTCTAAACATTAGAGCTTCTAGATTCCTCTCTCCCTTAGAAAGGTGTTTAAGATGGTTCTCATTCACAGCATGTAACATGAAAAGGATTAACATAAAAAGAGACATTCGAAAGTCGTAGTAAATCTGAAGTAAAACAGATCATTTTAAGGATTTATTACTCTCCCTTCCCAAAACTGGAGGCTTTGAGAGGCTCACTGACTTCACTTGGACGTCCAATGAAAGAGAGGTCATGCTAGAATCTCTGGGTTCTCAAGTTACTCTTCCAACCACAAGACCACATTTCCTTCCTCTCTTACTGATATGCAGAGAGCAATGTAAAATGTAAGCAGCTGGGGTGGGAACAAGGGCGTGAAGGAAAACGCCACGATGTTACTTAGCAAGTGTGCAAAATAAAATCTGAATTTAAATGACTCTTTTCAGATATTGCTTTGTAAATTTGATAGGCTACTCTCACTATGTAATTTAATTTATTAAAAACCTATCATAGCTAGGCACTGTGTAAGTATCAAGGATACCAAGCATGCACAAAACGAAGCCCCTACTGTCATGTGCTAAAAGTCATCACTGAAGAGCAATGAAGAGCAGCGTGCTAGACGGTCCCAGCCCAGACCCCTTTTATAGGTGGGGGGGCGGGCAGCCATCCTTCAGCAGCTGCGAGTGCCTTGGCCAACAGCTTATAGCTGTGACTTTCTCCAGAGACTTGACCTGGGCTAAGTAGGGCTATTTCACTGAAGACTCCTGAGAGGTTATACCCTCCCTTCTCCAAGGGTAACCAAGGACTGACTCATTTCCACTCTTTCGTATTTTTCCCAGATTTTACCTGGGACCATCTCCTTATGCAGCTCTTTTCTATAGTCTCTCTTCCCCTCCTTACATTCAGGTTTCTCCTAAAAAGTGCTCACTTGATGAAGTATACATATCAGAACCCCTTCTTAGGCTCTGCATCTGCAAAACCCAACAGGTGTTGTTTGAGGTTGCTGAATAGTTTCCTAGATGCGCCGTCTAGGGTAGGATTGGGAACATTATGTAGGTCTGTAAAAGTTTTAATAGAGACCCCGGCATTCAACGTGCTGCCTCATAGCCCCTCTATTTTTCTTCTAAAGACTAAACAATCTAGTTTTTCAATGTGAGTCTTTAGTATTTGTTGGCACTTAGAGATATTCTGTGGGGAGTGGACTAACAGAACAGTAAATACGTACGTATCTACCTGAATGATATGGGTTTTAGCCCTTTCCCACAACTGTGTGGTTAACTAAAAGCCCCTCAGTCAAGAAATGTCTTGCCTGCTCCTTACAGAACAATAGAATAGAGCCTCTCTAGGGGGAAACTGGTAGCCTTGCTGTAGAGGCAATCCTCCCCGCAAAGCT